>NW_028225386.1:0-530051 GCF_052327205.1 Somniosus microcephalus | reverse complement strand
CTATGGGGAGAGAACGTGGCAGTGGGGTTAGTTTGGGAATGATGCAGGGCTACGGGAGGAGAGTGGGGCAGAGGGATTAGTTTGGAATTGATGCAGGGCTATTGGGAAAAGTTTGGGATTGAGGCAGGGCTATGGGGAGAGAGTGGGGCAGTGGGATTAGTTTGCGATTGATTCAGGGCTATGGGGGAGAGCAGGGCAGTGGGATTAGTTTGAGATCAAGACAGAGCTATGGGGGGAAAGCGAGATAGTGGGATTAGTTTGGGATTGATACAGGGCTATGGGAGAGAGCGGGGCAGTGGGATTAGTTTGGGGGTGGTACAGGTCTATGGGGAGAGAGCGGGGCAGTGGGATTAGTTTGGGGATTGATACAGGGCTATGGGAGAGAGCGGGGCAGTGGGATTAGTTTGGGGATTGATACAGGGCTATGGGGAGAGAGCGGGGCAGTGGGATTTGTTTGGGATTGATACAGGGCTATGGGGAGAAAGCGGGGCAGTGGAAATAGTTTGTGATTGATACAGGGCTATGGGGAGAAAGCGAGGCAGTGGGATTAGTTTGGTGATTGATACAGGGCTATGGGGAGAAAGCGGGGCAGTGGATTAGTTTTGGGATTGATACAGGGCTATGGGGAGAAAGCGGGGCAGTGGGATTAGTTTGGTGATTGATAAAGGGCTATGGGGAGAGAGCGGGGCAGTGGGATTTGTTTGGTGATTGATGCAGGGCTATGGGGAGAGAGCGGGGCAGTGGGATTAGGTTGGGGACTGATACAGGGCTATGGGGAGAAAGCGGGGCAGTGGGATTAGTTTGGATATAACACAGGGCTATGGGAGAAAGCGGGCAGTGGGATTTGTTTGGATATAACACAGGGCTATGGGGAGAAAGCGGGCAATGGGCTTACGTTGGGGATTGATACAGGGCTATGGGGAGAGAGCAGGGCAGTGGAAATAGTTTGTGATTGATACAGGGCTATGGGGAGAAAGCGGGGCAGTGGGATTAGTTTGGAGATTTATACAGGGCTATGGGGAGTGAGCGGGGCAGTGGGATTAGGTTGGGGACTGATACAGGGCTATGGGGATAGAGCGGGGCAGTGGGATTAGGTTGGGGCTTGATAAAGGGCTAACAGGAGAGAGCGGGCAGTGGGATTAGTGTGGTGATATTTACAGGGCTATGGGGAGAGAGCGCGGCAGTGGGATTAGGCTGGGGACTGATACAGGGCTATGGGGAGAGAGCGGGGCAGTGGGATTAGGTTGGGGATTGATACAGGGCTATGGGGAGAGAGCGGGGCAGTGGGATTAGGCTGGGGACTGATACAGGGCTATGGGGAGAGAGCGGGGCAGTGGGATTAGGTTGGCGATTGATAAAGGGCTAACAGGAGAGAGCAGGGCAGTGGGATTAGTTTGGGACTGAGACAGAGGGTTGTCAAGTAGCTGTTCCCAGTCCACTTTGGACAGATCCTGCCTTATCATATTAAAATCGGCCTGTTGTTTGCTAAATTTCCCCACTGAACTCATTGTTAATCTGCTTTATCAAAACGTGCCTGGATCTCCTGGTATATTTCAATACTGAACCTCGGTAGATTAAATAAAAGTGTTACCGTGATTTGATTTAAATGCAGAGGAGGGATTCACATGCAGTCTGCAGATATCTGGGTACACCTTAGAAATATGAAGCAAATAAAAGACAAATAAAGTCCGTTCTGGGTATTCTTACTGAGATTTGAATGAATTTTAGGCCGTGAGACTCACTGTCTTATACACAGGAGTGAAGGATTACATCAAACAAAGATAATGGCCCTGAAATCATGGTCTCCGTACCAACGACTTAGGCCTTGGTAGAGGCCCCGCAAGTTCCGTGTTTCCGTCTGCGCTGTGTATGCGCTGAATCCCCGGACTTGCAATCTATCAAGGTTTGCTACAGAATCGATAGAGTAAAGCTGTCTTTAAACCAGCCCATCAAAAACTCCCAGGGCAGGAACAACACGGGTTAGATACAGAGTGAAGCTCCCTCTACACTGTCCCATCAAACACTCCCAAGGCAGGTACCGCACGGGTTAGATACAGAGTAAAGTTCCCTCTACACTGCCCCATCAAACACTCCCAAGGCAGGTACAGCATGGGTTAGATGTAGAGTAATGCTCCCTCTACACTATCCCATCAAACACTCCCAAGGCAGGTACCGCACGGGTTAGATACAGAGTAAAGTTCCCTCTACACTGCCCCATCAAACACTCCCAAGGCAGGTACAGCATGGGTTAGATATAGAGTAATGCTCCCTCTACACTATCCCATCAAACACTCCCAAGGCAGGTACTGCTCGGGTTAGATACAGAGTAAAGCTCCCTCTACGCTGTCCCATCAAACACTCCCAAGGCAGGTACAGCACGGGTTAGATATAGAGTAAAGCTCCCTCTACACTGTCCCATCAAACACTCCCAAGGCAGGTACCGCACGGGTTAGATACAGATAAAAAAGCTCCCTCTACACTGTCCCATCAAACATTCCCAAGGCAGGTGCTGCACGGGTTAGATATAGAGTAATGCTCCCTCTACACTGTCCCATCAAACACTCCCAGGGCTATGGGGAGAGAACGTGGCAGTGGGGTTAGTTTGGGAATGATGCAGGGCTATGGGCAGAGAGTGGGGCAGAGGGATTAGTTTGGAATTGATGCAGGGCTATCGGGAGAGAGAGAGGCATTGGGAAAAGTTTGGGATTGATGCAGGGCTATGGGGAGAGAGTTTGGCAGTGGGATTAGTTTGGGATTGATTCAGGGCTATGGGGGGAGTGCAGGGCAGTGGGATTAGTTTGGGATCAAGACAGAGCTATGGGGGGAAAGCAAGGCAGTCGGATTAGTTTCGGGATTGATACAGGGCTATGGGGAGAAAGCGGGGCAGTGGGATTAGTTTGGATATAACACAGGGCTATGAGGAGAAAGCGGGGCAGTGGGATTAGTTTGGATATAACACAGGGCTATGGGGAGAAAGCGGGCAGTGGGATTTGTTTGGATATAACACAGGGCTATGGGGAGTCAGCAGGGCAGTGGGATTAGTTTGGGATTGATACAGGGCTATGGGGAGAGAGCAGGGCAGTGGAATTAGTTTGGGGATTGAAACAGGGCTATGGGGAGAGAGCGGGGTATTGGGATAAGTTTGGGATTGATACAGGACTATGGGGAGAGAGTGGGGCTTTGGGATTAGTTTTGGATTGATACAGGGCTGTCGGGAGTGAGCGGGGCACTGGGATTAGTTTGTGATTGATACAGGGCTATGGGGAGTGAGCGGGGCAGTGGGATTATTTTGCGGATTGATACAGGGCTATGGGGAGAGAGCGGGGCAGTGGGATTAGTTTGGGGATTGATACAGGGCAATGGGGAGACAGCGGGGCAGTTTGATTAGTTTGGGATTGATACAGGACTATGGGGAGAGAGCGGGACAGTGGGATTAGCTTGGGGATTGATACAGGGCTATGGGGAGAGAGCGGGGCAGTGGGATTAGTTTGGGGATTGATACAGGGCTATGGGGAGTGAGCGGGGCAGTGGGAATAGTTTGGGATTGATACAGGGCTATCCGGAGAGAGCGGGGCAGTGGGATTAGTTTGGGATTTGATACAGGGCTATGGGGAGAGAGCGGGGCAGTGGGATTAGTTTGGGGATTAATGCAGGGCTATGGGGAGAGAGCAGGGCAGTGGGATTAGTTTGGGGATTGATACAGGGCTATGGGGAGAGAGCGGGGCAGTGGGATTAGTTTTGGATTGATACAGGGCTATCGGGAGTGAGCGGGGCACTGGGATTAGTTTGTGATTGATACAGGGCTATGGGGAGTGAGCGGGGCAGTGGGATTATTTTGCGGATTGATACAGGGCTATGGGGAGAGAGCGGGGCAGTGGGATTAGTTTGGGGATTGATACAGGGCTATGGGGAGTGAGCGGGGCAGTGGGAATAGTTTGGGATTGATACAGGGCAATGGGGAGACAGCGGGGCAGTTTGATTAGTTTGGGATTGATACAGGACTATGGGGAGAGAGCGGGACAGTGGGATTAGCTTGGGGATTGATACAGGGCTATGGGGAGAGAGCGGGGCAGTGGGATTAGTTTGGGGATTGATACAGGGCTATGGGGAGAGAGCGAGGCATTGGGAATAGTTTGGGATTGATACAGGGCTATCGGGAGAGATCGGGGCAGTGTGATTAGTTTGGGATTGATACAGGGCTATTGGGAGAGATCGGGGCAGTGTGATTAGTTTGGGATTGATACAGGGCTATGGGGTTTTGTATATTCCACATGTCCTGTGCTTGAAGTCTCTGACATTGGCCAGACATTGTTTTAGCATTTCATTGTCTTGGGCTGTTTACTATGAACATCTTTACCTGTTTCTGATCTACACAGGATGCAACAGATCAGAAAAACCTCCATTCAACAATGCGAATTCCTGTCTCTGCAAAGACATCATGCTGTTCCACAATGCAGGAATGTCGCAAACAGCTTTTGCTAGCTGAGATCAACTTTAACCATTCAAACCTTTCAGGTAAAGAAGCTTCTAGATTCCGAGCCACAAATTGAATCGTTTAAGACAGAAAGAATGTCACAGAAATGTGATTTATTGCTGTTATTTTACAATTTACAAATATACACACAATTTGTGTCACTGAATTATAAACAAAAAGCAGGCAAAGCTATGACTTAACAGAAATAAACACTTGTTTTTCTTCCTGGACAGCAAAACCAGTCAGACTGACTTGCAAATGTTTACTGATATGTTGACGTAAAGATTTATAATTGACCAATTTCGCTTCTAATGTTTTTCTCTCAAACATTCTCCACAATATTAATCCCTGCTCTTGTCACAAGGAGTGTTGAATTATTTTAGGTACTTCGCAATTAAAAGCAGGAAACAAACTTCATTATACTCACAAATTTTAATCTCCTATTTCAAACATTCAAACCAAATCGAATTGTACGTTATCACTTTAATCAATGTATTTTCTGTGTCTCTCTCAATAAACAAAGAGTGGTTTCTTCTAAAGTAGCTTCCTGCAATTTTTATACATCATTACATAACTCTTGCTTCAATTAACACTCCACTAAATGTTTAAGAGGAAATCTATATTTACGTTATTCCTGCGACTTGTTAGGACTATCGAACGAGACATTATAAAATGGTTTGTGTTTTTTCCCCTTTCTTGGTTCTCTTCCTAAATGTCTTAATGGTATATTTTTAAAAAGTCATTAAAAAGTAATCTGTAACTCCTACAAATCCTCCCCTACCTTCCCCCTCCACAACACCATGGTTGCAAGTTTGTGTAAAGCTACTCACTTTAGTCAATCACTCAAAATCAAATCTTGAGATATTTCAATTTGAAAACATTTTAACCATTTCAGAGCACTTTAAAAGCGTTTGGACTTCAAGACCTGGTTGAAACTTGTTTAGGTGAGGGGGAAATTGGCTTTTGCTTCAGTCTCTTCCAAAATCATGTTCGAAACTTAGGGGGAAAAAGTGTTTTTTACACTCATTTTTGGTGAAAAGTTCATTAAAAATCGTTAAAATCTTTCAAGTCTCACTGCAGCTTTGACAGAAGAAGTTGCTCCAAGTTTCTCCTTCCCCCTTCAATGCTGTCGTTAAACATCCGACAAAATAAAGTCTAATTCCAAACGGAGCTCCAATCAGAAAGTGAATAAAGTGGTTAAACTTCCGAAGAAGGCGGCGAGGTTATCTATCCCCAGCCTTGGCGATGAGCTGGGATCAGTTTTTGGAGATGTTGTTTCCTCTTTTTCTGTTGCCGTTCCCTCCGTCTCTAAGAGTCTGAGGTACAAACGGGGGCACAAACTACTTCCCTTTCTCGCAACATGATTTAAATAACCCTGGCTGATTTCCCTCTCTCTCTAACCCAGGGGTCACTGGACAATGATCAGGAGCAGGAACCCTGGCTGATTTTCCCCTCTCTCTAACCCAGGGGTCACTGGGCAGTGATCAGGAGCAGGAACCCTGCCTGATTTCCCCTCTCTCTAACCCAGGGATCACTGGACAGAGATCAGGAGCACGAACCCTGGCTCATTTCCCCTCTCTCTAACCCACGGGTCACTGGACAATGATCAGGAGCATGAACCCTGGATGGTTCCCCCTCTCTCTAGGTCACTGGATAGTGATCAGGACCTGGAACCCTGGCTGATTTCCCTCTCTCTCTAACCCAGGGGTCACTGGACAATGATCAGGAGCAGGAACCCTGGCTGTTTCCCCTCTCTCTAACCCAGGGGTCACTGGATAGTGATCAGGAGCATGAACCCTGGCTGATTTCACCTCTCTCTCTAAACCAGGTGTCACTGGACTGTGATAAGGAGCAGGAACCCTGGCTGATTTCCCCTCTCTCTCTAAACCAGGGGTCACTGGGCAGTGATCAGGAGCAGGAACCCAGGCTGATTTCCCCTCTCTCTAACCCAGGGGTCACTGGACAGTGATCAGGAGCATGAATCCTGGCTGATTTCCCCTCTCTCTCTAACCCAGAGGTCACTGGGCAGTGATCAGGAGCAGGAACCCTGGCTGATTTCCCCTCTCTCTCTAACCCAGGGGTCACTGGACAGTGATCAGGAGCAGGAACCCTGGCTGATTTCCCCTCTCTCTAACCGAGGGGTCACTGGACTGTGATCAGGAGCAGGAACCCTGGCTGATTTCCCCTCTCTCTCTAACCCAGGGTTCACTGGACTGTAATCAGGAGCAGGAACCCTGGCTGCTTTCATCTCTCTCTAACCCAAGGGTCATTGGACAGTGATCAGGAGCACGAACCCTGGCTGATTTCCCCTCTCTCTAACCCAGGGGTCACTGGACTGTGATCAGGAGCAGGAACCCTGGCTGATTTCCCCTCTCTCTAACCCAGGGGTCACTGGACAGTGATCAGGAGCAGGAACCCTGGCTGGTTCCCCCTCTCTCTAAACCAGGGGTCACTGGGCTGTGATCAGGAGCAGGAACCCTGGCTGATTTCCCCTCTCTCTAACCCAGGGGTCACTGGGCAGTGATCAGGAGCATGAATCCTGGCTGATTTCCCTCTCTCTCTAACCCAGGGGTCACTGGGCAGTGATCAGGAGCAGGAACCCGGGCTGATTTCCCCTCTCTCTAACCCAGGGGTCACTGGATAGTGATCAGGAGCATGAACCCTGGCTGATTTCCCTCTCTCTCTAACCCAGGGGTCACTGGGCAGTGATCAGGAGCAGGAACCCAGGCTGACTTCCCTTCTCTCTAACCAGGCGTCACTGGATAGTGTTCAGGAGCAGGAACCCTGGCTGATTTCCTCCTCTCTCTAACTCAGGGGTCACTGGATAGTGATCAGGAGCAGGAACCCTGGCTGATTTCCCCTCTCTCTCTAACCCAGAGGTCACTGGGCAGTGATCAGGAGCAGGAACCCTGGCTGATTTCCCCTCTCTCTAACCGAGGGGTCACTGGACTGTGATCAGGAGCAGGAACCCTGGCTGATTTCCCCTCTCTCTCTAACCCAGGGTTCACTGGACTGTAATCAGGAGCAGGAACCCTGGCTGCTTTCACCTCTCTCTCTAACCCAAGGGTCGTTGGACAGTGATCAGGAGCACGAACCCTGGCTGATTTCCCCTCTCTCTAACCCAGGGGTCACTGGACAGTGATCAGGAGCAGGAACCCTGGCTGATTTCCCCTCTCTCTCTAACCCAGGGGTCACTGGACAGTGATCAGGAGCAGGAACCCTGGCTGGTTCCCCCTCTCTCTAACTCAGGGGTCACTGGATAGTGATCAGGAGCTGGAACCCGGGCTGGTTTCCCCTCTCTCTAACCCAGGGGTTAATGGACAATGATCAGGAGCAGGAACTCTCGCTGATTTCCCTCTCTCTCTAACCAGGGGTCACTGGATAGTGATCAGGAGCATGAACCCTGGCTGATTTCACCTGTCTCTCTAACCCAGGGGTCACTGGACAATGATCAGGAGCAGGAACCCTGGCTGATTTCCCCTCTCTCTAACCCAGGAGTCACTGGACAGTGATCAGGAGCAGGAACCCTGGCTGGTTCCCCCTCTCTCTAACCCAGGGGTCACTGGACTGTAATCAGGAGCAGGAACCCTGGCTGATTTCCCCTCTCTCTAACCCAGGGTTCACTGGACTGTAATCAGGAGCTGGAACCCGGGCTGATTTCCCCTCTCTCTAACCCAGGAGTCACTGGACAGTGATCAGGAGCACGAACCCTGGCTGATTTCCCTCTCTCTCTCACCCAGGTGTCACTGGACTGTGATCAGGAGCAGGAACCCTGGCTGATTTCCCTCTCTCTCTATCCCAGGGGTCACTGGACTGTGATCAGGAGCAGGAACCCCAGCTGATTTCCTCTCTCTCTAACTCAGGGGTCACTGGGCAGTGATCAGCAGCAGGAACCCAGGCTGATTGCCCTCTCTCTCTAAACCAGGGGTCACTGGACTGTGATCAGGAGCAGGAACCCTGGCTGATTTCCCCTCTCTCTAACCCAGGGGTCACTGGGCAGTGATCAGGAGCAGGAACCCTGGCTGATTTCCCCTCTCTCTAACCCAGGGGTCACTGGGCAGTGATCAGGAGCAGAAACCCTGGCTGATTTCCCCTCTCTAACCCAGGGGTCACTGGACAGTGATCAGGAGCAGGAACCCTGGCTGAATTCCCCTCTCTCTCTAACCCAGGGTTCACTGGGCAGTGATCAGGAGCAGGAACACTGGCTGATTTCCCTCTCTCTCTAACCCAGGGGTCACTGGGCAGTGATCAGGAGCAGGAATCCTGGCTGATTTCACCTCTCTCTAACCCAGGGGTCAGTGGATAGTGATCAGGAGCATGAACCCTGGCTGATTTCCCCTCTCTCTAACCCAGGGTTCACTGGACTGTGATCAGGAGCAGGAATCCTGGCTGATTTCCCTCTCTCTCTAACCCAGGGGTCAGTGGATAGTGATCAGGAGCATGAACCCTGGCTGATTTCCCCTCTCTCTAACCCAGGGGTCACTGGACTGTGATCAGGAGCATGAACCCTGGCTGATTTCCCTCTCTCTCTAACCCAGGGTTCACTGTGCAGTGATCAGGAGCAGGAACCCTGGCTGATTTCCCTCTCTCTCTAACCCAGGGGTCACTGGGCAGTGATCAGGAGCTGGAACCCCGGCTGATTTTCCCTCTCTCTAACCCAGGAGTCACTGGACAGTGATCAGGAGCATGAACCCTGGCTGATTTCCCCTCTCTCTCTAACCCAGGGGTCACTGGACTGTGATCAGGAGCAGGAACCCAGGCTGATTTCCACTCTCTCAACCCAGGGTTCACTGGACAATGATCAGGAGCAGGAACCCTGGCTGATTTCCCCTCTCTCTAACCCAGGGATCTCTGGATAGTGATCAGGAGCAGGAACCCTGGCTGATTTCACCTCTCTCTCTAACCCAGGGGTCACTGGGCAGTGATCAGGAGCAGGAACCCTGGCTGATTTCACCTCTCTCTCTAACCCAGGGGTCACTGGACAGTGATCAGGAGCAGGAACCCTGGCTGATTTCCCTCTCTCTCTAACCCAGGGGTCACTGGGCAGTGATCAGGAGCAGGAACCCTGGCTGATTTCCCCTCTCTCTAACCCAGGGGTCACTGGGCAGTGATCAGGAGCAGGAACCCTGGCTGATTTCACCTCTCTCTCTAACCCAGGGGTCACTGGACAGTGATCAGGAGCAGGAACCCTGGCTGATTCCCCCTCTCTCCAAGCCAGTGGTCATTGGGCAGTGATCAGGAGCAGGTACCCTGGCTGATTTCCCCTCTCTCTCTAACCCAGGGGTCACTGGACTGTGATCAGGAGCAGGAACCCTGGCTGATTTCACCTCTCTCTCTAACCCAGGGGTCACTGGACAGTGATCAGGAGCAAGAACCCTGGCTGATTTCCCCTCTCTCTCTAACCCAGGGTTCACTGGACTGTAATCAGGAGCAGGAACCCTGGCTGCTTTCACCTCTCTCTCTAACCCAGGGGTCACTGGACAGCGATCAGGAGCAGGAACCCTGGCTGATTCCCCCTCTCTCCAAGCCAGTGGTCATTGGGCAGTGATCAGGAGCAGGTACCCTGGCTGATTTCCCCTCTCTCTCTAACCCAGGGGTCACTGGACTGTGATCAGGAGCAGGAACCCTGGCTGATTTCACCTCTCTCTCTAACCCAGGGGTCACTGGACAGTGATCAGGAGCAAGAACCCTGGCTGATTTCCCCTCTCTCTCTAACCCAGGGTTCACTGGACTGTAATCAGGAGCAGGAACCCTGGCTGCTTTCACCTCTCTCTCTAACCCAAGGGTCATTGGACAGTGATCAGGAGCACGAACCCTGGCTGATTTCCCCTCTCTCTAACCCAGGGGTCACTGGACTGTGATCAGGAGCAGGAACCCTGGCTGATTTCCCCTCTCTCTCTAACCCAGGGGTCACTGGACAGTGATCAGGAGCAGGAACCCTGGCTGATTTCCCCTCTCTCTCTAACCCAGGGGTCACTGGACAGTGATCAGGAGCAGGAACCCTGGCTGGTTCCCCCTCTCTCTAACTCAGGGGTCACTGGATAGTGATCAGGAGCTGGAGCCCGGGCTGGTTTCCCCTCTCTCTAACCCAGGGGTTAATGGACAATGATCAGGAGCAGGAACTCTCGCTGATTTCCCTCTCTCTCTAACCAGGGGTCACTGGATAGTGATCAGGAGCATGAACCCTGGCTGATTTCACCTGTCTCTCTAACCCAGGGGTCACTGGACAATGATCAGGAGCAGGAACCCTGGCTGATTTCCCCTCTCTCTAACCCAGGAGTCACTGGACAGTGATCAGGAGCAGGAACCCTGGCTGATTTCCCCTCTCTCTAACCCAGGAGTCACTGGACAGTGATCAGGAGCACGAACCCTGGCTGATTTCCCTCTCTCTCTCACCCAGGTGTCACTGGACTGTGATCAGGAGCAGGAACCCTGGCTGATTTCCCTCTCTCTCTATCCCAGGGGTCACTGGACTGTGATCAGGAGCAGGAACCCCAGCTGATTTCCTCTCTCTCTAACTCAGGGGTCACTGGGCAGTGATCAGCAGCAGGAACCCAGGCTGATTGCCCTCTCTCTCTAAACCAGGGGTCACTGGACTGTGATCAGGAGCAGGAACCCTGGCTGATTTCCCCTCTCTCTAACCCAGGGGTCACTGGGCAGTGATCAGGAGCAGGAACCCTGGCTGATTTCCCCTCTCTCTAACCCAGGGGTCACTGGGCAGTGATCAGGAGCAGAAACCCTGGCTGATTTCCCCTCTCTAACCCAGGGGTCACTGGACAGTGATCAGGAGCAGGAACCCTGGCTGAATTCCCCTCTCTCTCTAACCCAGGGGTCACTGGGCAGTGATCAGGAGCAGGAACCCTGGCTGAATTCCCCTCTCTCTCTAACCCAGGGTTCACTGGGCAGTGATCAGGAGCAGGAACACTGGCTGATTTCCCTCTCTCTCTAACCCAGGGGTCACTGGGCAGTGATCAGGAGCAGGAATCCTGGCTGATTTCACGTCTCTCTAACCCAGGGGTCAGTGGATAGTGATCAGGAGCATGAACCCTGGCTGATTTCCCCTCTCTCTAACCCAGGGTTCACTGGACTGTGATCAGGAGCAGGAATCCTGGCTGATTTCCCTCTCTCTCTAACCCAGGGGTCAGTGGATATTGATCAGGAGCATGAACCCTGGCTGATTTCCCCTCTCTCTAACCCAGGGGTCACTGGACTGTGATCAGGAGCATGAACCCTGGCTGATTTCCCTCTCTCTCTAACCCAGGGTTCACTGTGCAGTGATCAGGAGCAGGAACCCTGGCTGATTTCCCTCTCTCTCTAACCCAGGGGTCACTGGACTGTGATCAGGAGCAGGAACCCTGGCTGATTTCCCTCTCTCTCTAACCCAGGGGTCACTGGACTGTGATCAGGAGCAGGAACCCTGGCTGATTTCCCCTCTCTCTAACCCAGGGATCTCTGGATAGTGATCAGGAGCAGGAACCCTGGCTGATTTCCCCTCTCTAACCCAGGAGTCACTGGACAGTGATCAGGAGCATGAACCCTGGCTGATTTCCCCTCTCTCTCTAACCCAGGGGTCACTGGACTGTGATCAGGAGCAGGAACCCAGGCTGATTTCCACTCTCTCAACCCAGGGTTCACTGGACAATGATCAGGAGCAGGAACCCTGGCTGATTTCCCCTCTCTCTAACCCAGGGGTCACTGGGCAGTGATCAGGAGCAGGAACCCTGGCTGATTTCACCTCTCTCTCTAACCCAGGGGTCACTGGGCAGTGATCAGGAGCAGGAACCCTGGCTGATTTCACCTCTCTCTCTAACCCAGGGGTCACTGGACAGTGATCAGGAGCAGGAACCCTGGCTGATTTCCCTCTCTCTCTAACCCAGGGGTCACTGGGCAGTGATCAGGAGCAGGAACCCTGGCTGATTTCCCCTCTCTCTAACCCAGGGGTCACTGGGCAGTGATCAGGAGCAGGAACCCTGGCTGATTTCCCCTCTCTCTAACCCAGGGGTCACTGGACAGCGATCAGGAGCAGGAACCCTGGCTGATTCCCCCTCTCTCCAAGCCAGTGGTCATTGGGCAGTGATCAGGAGCAGGTACCCTGGCTGATTTCCCCTCTCTCTCTAACCCAGGGGTCACTGGACTGTGATCAGGAGCAGGAACCCTGGCTGATTTCACCTCTCTCTCTAACCCAGGGGTCACTGGACAGTGATCAGGAGCAAGAACCCTGGCTGATTTCCCCTCTCTCTCTAACCCAGGGTTCACTGGACTGTAATCAGGAGCAGGAACCCTGGCTGCTTTCACCTCTCTCTCTAACCCAAGGGTCATTGGACAGTGATCAGGAGCACGAACCCTGGCTGATTTCCCCTCTCTCTAACCCAGGGGTCACTGGACTGTGATCAGGAGCAGGAACCCTGGCTGATTTCCCCTCTCTCTCTAACCCAGGGGTCACTGGACAGTGATCAGGAGCAGGAACCCTGGCTGATTTCCCCTCTCTCTCTAACCCAGAGGTCACTGGGCAGTGATCAGGAGCAGGAACCCTGGCTGATTTCCCCTCTCTCTAACCGAGGGGTCACTGGACTGTGATCAGGAGCAGGAACCCTGGCTGATTTCCCCTCTCTCTCTAACCCAGGGTTCACTGGACTGTAATCAGGAGCAGGAACCCTGGCTGCTTTCACCTCTCTCTCTAACCCAAGGGTCGTTGGACAGTGATCAGGAGCACGAACCCTGGCTGATTTCCCCTCTCTCTAACCCAGGGGTCACTGGACAGTGATCAGGAGCAGGAACCCTGGCTGATTTCCCCTCTCTCTCTAACCCAGGGGTCACTGGACAGTGATCAGGAGCAGGAACCCTGGCTGGTTCCCCCTCTCTCTAACTCAGGGGTCACTGGATAGTGATCAGGAGCTGGAACCCGGGCTGGTTTCCCCTCTCTCTAACCCAGGGGTTAATGGACAATGATCAGGAGCAGGAACTCTCGCTGATTTCCCTCTCTCTCTAACCAGGGGTCACTGGATAGTGATCAGGAGCATGAACCCTGGCTGATTTCACCTGTCTCTCTAACCCAGGGGTCACTGGACAATGATCAGGAGCAGGAACCCTGGCTGATTTCCCCTCTCTCTAACCCAGGAGTCACTGGACAGTGATCAGGAGCAGGAACCCTGGCTGGTTCCCCCTCTCTCTAACCCAGGGGTCACTGGACTGTAATCAGGAGCAGGAACCCTGGCTGATTTCCCCTCTCTCTAACCCAGGGTTCACTGGACTGTAATCAGGAGCTGGAACCCGGGCTGATTTCCCCTCTCTCTAACCCAGGAGTCACTGGACAGTGATCAGGAGCACGAACCCTGGCTGATTTCCCTCTCTCTCTCACCCAGGTGTCACTGGACTGTGATCAGGAGCAGGAACCCTGGCTGATTTCCCTCTCTCTCTATCCCAGGGGTCACTGGACTGTGATCAGGAGCAGGAACCCCAGCTGATTTCCTCTCTCTCTAACTCAGGGGTCACTGGGCAGTGATCAGCAGCAGGAACCCAGGCTGATTGCCCTCTCTCTCTAAACCAGGGGTCACTGGACTGTGATCAGGAGCAGGAACCCTGGCTGATTTCCCCTCTCTCTAACCCAGGGGTCACTGGGCAGTGATCAGGAGCAGGAACCCTGGCTGATTTCCCCTCTCTCTAACCCAGGGGTCACTGGGCAGTGATCAGGAGCAGAAACCCTGGCTGATTTCCCCTCTCTAACCCAGGGGTCACTGGACAGTGATCAGGAGCAGGAACCCTGGCTGAATTCCCCTCTCTCTCTAACCCAGGGTTCACTGGGCAGTGATCAGGAGCAGGAACACTGGCTGATTTCCCTCTCTCTCTAACCCAGGGGTCACTGGGCAGTGATCAGGAGCAGGAATCCTGGCTGATTTCACCTCTCTCTAACCCAGGGGTCAGTGGATAGTGATCAGGAGCATGAACCCTGGCTGATTTCCCCTCTCTCTAACCCAGGGTTCACTGGACTGTGATCAGGAGCAGGAATCCTGGCTGATTTCCCTCTCTCTCTAACCCAGGGGTCAGTGGATAGTGATCAGGAGCATGAACCCTGGCTGATTTCCCCTCTCTCTAACCTAGGGGTCACTGGACTGTGATCAGGAGCATGAACCCTGGCTGATTTCCCTCTCTCTCTAACCCAGGGTTCACTGTGCAGTGATCAGGAGCAGGAACCCTGGCTGATTTCCCTCTCTCTCTAACCCAGGGGTCACTGGGCAGTGATCAGGAGCTGGAACCCCGGCTGATTTTCCCTCTCTCTAACCCAGGGGTCACTGGACTGTGATCAGGAGCATGAACCCTGGCTGATTTCGCTCTCTCTCTAACCCAGGGGTCACTGGACTGTGATCAGGAGCAGGAACCCTGGCTGATTTCCCTCTCTCTCTAACCCAGGGGTCACTGGACTGTGATCAGGAGCAGGAACCCTGGCTGATTTCCCCTCTCTCTAACCCAGGGATCTCTGGATAGTGATCAGGAGCAGGAACCCTGGCTGATTTCCCCTCTCTAACCCAGGAGTCACTGGACAGTGATCAGGAGCATGAACCCTGGCTGATTTCCCCTCTCTCTCTAACCCAGGGGTCACTGGACTGTGATCAGGAGCAGGAACCCAGGCTGATTTCCACTCTCTCAACCCAGGGTTCACTGGACAATGATCAGGAGCAGGAACCCTGGCTGATTTCCCCTCTCTCTAACCCAGGGGTCACTGGGCAGTGATCAGGAGCAGGAACCCTGGCTGATTTCACCTCTCTCTCTAACCCAGGGGTCACTGGACAGTGATCAGGAGCAGGAACCCTGGCTGATTTCCCTCTCTCTCTAACCCAGGGGTCACTGGGCAGTGATCAGGAGCAGGAACCCTGGCTGATTTCACCTCTCTCTCTAACCCAGGGGTCACTGGACAGTGATCAGGAGCAGGAACCCTGGCTGATTTCCCTCTCTCTCTAACCCAGGGGTCACTGGGCAGTGATCAGGAGCAGGAACCCTGGCTGATTTCCCCTCTCTCTAACCCAGGGGTCACTGGGCAGTGATCAGGAGCAGGAACCCTGGCTGATTTCCCCTCTCTCTAACCCAGGGGTCACTGGACAGCGATCAGGAGCAGGAACCCTGGCTGATTTCACCTCTCTCTCTAACCCAGGGGTCACTGGACTGTGATCAGGAGCAGGAACCCTGGCTGATTTCACCTCTCTCTCTAACCCAGGGGTCACTGGACAGTGATCAGGAGCAAGAACCCTGGCTGATTTCCCCTCTCTCTCTAACCCAGGGTTCACTGGACTGTAATCAGGAGCAGGAACCCTGGCTGCTTTCACCTCTCTCTCTAACCCAAGGGTCATTGGACAGTGATCAGGAGCACGAACCCTGGCTGATTTCCCCTCTCTCTAACCCAGGGGTCACTGGACTGTGATCAGGAGCAGGAACCCTGGCTGATTTCCCCTCTCTCTCTAACCCAGGGGTCACTGGACAGTGATCAGGAGCAGGAACCCTGGCTGATTTCCCCTCTCTCTCTAACCCAGGGGTCACTGGACAGTGATCAGGAGCAGGAACCCTGGCTGGTTCCCCCTCTCTCTAACTCAGGGGTCACTGGATAGTGATCAGGAGCTGGAGCCCGGGCTGGTTTCCCCTCTCTCTAACCCAGGGGTTAATGGACAATGATCAGGAGCAGGAACTCTCGCTGATTTCCCTCTCTCTCTAACCAGGGGTCACTGGATAGTGATCAGGAGCATGAACCCTGGCTGATTTCACCTGTCTCTCTAACCCAGGGGTCACTGGACAATGATCAGGAGCAGGAACCCTGGCTGATTTCCCCTCTCTCTAACCCAGGAGTCACTGGACAGTGATCAGGAGCAGGAACCCTGGCTGATTTCCCCTCTCTCTAACCCAGGAGTCACTGGACAGTGATCAGGAGCACGAACCCTGGCTGATTTCCCTCTCTCTCTCACCCAGGTGTCACTGGACTGTGATCAGGAGCAGGAACCCTGGCTGATTTCCCTCTCTCTCTATCCCAGGGGTCACTGGACTGTGATCAGGAGCAGGAACCCCAGCTGATTTCCTCTCTCTCTAACTCAGGGGTCACTGGGCAGTGATCAGCAGCAGGAACCCAGGCTGATTGCCCTCTCTCTCTAAACCAGGGGTCACTGGACTGTGATCAGGAGCAGGAACCCTGGCTGATTTCCCCTCTCTCTAACCCAGGGGTCACTGGGCAGTGATCAGGAGCAGGAACCCTGGCTGATTTCCCCTCTCTCTAACCCAGGGGTCACTGGGCAGTGATCAGGAGCAGAAACCCTGGCTGATTTCCCCTCTCTAACCCAGGGGTCACTGGACAGTGATCAGGAGCAGGAACCCTGGCTGAATTCCCCTCTCTCTCTAACCCAGGGGTCACTGGGCAGTGATCAGGAGCAGGAACCCTGGCTGAATTCCCCTCTCTCTCTAACCCAGGGTTCACTGGGCAGTGATCAGGAGCAGGAACACTGGCTGATTTCCCTCTCTCTCTCACCCAGGTGTCACTGGACTGTGATCAGGAGCAGGAACCCTGGCTGATTTCCCTCTCTCTCTATCCCAGGGGTCACTGGACTGTGATCAGGAGCAGGAACCCCAGCTGATTTCCTCTCTCTCTAACTCAGGGGTCACTGGGCAGTGATCAGCAGCAGGAACCCAGGCTGATTGCCCTCTCTCTCTAAACCAGGGGTCACTGGACTGTGATCAGGAGCAGGAACCCTGGCTGATTTCCCCTCTCTCTAACCCAGGGGTCACTGGGCAGTGATCAGGAGCAGGAACCCTGGCTGATTTCCCCTCTCTCTAACCCAGGGGTCACTGGGCAGTGATCAGGAGCAGGAACCCTGGCAGATTTCCCTCTCTCTAACCCAGGGGTCACTGGGCAGTGATCAGGAGCAGGAACCCTGGCTGATTTCCCCCTCTCTCTAACCCAGGGGTCATTGGGCAGTGATCAGGAGCAGGAACCCTGGCTGATTTCCACTCTCTCTAACCCAGGGTTCACTGGGCAGTGATCAGGAGCAGGAACCCTGGCTGATTTCCCTCTCTCTCTAACCCAGGGGTCACTGGGCAGTGATCAGGAGCAGGAACCCTGGCTGATTTCCCATCTCTCTCTAACCCATGGGTCACTGGACAGTGATCAGGAGCAGGAATCCTGGCTGATTTCCCCTCTCTCTAACACAGAGGTCACTGGATAGTGATCAGGAGCGGGATAAGCGTGGGATTGATCCGGGGCTATGGGGAGTGAGCGTGGCAGTGGGATTAGTTTGTGATTGATACAGGGCTAGAGGAGAGAGCTGGGCAGTGGGATTAGTTTGGGATTAATACAGGGCTATGGGGAGAGAGCGGTGCAGTGGGATTAGTTTGGATATAACGCAGGGCTATGGGGAGAAAGCGGGGCAGTGGGCTTACGTTGGGGATTGATACAGGGCTATGGGGAGAGAGCGGGGCAGTGGAATTTGTTTGGATATAACACAGGGCTATGGGGAGAAAGCGGGCAGTGGGATTTGTTTGGATATAACACAGGGCTATGGGGAGAAAGCGGGCAGTGGGCTTACGTTGGGGATTGATACAGGGCTATGGGGAGAGAGCAGGGCAGTGGAAATAGTTTGTGATTGATACAGGGCTTTGGGGAGAAAGCAGGGCAGTGGGATTTGTTTGGAGATTGATACAGGGCTATGGGGAGAGAGCGCGGCAGTGGGATTAGGTTGGGGACTGATACAGGGCTCTCGGGAGAGAGCGGGGCAGTGGGATTAGGTTGGCGATTGATAAAGGGCTCACAGGAGAGAGCAGGGCAGTGGGATTAGTTTGGGACTGAGACAGAGGGTTGTCAAGTAGCTGTTCCCAGTCCACTTTGGACAGATCCTGCCTTATCAGATTAAAGTCGGCCTGTTGTTTGCTAAATTTCCCCACTGAACTCATTGTTAATCTGCTTTATCAAAACATGCCTGGATCTCCTGGTATATTTCAATACTGAACCTCGGTAGATTAAATAAAAGTGTTACCGTGATTTGATTTAAATGCAGAGGAGGGATTCACATGCGGATGAATGTTGGTCTGCAGATATCTGGGTACACCTTAGAAATATGAAGCAAATAAAAGACAAATAAAGTCTGTTCTGGGTATTCTTACTGAGATTTGAATGAATTTTAGGCCGTGAGACTCACTGTCTTATACACAGGAGTGAAGGATTACATCAAACAAAGATAATGGCCCTGAAATCATGGTCTCCGTACCAACGACTTAGGCCTTGGTAGAGGCCCCGCAAGTTCCGTGTTTCCGTCTGCGCTGTGTATGCGCTGAATCCCCGGACTTGCAATCTATCAAGGTTTGCTACAGAATCGATAGAGTAAAGCTCTCTTTAAACCAGCCCATCAAAAACTCTCAGAGCAGGAACAAGACGGGTTAGATACAGAGTGAAGCTCCCTCTACACTGTCCCATCAAACACTCCCAAGGCAGGTACTGCACGGGTTAGATACAGCGTAAAGCTCCCTCTACGCTGTCCCAACAAACACTCCCAAGGCAGGTACAGCACGGGTTAGATATAGAGTAAAGCTCCCTCTACACTGTCCCATCAAACACTCCCAAGGCAGGTACCGCACAGGTTAGATACAGACAAAAAGCTCCCTCTACACTGTCCCATCAAACATTCCCAAGGCAGGTGCTGCACAGCTTAGATATATATAGTAATGCTCCCTCTACACTGTCCCATCAAACACTCCCAGGGCTATGGGGAGAGAACGTGGCAGTGGGGTTAGTTTGGGAATGATGCAGGGCTATGGGCAGAGACTGGGGCAGAGGGATTAGTTTGGAATTGATGCAGGGCTATTGGGAAAAGTTTGGGATTGATGCAGGGCTATGGGGAGAGAGTGGGGCAGTGGGATTAGTTTGGGATTGATTCAGGGCTATGGGGGGAGAGCAGGGCAGTGGGATTAGTTTGGGATCAAGACAGAGATATGGGGGGAAAGCGAGGCAGTGGGATTAGTTTGGGATTGATACAGGGCTATGGGGAGAGAGCGGGGCAGTGGGATTAGATTGGGGATTGATACAGGGCTATGGGGAGTCAGCAGGGCAGTGAGATTAGTTTGGGGATTGATACAGGGTATGGGGAGAGAGCGGGGCAGTGGGTTTAGTTTGCGGATTGATACAGGGCTACAGGGAGAGAGCAGGGCAGTGGGATTAGTTTGGGGATTGATACAGGGCTATGGGGATAGAGCGGGGCAGTGGGATTAGTTTGGGATTGATACAGGGATATGGGGAGAGAGCAGCGCAGTGGAATTAGTTTGGGATTGATACAGGGCTATGGGGAGAGAGCGGGGCAGTGGGATTAGTTTGGGGATTGAAACAGGGCTATGGGGAGAGAGCGGGGCATTGGGATTAGTTTCGGATTGATACAGGACTACGGGGAGAGAGTGGGGCTTTGGGATTAGTTTTGGATTGATACAGGGCTATCGGGAGTGAGCGGGGCACTGGGATTAGTTTGGGATTGATGCAGGGCTATGGGGAGTGAGCGGGGCAGTGGGATTAGTTAGCGGATTGATGCAGGGCTATGGGGAGAGAACGGGGCAGTGGGATTAGTTTGGGGATTGATACAGGGCTATGGATGAGAGAGCGGGGCAGTTTGATTAGTTTGGAGATTGATACAGGGCTATGGAGAGAGCGGGGCAGTGGGATTAGTTTGGGATTGATACAGGGCTATCGGGAGAGATCGGGGCAGTGGCATTAGTTTGGTAATTGATACAGGGCTATGGGGTGAGAGCGGGGCAGTGTGATTTGTTTGGGATCGATACAGGGCTATGGGGAGAAAGCGGGGCAGTGGGATTAGTTTGGGATTGATACAGGGCTATGGGGAGAGAGCGGGGCAGTGGGATTAGTTTGGGATTTGATACAGGGCTATGGGGTGAGAGCAGGGCAGTGTGATTTGTTTGGGATCGATGCAGGGCTATGGGGAGAGTGCGGGGCAGTGGGATTAGTTTGGGATTGATACAGAGCTATGGGGAGAGAGCGGGGCAGTGGGATTAGTTTGGGGATTGATACAGGGCTATGGGGAGAGAGCGGGGCAGTGTGATTAGTTTGGGATTGAAACAGGGCAATCGGGAGAGAGCGGGGCAGTGGGATTAGTTTGCGGATTGATACAGGGCTATGTAGAGATCGGGGCAGTGGGATTAGTTTGGGGATTGATACAGGGCTATGGGGAGAGAGCGGGGCAGTGTGATTTGTTTGGGATTGATACAGGGCTATGGGGAGAGTGCGGGGCAGTGGGATTAATTTGGGATTGATACAGAGCTATGGGGAGAGAGCGGGGCAGTGGGATTAGGTTGGGGACTGATACAGGGCTATGGGGAGAGTGCGGGGCAGTGGGATTAGTTTGGGACTGAGACAGAGGGTTGTCAAGTAGCTGTTCCTAGTCCACTTTGGACAGATCCTGCCTTAAAATCGGCCTGTTGTTTGCTAAATTTCCCCACTGAACTCATTGTTAATCTGCTTTATCAAAACGTGCCTGGATCTCCTGGTATATTTCAATACTGAACCTCGGTAGATTAAATAAAAGTGTTACCGTGATTTGATTTAAATGCAGAGGAGGGATTCACATGCGGATGAATGTTGGTCTGCAGATATCTGGGTACACCTTAGAAAAATGAAGCAAATAAAAGACAATTAAAGTCTGTTCTGGGTATTCTTACTGAGATTTGAATGAATTTTAGGCCGTGAGACTCACTGTCTTATACACAGGAGTGAAGGATTACATCAAACAAAGATAATGGCCCTGAAATCATGGTCTCCGTACCAACGACTTAAGCCTTGGTAGAGGCCCCGCAAGTTCCGTGTTTCCGTCTGCGCTGTGTATGCGCTGAATCCCCGGAATTGCAATCTATCAAGGTTTGCTACAGAATCGATAGAGTAAAGCTCTCTTTAAACCAGCCCATCAAAAACTCCCAGGGCAGGAACAAGACGGGTTAGATACAGAGTGAAGCTCCCTCTACACTGTCCCATCAAACACTCCCAAGGCAGGTACCGCACGGGTTAGATACAGAGTAAAGCTCCCTCTACACTGTCCCATCAAACACTCCCAGGGCAGGTACAGCACGGGTTAGATATAGAGTAAAGCTCCCTCTACACTGTCCCATCAAACACTCCCAAGGCAGGTACTGCACGGGTTAGATACAGAGTAAAGCTCCCTCTACGCTGTCCCATCAAACACTCCCAAGGCAGGTACAGCACGGGTTAGATATAGAGTAATGCTCCCTCTACACTGTCCCATGAAACACTCCGAAGGCAGGTACCGCACAGGTTAGATACAGACAAAAAGCTGCCTCTACACTGTCCCATCAAACATTCCCAAGGCAGGTGCTGCACGGGTTAGATATATATAGTAATGCTCCCTCTACACTGGCCCATCAAACACTCCCAGGGCTATGGGGAGAGAACGTGGCAGTGGGGTTAGTTTGGGAATGATGCAGGGCTATGGGAGGAGAGTGGGGCAGAGGGATTAGTTTGGAATTGATGCAGGGCTATTGGGAAAAGTTTGGGATTGAGGCAGGGCTATGGGGAGAGAGTGGGGCAGTGGGATTAGTTTGGGATTGATTCAGGGCTATGGGGGAGAGCAGGGCAGTGGGATTAGTTTGGGATCAAGACAGAGCTATGGGGGGAAAGCGAGGTAGTGGGATTAGTTTGGGGTTGATACAGGGCTATGGGGAGAGAGCGGGGCAGTGGGATTAGTGTGGGGTTGGTACAGGACTATGGGGAGAGAGCGGGGCAGTGGGATTAGTTTGGGGATTGATACAGGGCTATGGGGAGAGAGCGGGGCAGTGGGATTAGTTTGGGGATTGATACAGGGCTATGGGGAGAGAGCGGGGCAGTGGGATTTCTTTGGGATTGATACAGGGCTATCGGGAGAAAGCAGGGCAGTGGAAATAGTTTGTGATTGATACAGGGCTATGGGGAGAAAGCGGGGCAGTGGTATTAGTTTGGGATTGATAAAGGGCTATGGGGAGAGAGCGGGGCAGTGGGATTAGTTTTGGGGATTGATACAGGGCTATGGGGAGAGAGCGGGGCAGTGTGATTAGTTTGGGATTGATGCAGGACTATGGGAAGAGAGCGCGGCAGTGGGATTAGGCTGGGGACTGATACAGGGCTATGGGGAGAGAGCGGGGCAGTGGGATTAGGTTGGGGATTGCTAAAGGGCTAACAGGAGAGAGCAGGGCAGTGGGATTAGTTTGGGACTGAGACAGAGGGTTGTCAAGTAGCTGTTCCCAGTCCACTTTGGACAGTTCCTGCCTTATCATATTAAAATCGGCCTATTGTTTGCTAAATTTCCCCACTGAACTCACTGTTAATCTGCTTTATCAAAACGTGCCTGGATCTCCTGGTATATTTCAATACTGAACCTCGGTAGATTAAATAAAAGTGTTGCCGTGATTTGATTTAAATGCAGAGGAGGGATTCACATGCGGATGAATGTTGGTCTGCAGATATCTGGGTACACCTTAGAAAAATGAAGCAAATAAAAGACAATTAAAGTCTGTTCTGGGTATTCTTACTGAGATTTGAATGAATTTTAGGCCGTGAGACTCACTGTCTTATACACAGGAGTGAAGGATTACATCAAACAAAGATAATGGCCCTGAAATCATGGTCTCCGTACCAACGACTTAGGCCTTGGTAGAGGCCCCGCAAGTTCCGTGTTTCCGTCTGCGCTGTGTATGCGCTGAATCCCCGGACTTGCAATCTATCAAGGTTTGCTACAGAATCGATAGAGTAAAGCTCTCTTTAAACCAGCCCATCAAAAACTCCCAGGGCAGGAACAACACGGGTTAGATACAGAGTGAAGCTCCCTCTACACTGTCCCATCAAACACTCCCAAGGCAGGTACAGCACGGGTTAGATATAGAGTAAAGCTCCCTCTACACTGTCCCATCAAACACTCCCAAGGCAGGTACAGCATGGGTTAGATATAGAGTAAAGCTCCCTCTACACTGTCCCATCAAACACTCCCAAGGCAGGTACAGCATGGGTTAGATATAGAGTAAAGCTCCCTCTACACTGTCCCATCAAACACTCCCAAGGCAGGTACAGCACAGGTTAGATATAGAGTAAAGCTCCCTCTACACTGTCCCATCAAACACTCCCAAGGCAGGTACAGCACAGGTTAGATATAGAGTAAAGCTCCCTCTACACTGTCCCATCAAACATTCCCAAGGCAGGTGCTGCATGGGTTAGATATATATAGTAATGCTCCCTCTACACTGTCCCATCAAACACTCCCAGGGCTATGGGGAGAGAACGTGGCAGTGGGGTTAGTTTGGGAATGATGCAGGGCTATGGGCAGTGAGTGGGGCAGAGGGATTAGTTTGGAATTGATGCAGGGCTATCGGGAGAGAGAGAGGCATTGGGAAAAGTTTGGGATTGATGCAGGGCTATGGGGAGAGAGTTTGGCAGTGGGATTAGTTTGGGATTGATTCAGGGCTATGGGGGGAGTGCAGGGCAGTGGGATTAGTTTGGGATCAAGACAGAGCTATGGGGGGAAAGCGAGGCAGTCGGATTAGTTTCGGGATTGATACAGGGCTATGGGGTGAGAGCGGGGCAGTGGGATTAGTTTGGGATTGATACAGGGCTATGGGGAGAGAGCAGGGCAGTGGGATTAGTTTCGGATTGATACAGGACTACGGGGAGAGAGTGGGGCTTTGGGATTAGTTTTGGATTGATACAGGGCTATCGGGAGTGAGCGGGGCACTGGGATTAGTTTGGGATTGATGCAGGGCTATGGGGAGTGAGCGGGGCAGTGGGATTAGTTAGCGGATTGATGCAGGGCTATGGGGAGAGAACGGGGCAGTGGGATTAGTTTGGGGATTGATACAGGGCTATGGATGAGAGAGCGGGGCAGTTTGATTAGTTTGGAGATTGATACAGGGCTATGGAGAGAGCGGGGCAGTGGGATTAGTTTGGGATTGATACAGGGCTATCGGGAGAGATCGGGGCAGTGGCATTAGTTTGGTAATTGATACAGGGCTATGGGGTGAGAGCGGGGCAGTGTGATTTGTTTGGGATCGATACAGGGCTATGGGGAGAAAGCGGGGCAGTGGGATTAGTTTGGGATTGATACAGGGCTATGGGGAGAGAGCGGGGCAGTGGGATTAGTTTGGGATTTGATACAGGGCTATGGGGTGAGAGCAGGGCAGTGTGATTTGTTTGGGATCGATGCAGGGCTATGGGGAGAGTGCGGGGCAGTGGGATTAGTTTGGGATTGATACAGAGCTATGGGGAGAGAGCGGGGCAGTGGGATTAGTTTGGGGATTGATACAGGGCTATGGGGAGAGAGCGGGGCAGTGTGATTAGTTTGGGATTGAAACAGGGCAATCGGGAGAGAGCGGGGCAGTGGGATTAGTTTGCGGATTGATACAGGGCTATGTAGAGATCGGGGCAGTGGGATTAGTTTGGGGATTGATACAGGGCTATGGGGAGAGAGCGGGGCAGTGTGATTTGTTTGGGATTGATACAGGGCTATGGGGAGAGTGCGGGGCAGTGGGATTAATTTGGGATTGATACAGAGCTATGGGGAGAGAGCGGGGCAGTGGGATTAGGTTGGGGACTGATACAGGGCTATGGGGAGAGTGCGGGGCAGTGGGATTAGTTTGGGACTGAGACAGAGGGTTGTCAAGTAGCTGTTCCTAGTCCACTTTGGACAGATCCTGCCTTAAAATCGGCCTGTTGTTTGCTAAATTTCCCCACTGAACTCATTGTTAATCTGCTTTATCAAAACGTGCCTCGATCTCCTGGTATATTTCAATACTGAACCTCGGTAGATTAAATAAAAGTGTTACCGTGATTTGATTTAAATGCAGAGGAGGGATTCACATGCGGATGAATGTTGGTCTGCAGATATCTGGGTACACCTTAGAAAAATGAAGCAAATAAAAGACAATTAAAGTCTGTTCTGGGTATTCTTACTGAGATTTGAATGAATTTTAGGCCGTGAGACTCACTGTCTTATACACAGGAGTGAAGGATTACATCAAACAAAGATAATGGCCCTGAAATCATGGTCTCCGTACCAACGACTTAAGCCTTGGTAGAGGCCCCGCAAGTTCCGTGTTTCCGTCTGCGCTGTGTATGCGCTGAATCCCCGGAATTGCAATCTATCAAGGTTTGCTACAGAATCGATAGAGTAAAGCTCTCTTTAAACCAGCCCATCAAAAACTCCCAGGGCAGGAACAAGACGGGTTAGATACAGAGTGAAGCTCCCTCTACACTGTCCCATCAAACACTCCCAAGGCAGGTACCGCACGGGTTAGATACAGAGTAAAGCTCCCTCTACACTGTCCCATCAAACACTCCCAGGGCAGGTACAGCACGGGTTAGATATAGAGTAAAGCTCCCTCTACACTGTCCCATCAAACACTCCCAAGGCAGGTACTGCACGGGTTAGATACAGAGTAAAGCTCCCTCTACGCTGTCCCATCAAACACTCCCAAGGCAGGTACAGCACGGGTTAGATATAGAGTAATGCTCCCTCTACACTGTCCCATGAAACACTCCGAAGGCAGGTACCGCACAGGTTAGATACAGACAAAAAGCTGCCTCTACACTGTCCCATCAAACATTCCCAAGGCAGGTGCTGCACGGGTTAGATATATATAGTAATGCTCCCTCTACACTGGCCCATCAAACACTCCCAGGGCTATGGGGAGAGAACGTGGCAGTGGGGTTAGTTTGGGAATGATGCAGGGCTATGGGAGGAGAGTGGGGCAGAGGGATTAGTTTGGAATTGATGCAGGGCTATTGGGAAAAGTTTGGGATTGAGGCAGGGCTATGGGGAGAGAGTGGGGCAGTGGGATTAGTTTGGGATTGATTCAGGGCTATGGGGGAGAGCAGGGCAGTGGGATTAGTTTGGGATCAAGACAGAGCTATGGGGGGAAAGCGAGGTAGTGGGATTAGTTTGGGGTTGATACAGGGCTATGGGGAGAGAGCGGGGCAGTGGGATTAGTGTGGGGTTGGTACAGGACTATGGGGAGAGAGCGGGGCAGTGGGATTAGTTTGGGGATTGATACAGGGCTATGGGGAGAGAGCGGGGCAGTGGGATTAGTTTGGGGATTGATACAGGGCTATGGGGAGAGAGCGGGGCAGTGGGATTTCTTTGGGATTGATACAGGGCTATCGGGAGAAAGCAGGGCAGTGGAAATAGTTTGTGATTGATACAGGGCTATGGGGAGAAAGCGGGGCAGTGGTATTAGTTTGGGATTGATAAAGGGCTATGGGGAGAGAGCGGGGCAGTGGGATTAGTTTTGGGGATTGATACAGGGCTATGGGGAGAGAGCGGGGCAGTGTGATTAGTTTGGGATTGATGCAGGACTATGGGAAGAGAGCGCGGCAGTGGGATTAGGCTGGGGACTGATACAGGGCTATGGGGAGAGAGCGGGGCAGTGGGATTAGGTTGGGGATTGCTAAAGGGCTAACAGGAGAGAGCAGGGCAGTGGGATTAGTTTGGGACTGAGACAGAGGGTTGTCAAGTAGCTGTTCCCAGTCCACTTTGGACAGTTCCTGCCTTATCATATTAAAATCGGCCTATTGTTTGCTAAATTTCCCCACTGAACTCACTGTTAATCTGCTTTATCAAAACGTGCCTGGATCTCCTGGTATATTTCAATACTGAACCTCGGTAGATTAAATAAAAGTGTTGCCGTGATTTGATTTAAATGCAGAGGAGGGATTCACATGCGGATGAATGTTGGTCTGCAGATATCTGGGTACACCTTAGAAAAATGAAGCAAATAAAAGACAATTAAAGTCTGTTCTGGGTATTCTTACTGAGATTTGAATGAATTTTAGGCCGTGAGACTCACTGTCTTATACACAGGAGTGAAGGATTACATCAAACAAAGATAATGGCCCTGAAATCATGGTCTCCGTACCAACGACTTAGGCCTTGGTAGAGGCCCCGCAAGTTCCGTGTTTCCGTCTGCGCTGTGTATGCGCTGAATCCCCGGACTTGCAATCTATCAAGGTTTGCTACAGAATCGATAGAGTAAAGCTCTCTTTAAACCAGCCCATCAAAAACTCCCAGGGCAGGAACAACACGGGTTAGATACAGAGTGAAGCTCCCTCTACACTGTCCCATCAAACACTCCCAAGGCAGGTACAGCACGGGTTAGATATAGAGTAAAGCTCCCTCTACACTGTCCCATCAAACACTCCCAAGGCAGGTACCGCACGGGTTAGATACAGACAAAAAGCTCCCTCTACACTGTCCCATCAAACATTCCCAAGGCAGGTGCTGCACGGGTTAGATATAGAGTAATGCTCCCTCTACACTGTCCCATCAAACACTCCCAGGGCTATTGGGAGAGAACGTGGCAGTGGGGTTAGTTTGGGAATGATGCAGGGCTATGGGCAGTGAGTGGGGCAGAGGGATTAGTTTGGAATTGATGCAGGGCTATCGGGAGAGAGAGAGGCATTGGGAAAAGTTTGGGATTGATGCAGGGCTATGGGGAGAGAGTTTGGCAGTGGGATTAGTTTGGGATTGATTCAGGGCTATGGGGGGAGAGCAGGGCAGTGGGATTAGTTTGGGATCAAGACAGAGCTATGGGGGGAAAGCAAGGCAGTCGGATTAGTTTCGGGATTGATACAGGGCTATGGGGAGAGAGCGGGGCAGTGGGATTAGTTTGGATATAACACAGGGCTATGGGGAGAAAGCGGGCAGTGGGATTTGTTTGGATATAACACAGGGCTATGGGGAGTCAGCAGGGCAGTGGGATTAGTTTGCGGATTGATACAGGGCCATGGGGAGAGAGCGAGGCATTGGGAATAGTTTGGATTGATACAGGGCTATCGGGAGAGATCGGGGCAGTGTGATTAGTTTGGGATTGATACAGGGCTATGGGGTTTTGTATATTCCACATGTCCTGTGCTTGAAGTCTCTGACATTGGCCAGACATTGTTTTAGCATTTCATTGTCTTGGGCTGTTTACTATGAACATCTTTACCTGTTTCTGATCTACACAGGATGCAACTGATCAGAAAAACCTCCATTCAACAATGCGAATTCCTGTCTCTGCAAAGACATCATGCTGTTCCACAATGCAGGAATGTCGCAAACAGCTTTTGATAGCTGAGATCAACTTTAACCATTCAAACCTTTCAGGTAAAGAAGCTTCTAGATTCCGAGCTACAAATTGAATCGTTTAAGACAGAAAGAATGTCACAGAAATGTGATTTATTGCTGTTATTTTACAATTTACAAATATACACACAATTTGTGTCACTGAATTATAAACAAAAAGCAGGCAAAGCTATGACTTAACAGAAATAAACACTTGTTTTTCTTCCTGGACAGCAAAACCAGTCAGACTGACTTGCAAATGTTTACTGATATGTTGACGTAAAGATTTATAATTTACCAATTTCGCTTCTAATGTTTTTCTCTCAAACATTCTCCACAATATTAATCCCTGCTCCTGTCACAAGGAGTGGTGAATTATTTTAGGTACTTCGCAATTAAAAGCAGGAAACAAACTTCATTATACTCACAAATTTTAATCTCCTATTTCAAACATTCAAACCAAATCGAATTGTACGTTATCACTTTAATCAATGTATTTTCTGTGTCTCTCTCAATAAACAAAGAGTGGTTTCTTCTAAAGTAGCTTCCTGCAATTATTATACATCATTACATAACTCTTGCTTCAATTAACACTCCACTAAATGTTTAAGAGGAAATCTATATTTACGTTATTCCTGCGACTTGTTAGGACTATCGAACGACAGACATTATAAAATGGTTTGTGCTTTTACCCTTTCTTGGTTCTCTTCCTAAATGTCTTAATGGTATATTTTTAAAAAGTCATTAAAAAGTAATATGTAACTCCTACAAATCCCCCCCTCCCTTCCCCCTCCTCAACACCATGGTTGCATGTTTGTGTAAAGCTACTCACTTCAGTCAATCACTTAAAATCAAATCTTGAGATATTTCAATTTGAAAACATTTTAACCATTTCAGAGCTCTTTAAAAGCGTTTGGACTTCAAGACCTGGTTGAAACTTGTTTAGGTGAGGGGAAAATTGGCTTTTGCTTCAGTCTCTTCCAAAATCATGTTCGAAACTTAGGGGGAAAAAGTGTTTTTTACACTCATTTTTGGTGAAAAGTTCATTAAAAATCTTTAAATTCTTTCAAGTCACACTGCAGCTTTGACAGAAGAAGTTGCTCCAAGTTTCTCCTTCCCCCTTCAATGCTGTCGTTAAACATCCGACAAAATAAAGTCTAATTCCAAACGGAGCTCCAATCAGAAAGTGAATAAAGTGGTTAAACTTCCTAAGAAGGCGGCGAGGTTATCTATCCCCGGCCTTGGCGATGAGTTGGGATCAGTTTTTGGAGATGTTGTTTCCTCTTTTTCTGTTGCCGTTCCCTCCGTCTCTAAGACCCTGAGGTACAAACGGGGGCACAAACTATTTCCCTTTCTCGCAACATGATTTAAATAACCCTGGCTGATTTCCCTCTCTCTCTAACCCAGGGGTCACTGGACAATGATCAGGAGCAGGAATCCTGGCTGATTTTCCACTCTATCTAACCCACCGGTCACTGGACAGAGATCAGGAGCAGGAACCCTGGCTGATTTCACCTGCCTCTCTAACCCAGGGGTCACTGGGCAGTGATCAGGAGCAGGAACCCTGGCTGATTTTCCCTCACTCTCTAACCCAGGGGTCACTGGACTGTGAACAGGAGCAGGAACCCTGGCTGATTTCACCTGCCTCTCTAACCCAGGGGTCACTGGAATGTGATCAGGAGCAGGAAACCTGGCTGATTTCCCCTCTCTCTCTAACCCAGGGGTCACTGGGCAGTGATCAGGAGCAGGAACCCAGGCTGATTTCCCCTCTCTCTAAACCAGGGGTCACTGGACAGTGATCAGGAGCATGAATCCTGGCTGATTTCCCTCTCTCTCTAACCCAGGGGTCACTGGATAGTGATCAGGAGCTGGAACCCGGGCTGATTTCCCCTCTCTCTAACCCAGGGGTCACTGGATAGTGATCAGGAGCATGAACCCTCGCTGATTTCCCTCTCTCTCTAACCAGGGGTCACTCGGCAGTGATCAGGAGCAGGAACCCTGGCTGATTTCCTTCTCTCTCTAACCCAAGGGTCACTGGGCAGTGATCAGGAGCAGGAACCCTGGCTGATTTCCCCTCTCACTAACCCAGGGGTCACTGGGCAGTGATCAGGAGCTGGAACCCGGGCTGATTTCCCCTCTCTCTAACCCAGGGGTCACTGGACAATGATCAGGAGCAGGAACCCTGGCTGATTTCCCCTCTCTCTCTAACCCAGGGTCACTGGACTGTGATCAGGAGCAGGAACCCTGGCTGATTTCACCTGTCTCTCTAACCCAGGGGTCACTCGGCAGTGATCAGGAGCAGGAACCCTGGCTGATTTCCTTCTCTCTCTAACCCAAGGGTCACTGGGCAGTGATCAGGAGCAGGAACCCTGGCTGATTTCCCCTCTCACTAACCCAGGGGTCACTGGGCAGTGATCAGCAGCAGGAACCCAGGCTGATTTCCCTCTCTCTCTAACCCAGGGGTCACTGGACTGTGATCAGGAGCAGGAACCCTGGCTGATTTCCCTCTCTCTCTAACCCAGGGGTCACTGGGCAGTGATCAGGAGAAGGAACCCTGGCTGATTTCCCTCTCTCTCTAACACAGGGATCACTTCACTGTGATCAGGAGCATGAACCCTGGCTGATTTCCCCTCTCTCTAACCCAGGGGTCACTGGGCAGTGATCAGGAGCAGGACCCCTGGCTGATATCCCCTCTCTCTAACCCAGGGGTCACTGGGCAGTGATCAGGAGCAGGAACCCTGGCAGATTTCCCTCTCTCTAACCCAGGGGTCACTGGGCAGTGATCAGGAGCAGGAACCCTGGCTGATTCCCCTCTCTCTCTAACCCAGGGGTCACTGGGCAGTGATCAGGAGCAGTAACCCAGGCTGATTTCCACTCTCTCTAACCCAGGGTTCACTGGGCAGTGATCAGGAGCAGGAACCCTGGCTGATTTCCCTCTCTCTCTAACCCAGGGGTCAGTGGACTGTGATCAGGAGCAGGAACCCTGGCTGATTTCCCCTCTCTCTAACCCAGGAGTCACTGGGCAGTGATCAGGAGCAGGAACCCTGGCTGATTTCCCATCTCTCTCTAACCCATGGGTCACTGGACAGTGATCAGGAGCAGGAATCCTGGCTGATTTCCCCTCTCTCTAACACAGAGGTCACTGGATAGTGATCAGGAGCGGGATAAGCGTGGGATTGATCCGGGGCTATGGGGAGTGAGCGTGGCAGTGGGATTAGTTTGTGATTGATACAGGGCTAGAGGAGAGAGCTGGGCAGTGGGATTAGTTTGGGATTAATACAGGGCTATGGGGAGAGAGCGGTGCAGTGGGATTAGTTTGGATATAACGCAGGGCTATGGGGAGAAAGCGGGGCAGTGGGCTTACGTTGGGGATTGATACAGGGCTATGGGGAGAGAGCGGGGCAGTGGAATTTGTTTGGATATAACACAGGGCTATGGGGAGAAAGCGGGCAGTGGGATTTGTTTGGATATAACACAGGGCTATGGGGAGAAAGCGGGCAGTGGGCTTACGTTGGGGATTGATACAGGGCTATGGGGAGAGAGCAGGGCAGTGGAAATAGTTTGTGATTGATACAGGGCTTTGGGGAGAAAGCAGGGCAGTGGGATTTGTTTGGAGATTGATACAGGGCTATGGGGAGAGAGCGCGGCAGTGGGATTAGGTTGGGGACTGATACAGGGCTCTCGGGAGAGAGCGGGGCAGTGGGATTAGGTTGGCGATTGATAAAGGGCTAACAGGAGAGAGCAGGGCAGTGGGATTAGTTTGGGACTGAGACAGAGGGTTGTCAAGTAGCTGTTCCCAGTCCACTTTGGACAGATCCTGCCTTATCAGATTAAAGTCGGCCTGTTGTTTGCTAAATTTCCCCACTGAACTCATTGTTAATCTGCTTTATCAAAACATGCCTGGATCTCCTGGTATATTTCAATACTGAACCTCGGTAGATTAAATAAAAGTGTTACCGTGATTTGATTTAAATGCAGAGGAGGGATTCACATGCGGATGAATGTTGGTCTGCAGATATCTGGGTACACCTTAGAAATATGAAGCAAATAAAAGACAAATAAAGTCTGTTCTGGGTATTCTTACTGAGATTTGAATGAATTTTAGGCCGTGAGACTCACTGTCTTATACACAGGAGTGAAGGATTACATCAAACAAAGATAATGGCCCTGAAATCATGGTCTCCGTACCAACGACTTAGGCCTTGGTAGAGGCCCCGCAAGTTCCGTGTTTCCGTCTGCGCTGTGTATGCACTGAATCCCCGGACTTGCAATCTATCAAGGTTTGCTACAGAATCGATAGAGTAAAGCTCTCTTTAAACCAGCCCATCAAAAACTCTCAGAGCAGGAACAAGACGGGTTAGATACAGAGTGAAGCTCCCTCTACACTGTCCCATCAAACACTCCCAAGGCAGGTACTGCACGGGTTAGATACAGCGTAAAGCTCCCTCTACGCTGTCCCATCAAACACTCCCAAGGCAGGTACAGCACGGGTTAGATATAGAGTAAAGCTCCCTCTACACTGTCCCATCAAACACTCCCAAGGCAGGTACCGCACAGGTTAGATACAGACAAAAAGCTCCCTCTACACTGTCCCATCAAACATTCCCAAGGCAGGTGCTGCACAGCTTAGATATATATAGTAATGCTCCCTCTACACTGTCCCATCAAACACTCCCAGGGCTATGGGGAGAGAACGTGGCAGTGGGGTTAGTTTGGGAATGATGCAGGGCTATGGGCAGAGACTGGGGCAGAGGGATTAGTTTGGAATTGATGCAGGGCTATTGGGAAAAGTTTGGGATTGATGCAGGGCTATGGGGAGAGAGTGGGGCAGTGGGATTAGTTTGGGATTGATTCAGGGCTATGGGGGGAGAGCAGGGCAGTGGGATTAGTTTGGGATCAAGACAGAGATATGGGGGGAAAGCGAGGCAGTGGGATTAGTTTGGGATTGATACAGGGCTATGGGGAGAGAGCGGGGCAGTGGGATTAGATTGGGGATTGATACAGGGCTATGGGGAGTCAGCAGGGCAGTGAGATTAGTTTGGGGATTGATACAGGGTATGGGGAGAGAGCGGGGCAGTGGGTTTAGTTTGCGGATTGATACAGGGCTACAGGGAGAGAGCAGGGCAGTGGGATTAGTTTGGGGATTGATACAGGGCTATGGGGATAGAGCGGGGCAGTGGGATTAGTTTGGGATTGATACAGGGATATGGGGAGAGAGCAGCGCAGTGGAATTAGTTTGGGATTGATACAGGGCTATGGGGAGAGAGCGGGGCAGTGGGATTAGTTTGGGGATTGAAACAGGGCTATGGGGAGAGAGCGGGGCATTGGGATTAGTTTCGGATTGATACAGGACTACGGGGAGAGAGTGGGGCTTTGGGATTAGTTTTGGATTGATACAGGGCTATCGGGAGTGAGCGGGGCACTGGGATTAGTTTGGGATTGATGCAGGGCTATGGGGAGTGAGCGGGGCAGTGGGATTAGTTAGCGGATTGATGCAGGGCTATGGGGAGAGAACGGGGCAGTGGGATTAGTTTGGGGATTGATACAGGGCTATGGATGAGAGAGCGGGGCAGTTTGATTAGTTTGGAGATTGATACAGGGCTATGGAGAGAGCGGGGCAGTGGGATTAGTTTGGGATTGATACAGGGCTATCGGGAGAGATCGGGGCAGTGGCATTAGTTTGGTAATTGATACAGGGCTATGGGGTGAGAGCGGGGCAGTGTGATTTGTTTGGGATCGATACAGGGCTATGGGGAGAAAGCGGGGCAGTGGGATTAGTTTGGGATTGATACAGGGCTATGGGGAGAGAGCGGGGCAGTGGGATTAGTTTGGGATTTGATACAGGGCTATGGGGTGAGAGCAGGGCAGTGTGATTTGTTTGGGATCGATGCAGGGCTATGGGGAGAGTGCGGGGCAGTGGGATTAGTTTGGGATTGATACAGAGCTATGGGGAGAGAGCGGGGCAGTGGGATTAGTTTGGGGATTGATACAGGGCTATGGGGAGAGAGCGGGGCAGTGTGATTAGTTTGGGATTGAAACAGGGCAATCGGGAGAGAGCGGGGCAGTGGGATTAGTTTGCGGATTGATACAGGGCTATGTAGAGATCGGGGCAGTGGGATTAGTTTGGGGATTGATACAGGGCTATGGGGAGAGAGCGGGGCAGTGTGATTTGTTTGGGATTGATACAGGGCTATGGGGAGAGTGCGGGGCAGTGGGATTAATTTGGGATTGATACAGAGCTATGGGGAGAGAGCGGGGCAGTGGGATTAGGTTGGGGACTGATACAGGGCTATGGGGAGAGTGCGGGGCAGTGGGATTAGTTTGGGACTGAGACAGAGGGTTGTCAAGTAGCTGTTCCTAGTCCACTTTGGACAGATCCTGCCTTAAAATCGGCCTGTTGTTTGCTAAATTTCCCCACTGAACTCATTGTTAATCTGCTTTATCAAAACGTGCCTGGATCTCCTGGTATATTTCAATACTGAACCTCGGTAGATTAAATAAAAGTGTTACCGTGATTTGATTTAAATGCAGAGGAGGGATTCACATGCGGATGAATGTTGGTCTGCAGATATCTGGGTACACCTTAGAAAAATGAAGCAAATAAAAGACAATTAAAGTCTGTTCTGGGTATTCTTACTGAGATTTGAATGAATTTTAGGCCGTGAGACTCACTGTCTTATACACAGGAGTGAAGGATTACATCAAACAAAGATAATGGCCCTGAAATCATGGTCTCCGTACCAACGACTTAAGCCTTGGTAGAGGCCCCGCAAGTTCCGTGTTTCCGTCTGCGCTGTGTATGCGCTGAATCCCCGGAATTGCAATCTATCAAGGTTTGCTACAGAATCGATAGAGTAAAGCTCTCTTTAAACCAGCCCATCAAAAACTCCCAGGGCAGGAACAAGACGGGTTAGATACAGAGTGAAGCTCCCTCTACACTGTCCCATCAAACACTCCCAAGGCAGGTACCGCACGGGTTAGATACAGAGTAAAGCTCCCTCTACACTGTCCCATCAAACACTCCCAGGGCAGGTACAGCACGGGTTAGATATAGAGTAAAGCTCCCTCTACACTGTCCCATCAAACACTCCCAAGGCAGGTACTGCACGGGTTAGATACAGAGTAAAGCTCCCTCTACGCTGTCCCATCAAACACTCCCAAGGCAGGTACAGCACGGGTTAGATATAGAGTAATGCTCCCTCTACACTGTCCCATGAAACACTCCGAAGGCAGGTACCGCACAGGTTAGATACAGACAAAAAGCTGCCTCTACACTGTCCCATCAAACATTCCCAAGGCAGGTGCTGCACGGGTTAGATATATATAGTAATGCTCCCTCTACACTGGCCCATCAAACACTCCCAGGGCTATGGGGAGAGAACGTGGCAGTGGGGTTAGTTTGGGAATGATGCAGGGCTATGGGAGGAGAGTGGGGCAGAGGGATTAGTTTGGAATTGATGCAGGGCTATTGGGAAAAGTTTGGGATTGAGGCAGGGCTATGGGGAGAGAGTGGGGCAGTGGGATTAGTTTGGGATTGATTCAGGGCTATGGGGGAGAGCAGGGCAGTGGGATTAGTTTGGGATCAAGACAGAGCTATGGGGGGAAAGCGAGGTAGTGGGATTAGTTTGGGGTTGATACAGGGCTATGGGGAGAGAGCGGGGCAGTGGGATTAGTGTGGGGTTGGTACAGGACTATGGGGAGAGAGCGGGGCAGTGGGATTAGTTTGGGGATTGATACAGGGCTATGGGGAGAGAGCGGGGCAGTGGGATTAGTTTGGGGATTGATACAGGGCTATGGGGAGAGAGCGGGGCAGTGGGATTTCTTTGGGATTGATACAGGGCTATCGGGAGAAAGCAGGGCAGTGGAAATAGTTTGTGATTGATACAGGGCTATGGGGAGAAAGCGGGGCAGTGGTATTAGTTTGGGATTGATAAAGGGCTATGGGGAGAGAGCGGGGCAGTGGGATTAGTTTTGGGGATTGATACAGGGCTATGGGGAGAGAGCGGGGCAGTGTGATTAGTTTGGGATTGATGCAGGACTATGGGAAGAGAGCGCGGCAGTGGGATTAGGCTGGGGACTGATACAGGGCTATGGGGAGAGAGCGGGGCAGTGGGATTAGGTTGGGGATTGCTAAAGGGCTAACAGGAGAGAGCAGGGCAGTGGGATTAGTTTGGGACTGAGACAGAGGGTTGTCAAGTAGCTGTTCCCAGTCCACTTTGGACAGTTCCTGCCTTATCATATTAAAATCGGCCTATTGTTTGCTAAATTTCCCCACTGAACTCACTGTTAATCTGCTTTATCAAAACGTGCCTGGATCTCCTGGTATATTTCAATACTGAACCTCGGTAGATTAAATAAAAGTGTTGCCGTGATTTGATTTAAATGCAGAGGAGGGATTCACATGCGGATGAATGTTGGTCTGCAGATATCTGGGTACACCTTAGAAAAATGAAGCAAATAAAAGACAATTAAAGTCTGTTCTGGGTATTCTTACTGAGATTTGAATGAATTTTAGGCCGTGAGACTCACTGTCTTATACACAGGAGTGAAGGATTACATCAAACAAAGATAATGGCCCTGAAATCATGGTCTCCGTACCAACGACTTAGGCCTTGGTAGAGGCCCCGCAAGTTCCGTGTTTCCGTCTGCGCTGTGTATGCGCTGAATCCCCGGACTTGCAATCTATCAAGGTTTGCTACAGAATCGATAGAGTAAAGCTCTCTTTAAACCAGCCCATCAAAAACTCCCAGGGCAGGAACAACACGGGTTAGATACAGAGTGAAGCTCCCTCTACACTGTCCCATCAAACACTCCCAAGGCAGGTACAGCATGGGTTAGATATAGAGTAAAGCTCCCTCTACACTGTCCCATCAAACACTCCCAAGGCAGGTACAGCATGGGTTAGATATAGAGTAAAGCTCCCTCTACACTGTCCCATCAAACACTCCCAAGGCAGGTACAGCACGGTTAGATATAGAGTAAAGCTCCCTCTACACTGTCCCATCAAACACTCCCAAGGCAGGTACAGCACAGGTTAGATATAGAGTAAAGCTCCCTCTACACTGTCCCATCAAACATTCCCAAGGCAGGTGCTGCATGGGTTAGATATATATAGTAATGCTCCCTCTACACTGTCCCATCAAACACTCCCAGGGCTATGGGGAGAGAACGTGGCAGTGGGGTTAGTTTGGGAATGATGCAGGGCTATGGGCAGTGAGTGGGGCAGAGGGATTAGTTTGGAATTGATGCAGGGCTATCGGGAGAGAGAGAGGCATTGGGAAAAGTTTGGGATTGATGCAGGGCTATGGGGAGAGAGTTTGGCAGTGGGATTAGTTTGGGATTGATTCAGGGCTATGGGGGGAGTGCAGGGCAGTGGGATTAGTTTGGGATCAAGACAGAGCTATGGGGGGAAAGCGAGGCAGTCGGATTAGTTTCGGGATTGATACAGGGCTATGGGGTGAGAGCGGGGCAGTGGGATTAGTTTGGGATTGATACAGGGCTATGGGGAGAGAGCAGGGCAGTGGGATTAGTTTCGGATTGATACAGGACTACGGGGAGAGAGTGGGGCTTTGGGATTAGTTTTGGATTGATACAGGGCTATCGGGAGTGAGCGGGGCACTGGGATTAGTTTGGGATTGATGCAGGGCTATGGGGAGTGAGCGGGGCAGTGGGATTAGTTAGCGGATTGATGCAGGGCTATGGGGAGAGAACGGGGCAGTGGGATTAGTTTGGGGATTGATACAGGGCTATGGATGAGAGAGCGGGGCAGTTTGATTAGTTTGGAGATTGATACAGGGCTATGGAGAGAGCGGGGCAGTGGGATTAGTTTGGGATTGATACAGGGCTATCGGGAGAGATCGGGGCAGTGGCATTAGTTTGGTAATTGATACAGGGCTATGGGGTGAGAGCGGGGCAGTGTGATTTGTTTGGGATCGATACAGGGCTATGGGGAGAAAGCGGGGCAGTGGGATTAGTTTGGGATTGATACAGGGCTATGGGGAGAGAGCGGGGCAGTGGGATTAGTTTGGGATTTGATACAGGGCTATGGGGTGAGAGCAGGGCAGTGTGATTTGTTTGGGATCGATGCAGGGCTATGGGGAGAGTGCGGGGCAGTGGGATTAGTTTGGGATTGATACAGAGCTATGGGGAGAGAGCGGGGCAGTGGGATTAGTTTGGGGATTGATACAGGGCTATGGGGAGAGAGCGGGGCAGTGTGATTAGTTTGGGATTGAAACAGGGCAATCGGGAGAGAGCGGGGCAGTGGGATTAGTTTGCGGATTGATACAGGGCTATGTAGAGATCGGGGCAGTGGGATTAGTTTGGGGATTGATACAGGGCTATGGGGAGAGAGCGGGGCAGTGTGATTTGTTTGGGATTGATACAGGGCTATGGGGAGAGTGCGGGGCAGTGGGATTAATTTGGGATTGATACAGAGCTATGGGGAGAGAGCGGGGCAGTGGGATTAGGTTGGCGATTGATAAAGGGCTATGGGGAGAGTGCGGGGCAGTGGGATTAGTTTGGGACTGAGACAGAGGGTTGTCAAGTAGCTGTTCCTAGTCCACTTTGGACAGATCCTGCCTTAAAATCGGCCTGTTGTTTGCTAAATTTCCCCACTGAACTCATTGTTAATCTGCTTTATCAAAACGTGCCTGGATCTCCTGGTATATTTCAATACTGAACCTCGGTAGATTAAATAAAAGTGTTACCGTGATTTGATTTAAATGCAGAGGAGGGATTCACATGCGGATGAATGTTGGTCTGCAGATATCTGGGTACACCTTAGAAAAATGAAGCAAATAAAAGACAATTAAAGTCTGTTCTGGGTATTCTTACTGAGATTTGAATGAATTTTAGGCCGTGAGACTCACTGTCTTATACACAGGAGTGAAGGATTACATCAAACAAAGATAATGGCCCTGAAATCATGGTCTCCGTACCAACGACTTAAGCCTTGGTAGAGGCCCCGCAAGTTCCGTGTTTCCGTCTGCGCTGTGTATGCGCTGAATCCCCGGAATTGCAATCTATCAAGGTTTGCTACAGAATCGATAGAGTAAAGCTCTCTTTAAACCAGCCCATCAAAAACTCCCAGGGCAGGAACAAGACGGGTTAGATACAGAGTGAAGCTCCCTCTACACTGTCCCATCAAACACTCCCAAGGCAGGTACCGCACGGGTTAGATACAGAGTAAAGCTCCCTCTACACTGTCCCATCAAACACTCCCAGGGCAGGTACAGCACGGGTTAGATATAGAGTAAAGCTCCCTCTACACTGTCCCATCAAACACTCCCAAGGCAGGTACTGCACGGGTTAGATACAGAGTAAAGCTCCCTCTACGCTGTCCCATCAAACACTCCCAAGGCAGGTACAGCACGGGTTAGATATAGAGTAATGCTCCCTCTACACTGTCCCATGAAACACTCCGAAGGCAGGTACCGCACAGGTTAGATACAGACAAAAAGCTGCCTCTACACTGTCCCATCAAACATTCCCAAGGCAGGTGCTGCACGGGTTAGATATATATAGTAATGCTCCCTCTACACTGGCCCATCAAACACTCCCAGGGCTATGGGGAGAGAACGTGGCAGTGGGGTTAGTTTGGGAATGATGCAGGGCTATGGGAGGAGAGTGGGGCAGAGGGATTAGTTTGGAATTGATGCAGGGCTATTGGGAAAAGTTTGGGATTGAGGCAGGGCTATGGGGAGAGAGTGGGGCAGTGGGATTAGTTTGGGATTGATTCAGGGCTATGGGGGAGAGCAGGGCAGTGGGATTAGTTTGGGATCAAGACAGAGCTATGGGGGGAAAGCGAGGTAGTGGGATTAGTTTGGGGTTGATACAGGGCTATGGGGAGAGAGCGGGGCAGTGGGATTAGTGTGGGGTTGGTACAGGACTATGGGGAGAGAGCGGGGCAGTGGGATTAGTTTGGGGATTGATACAGGGCTATGGGGAGAGAGCGGGGCAGTGGGATTAGTTTGGGGATTGATACAGGGCTATGGGGAGAGAGCGGGGCAGTGGGATTTCTTTGGGATTGATACAGGGCTATCGGGAGAAAGCAGGGCAGTGGAAATAGTTTGTGATTGATACAGGGCTATGGGGAGAAAGCGGGGCAGTGGTATTAGTTTGGGATTGATAAAGGGCTATGGGGAGAGAGCGGGGCAGTGGGATTAGTTTTGGGGATTGATACAGGGCTATGGGGAGAGAGCGGGGCAGTGTGATTAGTTTGGGATTGATGCAGGACTATGGGAAGAGAGCGCGGCAGTGGGATTAGGCTGGGGACTGATACAGGGCTATGGGGAGAGAGCGGGGCAGTGGGATTAGGTTGGGGATTGCTAAAGGGCTAACAGGAGAGAGCAGGGCAGTGGGATTAGTTTGGGACTGAGACAGAGGGTTGTCAAGTAGCTGTTCCCAGTCCACTTTGGACAGTTCCTGCCTTATCATATTAAAATCGGCCTATTGTTTGCTAAATTTCCCCACTGAACTCACTGTTAATCTGCTTTATCAAAACGTGCCTGGATCTCCTGGTATATTTCAATACTGAACCTCGGTAGATTAAATAAAAGTGTTGCCGTGATTTGATTTAAATGCAGAGGAGGGATTCACATGCGGATGAATGTTGGTCTGCAGATATCTGGGTACACCTTAGAAAAATGAAGCAAATAAAAGACAATTAAAGTCTGTTCTGGGTATTCTTACTGAGATTTGAATGAATTTTAGGCCGTGAGACTCACTGTCTTATACACAGGAGTGAAGGATTACATCAAACAAAGATAATGGCCCTGAAATCATGGTCTCCGTACCAACGACTTAGGCCTTGGTAGAGGCCCCGCAAGTTCCGTGTTTCCGTCTGCGCTGTGTATGCGCTGAATCCCCGGACTTGCAATCTATCAAGGTTTGCTACAGAATCGATAGAGTAAAGCTCTCTTTAAACCAGCCCATCAAAAACTCCCAGGGCAGGAACAACACGGGTTAGATACAGAGTGAAGCTCCCTCTACACTGTCCCATCAAACACTCCCAAGGCAGGTACAGCACGGGTTAGATATAGAGTAAAGCTCCCTCTACACTGTCCCATCAAACACTCCCAAGGCAGGTACCGCACGGGTTAGATACAGACAAAAAGCTCCCTCTACACTGTCCCATCAAACATTCCCAAGGCAGGTGCTGCACGGGTTAGATATAGAGTAATGCTCCCTCTACACTGTCCCATCAAACACTCCCAGGGCTATTGGGAGAGAACGTGGCAGTGGGGTTAGTTTGGGAATGATGCAGGGCTATGGGCAGTGAGTGGGGCAGAGGGATTAGTTTGGAATTGATGCAGGGCTATCGGGAGAGAGAGAGGCATTGGGAAAAGTTTGGGATTGATGCAGGGCTATGGGGAGAGAGTTTGGCAGTGGGATTAGTTTGGGATTGATTCAGGGCTATGGGGGGAGAGCAGGGCAGTGGGATTAGTTTGGGATCAAGACAGAGCTATGGGGGGAAAGCAAGGCAGTCGGATTAGTTTCGGGATTGATACAGGGCTATGGGGAGAGAGCGGGGCAGTGGGATTAGTTTGGATATAACACAGGGCTATGGGGAGAAAGCGGGCAGTGGGATTTGTTTGGATATAACACAGGGCTATGGGGAGTCAGCAGGGCAGTGGGATTAGTTTGCGGATTGATACAGGGCCATGGGGAGAGAGCGAGGCATTGGGAATAGTTTGGATTGATACAGGGCTATCGGGAGAGATCGGGGCAGTGTGATTAGTTTGGGATTGATACAGGGCTATGGGGTTTTGTATATTCCACATGTCCTGTGCTTGAAGTCTCTGACATTGGCCAGACATTGTTTTAGCATTTCATTGTCTTGGGCTGTTTACTATGAACATCTTTACCTGTTTCTGATCTACACAGGATGCAACTGATCAGAAAAACCTCCATTCAACAATGCGAATTCCTGTCTCTGCAAAGACATCATGCTGTTCCACAATGCAGGAATGTCGCAAACAGCTTTTGATAGCTGAGATCAACTTTAACCATTCAAACCTTTCAGGTAAAGAAGCTTCTAGATTCCGAGCTACAAATTGAATCGTTTAAGACAGAAAGAATGTCACAGAAATGTGATTTATTGCTGTTATTTTACAATTTACAAATATACACACAATTTGTGTCACTGAATTATAAACAAAAAGCAGGCAAAGCTATGACTTAACAGAAATAAACACTTGTTTTTCTTCCTGGACAGCAAAACCAGTCAGACTGACTTGCAAATGTTTACTGATATGTTGACGTAAAGATTTATAATTTACCAATTTCGCTTCTAATGTTTTTCTCTCAAACATTCTCCACAATATTAATCCCTGCTCCTGTCACAAGGAGTGGTGAATTATTTTAGGTACTTCGCAATTAAAAGCAGGAAACAAACTTCATTATACTCACAAATTTTAATCTCCTATTTCAAACATTCAAACCAAATCGAATTGTACGTTATCACTTTAATCAATGTATTTTCTGTGTCTCTCTCAATAAACAAAGAGTGGTTTCTTCTAAAGTAGCTTCCTGCAATTATTATACATCATTACATAACTCTTGCTTCAATTAACACTCCACTAAATGTTTAAGAGGAAATCTATATTTACGTTATTCCTGCGACTTGTTAGGACTATCGAACGACAGACATTATAAAATGGTTTGTGCTTTTACCCTTTCTTGGTTCTCTTCCTAAATGTCTTAATGGTATATTTTTAAAAAGTCATTAAAAAGTAATATGTAACTCCTACAAATCCCCCCCTCCCTTCCCCCTCCTCAACACCATGGTTGCATGTTTGTGTAAAGCTACTCACTTCAGTCAATCACTTAAAATCAAATCTTGAGATATTTCAATTTGAAAACATTTTAACCATTTCAGAGCTCTTTAAAAGCGTTTGGACTTCAAGACCTGGTTGAAACTTGTTTAGGTGAGGGGAAAATTGGCTTTTGCTTCAGTCTCTTCCAAAATCATGTTCGAAACTTAGGGGGAAAAAGTGTTTTTTACACTCATTTTTGGTGAAAAGTTCATTAAAAATCTTTAAATTCTTTCAAGTCACACTGCAGCTTTGACAGAAGAAGTTGCTCCAAGTTTCTCCTTCCCCCTTCAATGCTGTCGTTAAACATCCGACAAAATAAAGTCTAATTCCAAACGGAGCTCCAATCAGAAAGTGAATAAAGTGGTTAAACTTCCTAAGAAGGCGGCGAGGTTATCTATCCCCAGCCTTGGCGATGAGCTGGGATCAGTTTTTGGAGATGTTGTTTCCTCTTTTTCTGTTGCCGTTCCCTCCGTCTCTAAGAGTCTGAGGTACAAACGGGGGCACAAACTACTTCCCTTTCTCGCAACATGATTTCCCTCTCTCTCTAACCCAGGGGTCACTGGACAATGATCAGGAGCAGGAACCCTGGCTGATTTTCCCCTCTCTCTAACCCAGGGGTCACTGGGCAGTGATCAGGAGCAGGAACCCTGCCTGATTTCCCCTCTCTCTAACCCAGGGATCACTGGACAGAGATCAGGAGCACGAACCCTGGCTCATTTCCCCTCTCTCTAACCCACGGGTCACTGGACAATGATCAGGAGCATGAACCCTGGATGGTTCCCCCTCTCTCTAGGTCACTGGATAGTGATCAGGACCTGGAACCCTGGCTGATTTCCCTCTCTCTCTAACCCAGGGGTCACTGGACAATGATCAGGAGCAGGAACCCTGGCTGTTTCCCCTCTCTCTAACCCAGGGGTCACTGGATAGTGATCAGGAGCATGAACCCTGGCTGATTTCCCCTCTCTCTCTAACCCAGGTGTCACTGGACTGTGATAAGGAGCAGGAACCCTGGCTGATTTCACCTGTCTCTCTAACCCAGGGGTCACTGGACTGTGATCAGGAGCAGGAACCCTGGCTGATTTCCCCTCTCTCTCTAAACCAGGGGTCACTGGGCAGTGATCAGGAGCAGGAACCCAGGCTGATTTCCCCTCTCTCTAACCCAGGGGTCACTGGACAGTGATCAGGAGCATGAATCCTGGCTGATTTCCCCTCTCTCTCTAACCCAGAGGTCACTGGGCAGTGATCAGGAGCAGGAACCCTGGCTGATTTCCCCTCTCTCTCTAACCCAGGGGTCACTGGACAGTGATCAGGAGCAGGAACCCTGGCTGATTTCCCCTCTCTCTCTAACCCAGGGTTCACTGGACTGTAATCAGGAGCAGGAACCCTGGCTGCTTTCATCTCTCTCTAACCCAAGGGTCATTGGACAGTGATCAGGAGCACGAACCCTGGCTGATTTCCCCTCTCTCTAACCCAGGGGTCACTGGACTGTGATCAGGAGCAGGAACCCTGGCTGATTTCCCCTCTATCTCTAACCCAGGGGTCACTGGACAGTGATCAGGAGCAGGAACCCTGGCTGGTTCCCCCTCTCTCTAAACCAGGGGTCACTGGGCTGTGATCAGGAGCAGGAACCCTGGCTGATTTCCCCTCTCTCTAACCCAGGGGTCACTGGGCAGTGATCAGGAGCATGAATCCTGGCTGATTTCCCTCTCTCTCTAACCCAGGGGTCACTGGGCAGTGATCAGGAGCAGGAACCCGGGCTGATTTCCCCTCTCTCTAACCCAGGGGTCACTGGATAGTGATCAGGAGCATGAACCCTGGCTGATTTCCCTCTCTCTCTAACCCAGGGGTCACTGGGCAGTGATCAGGAGCAGGAACCCAGGCTGACTTCCCTTCTCTCTAACCAGGCGTCACTGGATAGTGTTCAGGAGCAGGAACCCTGGCTGATTTCCTCCTCTCTCTAACTCAGGGGTCACTGGATAGTGATCAGGAGCAGGAACCCTGGCTGATTTCCCCTCTCTCTCTAACCCAGAGGTCACTGGGCAGTGATCAGGAGCAGGAACCCTGGCTGATTTCCCCTCTCTCTAACCGAGGGGTCACTGGACTGTAATCAGGAGCAGGAACCCTGGCTGATTTCCCCTCTCTCTCTAACCCAAGGGTCGTTGGACAGTGATCAGGAGCACGAACCCTGGCTGATTTCCCCTCTCTCTAACCCAGGGGTCACTGGACAGTGATCAGGAGCAGGAACCCTGGCTGATTTCCCCTCTCTCTCTAACCCAGGGGTCACTGGACAGTGATCAGGAGCAGGAACCCTGGCTGGTTCCCCCTCTCTCTAACTCAGGGGTCACTGGATAGTGATCAGGAGCTGGAACCCGGGCTGGTTTCCCCTCTCTCTAACCCAGGGGTTAATGGACAATGATCAGGAGCAGGAACTCTCGCTGATTTCCCTCTCTCTCTAACCAGGGGTCACTGGATAGTGATCAGGAGCATGAACCCTGGCTGATTTCACCTGTCTCTCTAACCCAGGGGTCACTGGACAATGATCAGGAGCAAGAACCCTGGCTGATTTCCCCTCTCTCTAACCCAGGAGTCACTGGACAGTGATCAGGAGCAGGAACCCTGGCTGGTTCCCCCTCTCTCTAACCCAGGGGTCACTGGACTGTAATCAGGAGCAGGAACCCTGGCTGATTTCCCCTCTCTCTAACCCAGGGTTCACTGGACTGTAATCAGGAGCTAGAACCCGGGCTGATTTCCCCTCTCTCTAACCCAGGAGTCACTGGACAGTGATCAGGAGCACGAACCCTGGCTGATTTCCCTCTCTCTCTCACCCAGGTGTCACTGGACTGTGATCAGGAGCAGGAACCCTGGCTGATTTCCCTCTCTCTCTATCCCAGGGGTCACTGGACTGTGATCAGGAGCAGGAACCCCAGCTGATTTCCTCTCTCTCTAACTCAGGGGTCACTGGGCAGTGATCAGCAGCAGGAACCCAGGCTGATTGCCCTCTCTCTCTAAACCAGGGGTCACTGGACTGTGATCAGGAGCAGGAACCCTGGCTGATTTCCCCTCTCTCTAACCCAGGGGTCACTGGGCAGTGATCAGGAGCAGGAACCCTGGCTGATTTCCCCTCTCTCTAACCCAGGGGTCACTGGGCAGTGATCAGGAGCAGGAACCCTGCCTGATTTCCCCTCTCTCTAACCCAGGGATCACTGGACAGAGATCAGGAGCACGAACCCTGGCTCATTTCCCCTCTCTCTAACCCACGGGTCACTGGGCAGTGATCAGGAGCAGGAACCCTGGCTGATTTCCCCTCTCTCTAACCCAGGGGTCACTGGGCAGTGATCAGGAGCAGAAACCCTGGCTGATTTCCCCTCTCTAACCCAGGGGTCACTGGACAGTGATCAGGAGCAGGAACCCTGGCTGAATTCCCCTCTCTCTCTAACCCAGGGGTCACTGGGCAGTGATCAGGAGCAGGAACCCAGGCTGATTTCCACTCTCTCTCACCCAGGGTTCACTGGGCAGTGATCAGGAGCAGGAACACTGGCTGATTTCCCTCTCTCTCTAACCCAGGGGTCACTGGGCAGTGATCAGGAGCAGGAATCCTGGCTGATTTCACCTCTCTCTAACCCAGGGGTCAGTGGATAGTGATCAGGAGCATGAACCCTGGCTGATTTCCCCTCTCTCTAACCCAGGGTTCACTGGACTGTGATCAGGAGCAGGAATCCTGGCTGATTTCCCTCTCTCTCTAACCCAGGGGTCAGTGGATAGTGATCAGGAGCATGAACCCTGGCTGATTTCCCCTCTCTCTAACCCAGGGGTCACTGGACTGTGATCAGGAGCATGAACCCTGGCTGATTTCCCTCTCTCTCTAACCCAGGGTTCACTGTGCAGTGACCAGGAGCAGGAACCCTGGCTGATTTCCCTCTCTCTCTAACCCAGGGGTCACTGGGCAGTGATCAGGAGCTGGAACCCCGGCTGATTTTCCCTCTCTCTAACCCAGGGGTCACTGGACTGTGATCAGGAGCATGAACCCTGGCTGATCTCGCTCTCTCTCTAACCCAGGGGTCACTGGACTGTGATCAGGAGCAGGAACCCTGGCTGATTTCCCTCTCTCTCTAACCCAGGGGTCACTGGACTGTGATCAGGAGCAGGAACCCTGGCTGATTTCCCCTCTCTCTAACCCAGGGATCTCTGGATAGTGATCAGGAGCAGGAACCCTGGCTGATTTCCACTCTCTAACCCAGGAGTCACTGGACAGTGATCAGGAGCATGAACCCTGGCTGATTTCCCCTCTCTCTCTAACCCAGGGGTCACTGGACTGTGATCAGGAGCAGGAACCCAGGCTGATTTCCACTCTCTCAACCCAGGGTTCACTGGACAATGATCAGGAGCAGGAACCCTGGCTGATTTCCCCTCTCTCTAACCCAGGGGTCACTGGGCAGTGATCAGGAGCAGGAACCCTGGCTGATTTCACCTCTCTCTCTAACCCAGGGGTCACTGGACAGTGATCAGGAGCAGGAACCCTGGCTGATTTCCCTCTCTCTCTAACCCAGGGGTCACTGGGCAGTGATCAGGAGCAGGAACCCTGGCTGATTTCACCTCTCTCTCTAACCCAGGGGTCACTGGACAGTGATCAGGAGCAGGAACCCTGGCTGATTTCCCTCTCTCTCTAACCCAGGGGTCACTGGGCAGTGATCAGGAGCAGGAACCCTGGATGATTTCCCCTCTCTCTAACCCAGGGGTCACTGGACAGCGATCAGAAGCAGGAACCCTGGCTGATTCCCCCTCTCTCCAAGCCAGTGGTCATTGGGCAGTGATCAGGAGCAGGTACCCTGGCTGATTTCCCCTCTCTCTCTAACCCAGGGGTCACTGGACTGTGATCAGGAGCAGGAACCCTGGCTGATTTCACCTCTCTCTCTAACCCAGGGGTCACTGGACAGTGATCAGGAGCAAGAACCCTGGCTGATTTCCCCTCTCTCTCTAACCCAGGGTTCACTGGACTGTAATCAGGAGCAGGAACCCTGGCTGCTTTCACCTCTCTCTCTAACCCAAGGGTCATTGGACAGTGATCAGGAGCACGAACCCTGGCTGATTTCCCCTCTCTCTAACCCAGGGGTCACTGGACTGTGATCAGGAGCAGGAACCCTGGCTGATTTCCCCTCTCTCTCTAACCCAGGGGTCACTGGACAGTGATCAGGAGCAGGAACCCTGGCTGATTTCCCCTCTCTCTCTAACCCAGGGGTCACTGGACAGTGATCAGGAGCAGGAACCCTGGCTGGTTCCCCCTCTCTCTAACTCAGGGGTCACTGGATAGTGATCAGGAGCTGGAACCCGGGCTGGTTTCCCCTCTCTCTAACCCAGGGGTTAATGGACAATGATCAGGAGCAGGAACTCTCGCTGATTTCCCTCTCTCTCTAACCAGGGGTCACTGGATAGTGATCAGGAGCATGAACCCTGGCTGATTTCACCTGTCTCTCTAACCCAGGGGTCACTGGACAATGATCAGGAGCAGGAACCCTGGCTGATTTCCCCTCTCTCTAACCCAGGAGTCACTGGACAGTGATCAGGAGCAGGAACCCTGGCTGGTTCCCCCTCTCTCTAACCCAGGGGTCACTGGACTGTAATCAGGAGCAGGAACCCTGGCTGATTTCCCCTCTCTCTAACCCAGGGTTCACTGGACTGTAATCAGGAGCTGGAACCCGGGCTGATTTCCCCTCTCTCTAACCCAGGAGTCACTGGACAGTGATCAGGAGCACGAACCCTGGCTGATTTCCCTCTCTCTCTCACCCAGGTGTCACTGGACTGTGATCAGGAGCAGGAACCCTGGCTGATTTCCCTCTCTCTCTATCCCAGGGGTCACTGGACTGTGATCAGGAGCAGGAACCCCAGCTGATTTCCTCTCTCTCTAACTCAGGGGTCACTGGGCAGTGATCAGCAGCAGGAACCCAGGCTGATTGCCCTCTCTCTCTAAACCAGGGGTCACTGGACTGTGATCAGGAGCAGGAACCCTGGCTGATTTCCCCTCTCTCTAACCCAGGGGTCACTGGGCAGTGATCAGGAGCAGGAACCCTGGCTGATTTCCCCTCTCTCTAACCCAGGGGTCACTGGGCAGTGATCAGGAGCAGAAACCCTGGCTGATTTCCCCTCTCTAACCCAAGGGTCACTGGACAGTGATCAGGAGCAGGAACCCTGGCTGAATTCCCCTCTCTCTCTAACCCAGGGGTCACTGGACAGTGATCAGGAGCAGGAACACTGGCTGAATTCCCCTCTCTCTCTAACCCAGGGGTCACTGGGCAGTGATCAGGAGCAGGAACCCTGGCTGAATTCCCCTCTCTCTCTAACCCAGGGTTCACTGGGCAGTGATCAGGAGCAGGAACACTGGCTGATTTCCCTCTCTCTCTCTAACCCAGGGGTCACTGGGCAGTGATCAGGAGCAGGAATCCTGGCTGATTTCACCTCTCTCTAACCCAGGGGTCAGTGGATAGTGATCAGGAGCATGAACCCTGGCTGATTTCCCCTCTCTCTAACCCAGGGTTCACTGGACTGTGATCAGGAGCAGGAATCCTGGCTGATTTCCCTCTCTCTCTAACCCAGGGGTCAGTGGATAGTGATCAGGAGCATGAACCCTGGCTGATTTCCCCTCTCTCTAACCCAGGGGTCACTGGACTGTGATCAGGAGCATGAACCCTGGCTGATTTCCCTCTCTCTCTAACCCAGGGTTCACTGTGCAGTGATCAGGAGCAGGAACCCTGGCTGATTTCCCTCTCTCTCTAACCCAGGGGTCACTGGGCAGTGATCAGGAGCTGGAACCCCGGCTGATTTTACCTCTCTCTAACCCAGGGGTCACTGGACTGTGATCAGGAGCATGAACCCTGGCTGATTTCGCTCTCTCTCTAACCCAGGGGTCACTGGACTGTGATCAGGAGCAGGAACCCTGGCTGATTTCCCTCTCTCTCTAACCCAGGGGTCACTGGACTGTGATCAGGAGCAGGAACCCTGGCTGATTTCCCCTCTCTCTAACCCAGGGATCTCTGGATAGTGATCAGGAGCAGGAACCCTGGCTGATTTCCCCTCTCTCTAACCCAGGGGTCACTGGGCAGTGATCAGGAGCAGGAACCCTGGCTGATTTCACCTCTCTCTCTAACCCAGGGGTCACTGGACAGTGATCAGGAGCAGGAACCCTGGCTGATTTCCCTCTCTCTCTAACCCAGGGGTCACTGGGCAGTGATCAGGAGCAGGAACCCTGGCTGATTTCACCTCTCTCTCTAACCCAGGGGTCACTGGACAGCGATCAGGAGCAGGAACCCTGGCTGATTTCCCTCTCTCTCTAACCCAGGGGTCACTGGGCAGTGATCAGGAGCAGGAACCCTGGCTGATTTCCCCTCTCTCTCTAACCCAGGGGTCACTGGACAGTGATCAGGAGCAGGAACCCTGGCTGATTTCCCCTCTCTCTCTAACCCAGGGGTCACTGGACAGTGATCAGGAGCAGGAACCCTGGCTGGTTCCCCCTCTCTCTAACTCAGGGGTCACTGGATAGTGATCAGGAGCTGGAACCCGGGCTGGTTTCCCCTCTCTCTAACCCAGGGGTTAATGGACAATGATCAGGAGCAGGAACTCTCGCTGATTTCCCTCTCTCTCTTACCAGGGGTCACTGGATAGTGATCAGGAGCATGAACCCAGGCTGATTTCACCTGTCTCTCTAACCCAGGGGTCACTGGACAATGATCAGGAGCAGGAACCCTGGCTGATTTCCCCTCTCTCTAACCCAGGAGTCACTGGACAGTGATCAGGAGCAGGAACCCTGGCTGGTTCCCCCTCTCTCTAACCCAGGGGTCACTGGACTGTAATCAGGAGCAGGAACCCTGGCTGATTTCCCCTCTCTCTAACCCAGGGTTCACTGGACTGTAATCAGGAGCTGGAACCCAGGCTGATTTCCCCTCTCTCTAACCCAGGAGTCACTGGACAGTGATCAGGAGCACGAACCCTGGCTGATTTCCCTCTCTCTCTCACCCAGGTGTCACTGGACTGTGATCAGGAGCAGGAACCCTGGCTGATTTCCCTCTCTCTCTATCCCAGGGGTCACTGGACTGTGATCAGGAGCAGGAACCCCAGCTGATTTCCTCTCTCTCTAACTCAGGGGTCACTGGGCAGTGATCAGCAGCAGGAACCCAGGCTGATTGCCCTCTCTCTCTAAACCAGGGGTCACTGGACTGTGATCAGGAGCAGGAACCCTGGCTGATTTCCCCTCTCTCTAACCCAGGGGTCACTGGGCAGTGATCAGGAGCAGGAACCCTGGCTGATTTCCCCTCTCTCTAACCCAGGGGTCACTGGGCAGTGATCAGGAGCAGAAACCCTGGCTGATTTCCCCTCTCTAACCCAGGGGTCACTGGACAGTGATCAGGAGCAGGAACCCTGGCTGAATTCCCCTCTCTCTCTAACCCAGGGGTCACTGGGCAGTGATCAGGAGCAGGAACCCAGGCTGATTTCCACTCTCTCTCACCCAGGGTTCACTGGGCAGTGATCAGGAGCAGGAACACTGGCTGATTTCCCTCTCTCTCTAACCCAGGGGTCACTGGGCAGTGATCAGGAGCAGGAATCCTGGCTGATTTCACCTCTCTCTAACCCAGGGGTCAGTGGATAGTGATCAGGAGCATGAACCCTGGCTGATTTCCCCTCTCTCTAACCCAGGGTTCACTGGACTGTGATCAGGAGCAGGAATCCTGGCTGATTTCCCTCTCTCTCTAACCCAGGGGTCAGTGGATAGTGATCAGGAGCATGAACCCTGGCTGATTTCCCCTCTCTCCAACCCAGGGGTCACTGGACTGTGATCAGGAGCATGAACCCTGGCTGATTTCCCTCTCTCTCTAACCCAGGGTTCACTGTGCAGTGATCAGGAGCAGGAACCCTGGCTGATTTCCCTCTCTCTCTAACCCAGGGGTCACTGGGCAGTGATCAGGAGCTGGAACCCCGGCTGATTTTCCCTCTCTCTAACCCAGGGGTCACTGGACTGTGATCAGGAGCATGAACCCTGGCTGATTTCGCTCTCTCTCTAACCCAGGGGTCACTGGACTGTGATCAGGAGCAGGAACCCTGGCTGATTTCCCTCTCTCTCTAACCCAGGGGTCACTGGACTGTGATCAGGAGCAGGAACCCTGGCTGATTTCCCCTCTCTCTAACCCAGGGATCTCTGGATAGTGATCAGGAGCAGGAACCCTGGCTGATTTCCCCTCTCTAACCCAGGAGTCACTGGACAGTGATCAGGAGCATGAACCCTGGCTGATTTCCCCTCTCTCTCTAACCCAGGGGTCACTGGACTGTGATCAGGAGCAGGAACCCAGGCTGATTTCCACTCTCTCAACCCAGGGTTCACTGGACAATGATCAGGAGCAGGAACCCTGGCTGATTTCCCCTCTCTCTAACCCAGGGGTCACTGGGCAGTGATCAGGAGCAGGAACCCTGGCTGATTTCACCTCTCTCTCTAACCCAGGGGTCACTGGACAGTGATCAGGAGCAGGAACCCTGGCTGATTTCCCTCTCTCTCTAACCCAGGGGTCACTGGGCAGTGATCAGGAGCAGGAACCCTGGCTGATTTCACCTCTCTCTCTAACCCAGGGGTCACTGGACAGTGATCAGGAGCAGGAACCCTGGCTGATTTCCCTCTCTCTCTAACCCAGGGGTCACTGGGCAGTGATCAGGAGCAGGAACCCTGGCTGATTTCCCCTCTCTCTAACCCAGGGGTCACTGGGCAGTGATCAGGAGCAGGAACCCTGGCTGATTTCCCCTCTCTCTAACCCGGGGTCACTGGACAGCGATCAGGAGCAGGAACCCTGGCTGATTCCCCCTCTCTCCAAGCCAGTGGTCATTGGGCAGTGATCAGGAGCAGGTACCCTGGCTGATTTCCCCTCTCTCTCTAACCCAGGGGTCACTGGACTGTGATCAGGAGCAGGAACCCTGGCTGATTTCACCTCTCTCTCTAACCCAGGGGTCACTGGACAGTGATCAGGAGCAAGAACCCTGGCTGATTTCCCCTCTCTCTAACCCAGGGGTCACTGGACAATGATCAGGAGCAGGAACCCTGGCTGATTTCCCCTCTCTCTAACTCAGGGGTCACTGGACAGTGATCAGGAGCAGGAACCCTGGCTGATTTCCCCTCTCTCTAACCCAGGGGTCACTGGACAATGATCAGGAGCAGGAACCCAGGCTGAATTCCCCGCTCTCTAACCCAGTGGTTACTGGTCAGTGATCAGGAGCAGGAACCCTGGCTGATTTCCTGCTCTCTCTAACCCAGGAGTCACTGGGCAGTGATCAGGAGCAGGAACCCTGGCTGATTTCCCCTCTTTCCAACCCAGGGGTCACTGGGCAGTGATCAGGAGCAGGAACCCTGGCTGATTTCCCCTCTTTCCAACCCAGTGGTCACTGGTCAGTGATCAGGAGCAGGAACCCTGGCTGATTTCCTCCTCTCTCTAACCCAGGAGTCACTGGGCAGTGATCAGGAGCAGGAACCCCGGCTGATTTCCCCCTCTCTCTAACCCAGGGGTCACTGGACAGTGATCAGGAGCAGGAACCCTGGCTGATTTCCCTCTCTCTCTAACCCAGGGGTCACTGGGCAGTGATCAGGAGCAGGAACCCTGGCTGATTTCCCCTCTCTCTAACCCAGGGGTCATTGGGCAGTGATCAGGAGCAGGTACCCTGGCTGATTTCCCCTCTCTCTCTCTAACCCAGGGGTCACTGGACTGTGATCAGGAGCAGGAACCCTGGCTGATTTCACCTCTCTCTCTAACCCAGGGGTCACTGGACAGTGATCAGGAGCAAGAACCCTGGCTGATTTCCCCTCTCTCTAACCCAGGGGTCACTGGACAATGATCAGGAGCAGGAACCCTGGCTGATTTCCCCTCTCTCTAACTCAGGTGTCACTGGACAGTGATCAGGAGCAGGAACCCTGGCTGATTTCCCCTCTCTCTAACCCAGGGGTCACTGGACAATGATCAGGAGCAGGAACCCTGGCTGAATTCCCCGCTCTCTCACCCAGTGGTCACTGGTCAGTGATCAGGAGCAGGAACCCTGGCTGATTTCCTCCTCTCTCTAACCCAGGAGTCACTGGGCAGTGATCAGGAGCAGGAACCCCGGCTGATTTCCCCCTCTCTCTAAACCAGGGGTCACTGGGCAGTGATCAGGAGCAGGAACCCTGGCTGATTTCCCCTCTTTCCAACCCAGGGGTCACTGGGCAGTGATCAGGAGCAGGAACCCTGGCTGATTTCCCCTCTCTCTAACCCAGGAGTCACTGGACAGTAATCAGGAGCAGGAACCCTGGCTGATTTCCCATCTCTCTCTAACCCATGGGTCACTGGACAGTGATCAGGAGCAGGAATCCTGGCTGATTTCCCATCTCTCTAACACAGAGATCACTGGATAGTGATCAGGAGCGGGATAAGCATGGGATTGATCCGGGGCAATGGGGAGTGAGCGTGGCAGTAGGATTAGTTTGTGATTGATACAGGGCTAGAGGAGAGAGCTGGGCAGTGGGATTAGTTTGGGATTGATACAGGGCTATGGGGAGAGAGGGTGCAGTGGGATTAGTTTGGATATAACACAGGGCTATGGGGTGAAAGCAGGGCAGTGGAAATAGTTTGTGATTGATACAGGGCTATGGGGAGAAAGCAGGGCAGTGGGATTAGTTTGGGGATTGATACAGGGCTATGGGGTGAGAGCAGGGCAGTCTGATTAGTTTGGGATTGATACAGGGTTATCGGGAGCGAGTGAGGCATTGGGAATAGTTTGGGATTGATACAGGGCTATGGGGAGAGAGCGGTGCAGTGGGATTTGTTTGGATATAACACAGGGCTATGGGGAGAAAGCAGGGCAGTGGACTTATGTTGGGGATTGATACAGGGCTATGGGGAGAGAGCGGGGCTGTGGGATTTGTTTCGGATTGATACAGAGCTATGGGGAGAAAGCGGGGCAGTGGGATTAATTTGGGGATTGATACAGGGCTATGGGGAGAAAGCGGGGCAGTGGGATTAGTTTGGATATAACACAGGGCTATGGGGAGAAAGCGGGCAGTGGGATTTGTTTGGATATAACACAGGGCTATGGGGAGAAAGCGGGCAGTGGGCTTACGTTGGGGATTGATACAGGGCTATGGGGAGAGAGCGCGGCAGTGGGATTAGGCTGGGGACTGATACAGGGCTATGGGGAGAGAGCAGGGCAGTGGGATTAGGTTGGGGATTGATAAAGGGCTAACAGGAGAGAGCAGGGCAGTGGGATTAGTTTGGGACTGAGACAGAGGGTTGTCAAGTAGCTGTTCCCAGTCCACTTTGGACAGTTCCTGCCTTATCATATTAAAGTCGGCCTGTTGTTTGCTAAATTTCCGCACTGAACTCACGGTTAATCTGCTTTATCAAAACGTGCCTGGATCTGCTGGTATATTTCAATACTGAACCTCGGTAGATTAAATAAAAGTGTTACCGTGATTTGATTTAAATGAAGAGGAGGGATTCACATGCGGATGAATGTTGGTCTGCAGATATCTGGGTACACCTTAGAAAAATGAAGCAAATAAAAGACAATTAAAGTCTGTTCTGGGTATTCCTACTGAGATTTGAATGAATTTTAGGCCGTGAGACTCACTGTCTTATACACAGGAGAGAAGGATTACATCAAACAAAGATAATGGCCCTGAAATCATGGTCTCCGTACCAATGACTTAGGCCTTGGTAGAGGCCCCGCAAGTTCCGTGTTTCCGTCTGCGCTGTGTATGCGCTGAATCCCCGGACTTGCAATCTATCAAGGTTTGCTACAGAATCGATAGAGTAAAGCTGTCTTTAAACCAGCCCATCAAAAACTCCCAGGGCAGGAACAACACAGGTTAGATACAGAGTGAAGCTCCCTCTACACTGTCCCATCAAACACTCCCAAGGCAGGTACTGCACGGGTTAGATACAGACAAAAAGCTCCCTCTACACTGTCCCATCAAACATTCCCAAGGCAGGTGCTGCACGGGTTAGATATATATAGCAATGCTCCCTCTACACTGTCCCATCAAACACTCCCAGGACTATGGGGAGAGAACGTGGCAGTGGGGTTAGTTTGGGATTGATGCAGGGCTATGGGGAGAGAGTGGGGCAGTGGGATTAGTTTGGGATTGATTCAGGGCTATGGGGGGAGAGCAGAGCAGTGGGATTAGTTTGGGATCAAGACAGAGCTATGAGGGGAAAGCGAGGCAGTGGGATTACTTTGGGATTGATACAGGGCTTTGGGGAGAGAGCGGGGCAGTGGGATTAGATTGGGGATTGATACAGGGCTACGGGGAGTCAGCAGGGCAGTGGGATTAGTTTGGGGATTGATACAGGGTATGGGGAGAGAGCGGGGCAGTGGGATTAGTTTGGGGATTGATACAGGGCTATGGGGAGAGAGCAGGGCAGTGGGATTAGTTTGGGGATTGATACAGGGCTATGGGGAGAGAGTGGGGCAGTGGGATTAGTTTGGGATTGATTCAGGGCTATCGGGAGTGAGCGGGGCACTGGGATTAGTTTGGGATTGATACAGGACTATGGGGAGAGAGTGGGGCTTTGGGATTAGTTTTGGATTGATACAGGGCTATCGGGAGTGAGCGGGGCACTGGGATTAGTTTGGGATTGATCCAGGACTATGGGGAGAGAGTGGGGCTTTGGGATTAGTTTTGGATTGATACAGGGCTATCGGGAGTGAGCGGGGCACTGGCATTAGTTTGGGATTGATACAGGGCTATGGGGAGTGAGCGGGGCAGTGGGATTAGTTTGCGGATTGATACAGGGCTATGGGGAGAGAGCGGGGCAGTGGGATTAGTTTGGGGATTGATACAGGGCTATGGGGAGAGAGCGGGGAAGTTTGATTAGTTTGGGGATTGATACAGGGCTATGTAGAGAGCGGGGCAGTGGGATTAGTTTGGGATTGATACAGGGCTATCGGGAGAGATCGGGGCAGTGGGATTAGTTTGAGATTGATACAGGGCTATGGGGAGAGAGCGGGGTCGTGGGATTAATTTGGGATTGATACAGGGCTATGGGGAGAGATCGGGGCAGTGGGATTAGTTTGGGATTGATACAGGGCTATGGGGAGAGAGCGGGGCAGTGGGATTAGTTTGGGATTTGATACAGGGCTATGGGGTGAGAGCGGGGCAGTGTGATTTGTTTGTGATTGCGACAGGGCTATGGGGAGAGTGCGGGGCAGTGGGATTAATTTGGGATTGATACAGAGCTATGGGGAGAGAGCGGGGCAGTGGGATTAGGTTGGGGACTGATACAGGGCTATGGGGAGAGAGCGAGGCAGTGGGATTCGGTTGGCGATTGATAAAGGGCTAACAGGAGAGAGCAGGGCAGTGGGATTAGTTTGGGGCTGAGACAGAGGGTTGTCAAGTAGCTGTTCCTAGTCCACTTTGGACAGATCCTGCCTTAAAATCGGCCTGTTGTTTGCTAAATTTCCCCACTGAACTCATTGTTAATCTGCTTTATCAAAACGTGCCTGGATCTCCTGGTATATTTCAATACTGAACCTCGGTAGATTAAATAAAAGTGTTACCGTGATTTGATTTAAATGCAGAGGAGGGATTCACATGCGGATGAATGTTGGTCTGCAGATATCTGGGTACACCTTAGAAAAATGAAGCAAATAAAAGACAATTAAAGTCTGTTCTGGGTATTCTTACTGAGATTTGAATGAATTTTAGGCCGTGAGACTCACTGTCTTATACACAGGAGTGAAGGATTACATCAAACAAAGATAATGGCCCTGAAATCATGGTCTCCGTACCAACGACTTAGGCCTTGGTAGAGGCCCCGCAAGTTCCGTGTTTCCGTCTGCGCTGTGTATGTGCTGAATCCCCGGACTTGCAATCTATCAAGGTTTGCTACAGAATCGATAGAGTAAAGCTCTCTTTAAACCAGCCCATCAAAAACTCCCAGGGCAGGAACAAGACGGGTTAGATACAGAGTGAAGCTCCCTCTACACTGTCCCATCAAACACTCCCAGGACTATGGGGAGAGAACGTGGCAGTGGGGTTAGTTTGGGATTGATGCAGGGCTATGGGGAGAGAGTGGGGCAGTGGGATTAGTTTGGGATTGATTCAGGGCTATGGGGGGAGAGCAGAGCAGTGGGATTAGTTTGGGATTAAGACAGAGCTATGGGGGGAAAGCGAGGCAGTGGGATTACTTTGGGATTGATACAGGGCTATGGGGAGAGAGCGGGGCAGTGGGATTAGATTGGGGATTGATACAGGGCTATGGGGAGTCAGCAGGGCAGTGGGATTAGTTTGGGGATTGATACAGGGTATGGGGAGAGAGCGGGGCAGTGGGATTAGTTTGGGGATTGATACAGGGCTATGGGGAGAGAGCAGGGCAGTGGGATTAGTTTGGGGATTGATACAGGGCTATGGGGATAGAGCGGGGCAGTGGGATTAGTTTGGGATTGATACATGGCTATGGGGAGAGAGCAGGGCAGTGGGATTAGTTTGGGATTGATACAGGGCTATGGGGAGAGAGCGGGGCATTGGGATTAGTTTGCGATTGATACAGGGCTATGGGGAGAGAGCGGGGCAGTGGGATTAGTTTGGGGATTGAAACAGGGCTCTGGGGAGAGAGCGGGGCATTGGGATTAGTTTGGGATTGATACAGGACTATGGGGAGAGAGTGGGGCTTTGGGATTAGTTTTGGATTGATACACGGCTATCGGGAGTGAGCAGGGCACTGGGATTAGTTTGGGATTGATACAGGACTATGGGGAGAGAGTGGGGCTTTGGGATTAGTTTTGGATTGATACAGGGCTATCGGGAGTGAGCGGGGCACTGGGATTAGTTTGGGATTGATACAGGGCTATGGGGAGTGAGCGGGGCAGTGGGATTAGTTTGCGGATTGATACAGGGCTATGGGGAGAGAGCGGGGCAGTGGGATTTGTTTGGGATTGATACAGGGCTATCGGGAGAGATCGGGGCAGTGGGATTAGTTTGGGATTTGATACAGGGCTATGGGGTGAGAGCGGGGCAGTGTGATTTGTTTGTGATTGCGACAGGGCTATAGGGAGAGTGCGGGGCAGTGGGATTAATTTGGGATTGATACAGAACTATGGGGAGAGAGCGGGGCAGTGGGATTAGGTTGGGGACTGATACAGGGCTATGGGGAGAGAGCGGGGCAGTGGGATTAGGTTGGGGACTGATACAGGGCTATGGGGAGAGAGCGGGGCAGTGGGATTAGGTTGGCGATTGATACAGGGCTATGGGGAGAGAGCAGGGCAGTGGGATTAGTTTGGGACTGAGACAGAGGGTTGTCAAGTAGCTGTTCCTAGTCCACTTTGGACAGATCCTGCCTTAAAATCAGCCTGTTGTTTGCTAAATTTCCCCACTGAACTCATTGTTAATCTGCTTTATCAAAACGTGCCTCGATCTCCTGGTATATTTCAATACTGAACCTCGGTAGATTAAATAAAAGTGTTACCGTGATTTGATTTAAATGCAGAGGAGGGATTCACATGCGGATGAATGTTGGTCCGCAGATGTCTGGGTACACCTTAGAAAAATGAAGCAAATAAAAGACAATTAAAGTCTGTTCTGGGTATTCTTACTGAGATTTGAATGAATTTTAGGCCGTGAGACTCACTGTCTTATACACAGGAGTGAAGGATTACATCAAACAAAGATAATGGCCCTGAAATCATGGTCTCCGTACCAACGACTTAGGCCTTGGTAGAGGCCTCGCAAGTTCCGTGTTTCCGTCTGCGCTGTGTATGCGCTGAATCCCCGGACTTGCAATCTATCAAGGTTTGCTACAGAATCGATAGAGTAAAGCTCTCTTTAAACCAGCCCATCAAAAACTCCCAGGGCAGGAACAAGACGGGTTAGATACAGAGTGAAGCTCCCTCTACACTGTCCCATCAAACACTCCCAAGGCAGGTACTGCACGGGTTAGATACAGAGTAAAGCTCCCTCTACGCTGTCCCATCAAACACTCCCAAGGCAGGTACAGCACGGGTTAGATATCGAGTAATGCTCCCTCTACACTGTCCCATCAAACACTCCCAAGGCAGGTACCGCACGGGTTAGATACAGAGTAAAGCTCCCTCTACACTGTCCCATCAAACACTCCCAGGGCAGGTACAGCACGGGTTAGATATAGAGTAAAGCTCCCTCTACACTGTCCCATCAAACACTCCCAAGGCAGGTGCTGCACGGGTTAGATACAGAGTAAAGCTCCCTCTACGCTGTCCCATCAAACACTCCCAAGGCAGGTACAGCACGGGTTAGATATAGAGTAATGCTCCCTCTACACTGTCCCATGAAACACTCCCAAGGCAGGTACCGCACAGGTTAGATACAGACAAAAAGCTGCCTCTACACTGTCCCATCAAACATTCCCAAGGCAGGTGCTGCACGGGTTAGATATATATAGTAATGCTCCCTCTACACTGGCCCATCAAACACTCCCAGGGCTATGGGGAGAGAACGTGGCAGTGGGGTTAGTTTGGGAATGATGCAGGGCTACGGGAGGAGAGTGGGGCAGAGGGATTAGTTTGGAATTGATGCAGGGCTATTGGGAAAAGTTTGGGATTGAGGCAGGGCTATGGGGAGAGAGTGGGGCAGTGGGATTAGTTTGCGATTGATTCAGGGCTATGGGGGGAGAGCAGGGCAGTGGGATTAGTTTGGGATCAAGACAGAGCTATGGGGGGAAAGCGAGATAGTGGGATTAGTTTGGGATTGATACAGGGCTATGGGGAGAGAGAGAGGCATTGGGAAAAGTTTGGGATTGATGCAGGGCTATGGGGAGAGAGTTTGGCAGTGGGATTAGTTTGGGATTGATACAGGGCTATGGGGTGAGAGCAGGGCAGTCTGATTAGTTTGGGATTGATACAGGGTTATCGGGAGCGAGCGAGGCATTGGGAATAGTTTGGGATTGATACAGGGCTATCGGGAGAGATCGGGGCAGTGTGATTAGTTTGGGATTGATACAGGGCTATGGGGAGGGAGTGGGGCTTTGGGATTAGTTTAGGATTGATACAGGCCTATCGGGAGTGAGCGGGGCACTGGGATTAGTTTGGGATTGATACAGGGCTTTGGGGAGTGAGCGGGGCAGTGGGATTAGTTTGCGGATTGATACAGGGCTATGGGGAGTGAGCGGGGCAGTGGGATTAGTTTGGGATTGATACAGGGCTATAGGGAGAGAGCGGGGCAGTGGGAATAGTTTGGGATTGATACAGGGCTATGGGGAGAGAGCGGGGCAGTTGGATTAGTTTGGGATTGATAAACGGCTATGGGGAGAGAGCGGGGCAATGGGATTAGTTTTGGGGATTGATACAGGGCTATGGGGAGATAGCGGGGCAGTGGGATTAGTTTGGGATTGATGCAGGACTATGGGGAGAGAGCGGGGCAGTGGGATTAGTTTAGGATTGATGTAGGGCTATGGGGGGAGAGCAGGGCAGTGGGATTAGGTTGGGGACTGATACAGGGCAATCGGGAGAGAGCGGGGCAGTGGGATTAGGTTGCGGACTGATACAGGGCTATGGGGAGAGAGCGGGGCAGTGGGATTAGGTTGGCGATTGATAAAGGGCTAACAGGAGAGAGCAGGGCAGTGGGATTAGTTTGGGACTGAGACAGAGGGTTGTCAAGTAGCTGTTCCCAGTCCACTTTGGACAGATCCTGCCTTATCATATTAAAATCGGCCTGTTGTTTGCTAAATTTCCCCACTGAACTCATTGTTAATCTGCTTTATCAAAACGTGCCTGGATCTCCTGGTATATTTCAATACTGAACCTCGGTAGATTAAATAAAAGTGTTACCGTGATTTGATTTAATGCAGAGGAGGGATTCACATGCGGATGAATGTTGGTCTGCAGATATCTGGGTACACCGTAGAAAAATGAAGCAAATAAAAGACAATTAAAGTCTGTTCTGGGTATTTTTACTGAGATTTGAATGAATTTTAGGCCGTGAGACTCACTGTCTTATGCACAGGAGTGAAGGATTACATCAAACAAAGATAATGGCCCTGAAATCATGGTCCCCGTACCAACGACTTAGGCCTTGGTAGAGGCCCCGCAAGTTCCGTGTTTCCGTCTGCGCTGTGTGTGCGCTGAATCCCCGGACTTGCAATCTATCAAGGTTTGCTACAGAATCGATAGAGAAAAGCTCTCTTTAAACCAGCCCATCAAAAACTCCCAGGGCAGGAACAACACGGGTTAGATACAGAGTGAAGCTCCCTCTACACTGTCCCATCAAACACTCCCATGGCAGGGACTGCACGGGTCAGATAAAGAGTAAAGCTCCCTCTATGCTGTCCCATCAAACACTCCCAAGGCAGGTACAGCACGGGTTAGATATAGAGTAATGCTCCCTCTACACTGTCCCATCAAACACTCCCAAGGCAGGTACCGCACGGGTTAGATACAGACAAAAAGCTCCCTCTACACTGTCCCATCAAACATTCCCAAGGCAGGTGCTGCACGGGTTAGATATATATAGTAATGCTCCCTCTACACTGTCCCATCAAACACTCCCAGGGGTATGGGGAGAGAACGTGGCAGTGGGGTTAGTTTGGGAATGATGCAGGGCTATGGGCAGAGACTGGGGCAGAGGGATTAGTTTGGAATTGATGCAGGGCTATGGGGGGAGAGCAGGGCAGTGGGGTTAGTTTGGGATCAAGACAGAGCTATGGGGGGAAAGCGAGGCACTGGGATTAGTTTGGGATTGATACAGGGCTATGGGGAGAGAGCGGGGCAGTGGGATTAGATTGGGGATTGATACAGGGCTATGGGGAGTCAGCAGGGCCGTGGGATTAGTTTGGGGATTGATACAGGGTATGGGGAGAGAGCGGGGCAGTGGGATTAGTTTGGGGATTGATACAGGGCTATGGGGAGAGAGCAGGGCAGTGGGATTAGTTTGGGGATTGATACAGGGCTATGGGGATAGAGCGGGGCAGTGGGATTAGTTTGGGATTGATACAGGGCTATGGGGAGAGAGCAGGGCAGTGGGATTAGTTTGGGATTGATAAAGGGCTATGGGGAGAGAGCGGGGCAGTGGGATTAGTTTGGGATTGATGCAGGGCTATGGGGAGAGAGCGGGGCAGTGGGATTAGTTTGGGGATTGAAACAGGGCTATGGGGAGAGAGCGGGGCATTGGGATTAGTTTGGGATTGATACAGGACTATGGGGAGAGAGTGGGGCTTTGGGATTAGTTTTGGATTCATACAGGGCTATCGGGAGTGAGCGGGGCACTGGGATTAGTTTGGGATTGATACAGGGCTATGGGGAGTGAGCGGGGCAGCGGGATTAGTTTGCGGATTGATACAGGGCTATGGGGAGAGAGCGGGGCAGTGGGATTAGTTTGGGGATTGATACAGGGCTATGGGGAGAGAGCGAGGCATTGGGAATAGTTTGGGATTGATACAGGGCTATTGGGAGAGATCGGGGCAGTGTGATTAGTTTGGGATTGATACAGGGCTATGGGGTTTTGTATATTCCACATGTCCTGTGCTTGAAGTCTCTGACATTGGCCAGACATTGTTTTAGCATTTCATTGTCTTGGGCTGTTTACTATGAACATCTTTACCTGTTTCTGATCTACACAGGATGCAACAGATCAGAAAAACCTCCATTCAACAATGCGAATTCCTGTCTCTGCAAAGACATCATGCTGTTCCACAATGCAGGAATGTCGCAAACAGCTTTTGATAGCTGAGATCAACTTTAACCATTCAAACCTTTCAGGTAAAGAAGCTTCTAGATTCCGAGCCACAAATTGAATCGTTTAAGACAGAAAGAATGTCACAGAAATGTGATTTATTGCTGTTATTTTACAATTTACAAATATACACACAATTTGTGTCACTGAATTATAAACAAAAAGCAGGCAAAGCTATGACTTAACAGAAATAAACACTTGTTTTTCTTCCTGGACAGCAAAACCAGTCAGACTGACTTGCAAATGTTTACTGATATGTTGACGTAAAGATTTATAATTGACCAATTTCGCTTCTAATGTTTTTCTCTCAAACATTCTCCACAATATTAATCCCTGCTCTTGTCACAAGGAGTGTTGAATTATTTTAGGTACTTCGCAATTAAAAGCAGGAAACAAACTTCATTATACTCACAAATTTTAATCTCCTATTTCAAACATTCAAACCAAATCGAATTGTACGTTATCACTGTAATCAATGTATTTTCTGTGTCTCTCTCAATAAACAAAGAGTGGTTTCTTCTAAAGTAGCTTCCTGCAATTTTTATACATCATTACATAACTCTTGCTTCAATTAACACTCCACTAAATGTTTAAGAGGAAATCTATATTTACGTTATTCCTGCGACTTGTTAGGACTATCGAACGAGACATTATAAAATGGTTTGTGTTTTTCCCCTTTCTTGGTTCTCTTCCTAAATGTCTTAATGGTATATTTTTAAAAAGTCATTAAAAAGTAATCTGTAACTCCTACAAATCCTCCCCTACCTTCCCCCTCCACAACACCATGGTTGCAAGTTTGTGTAAAGCTACTCACTTTAGTCAATCACTCAAAATCAAATCTTGAGATATTTCAATTTGAAAACATTTTAACCATTTCAGAGCACTTTAAAAGCGTTTGGACTTCAAGACCTGGTTGAAACTTGTTTAGGTGAGGGGAAAATTGGCTTTTGCTTCAGTCTCTTCCAAAATCATGTTCGAAACTTAGGGGGAAAAAGTGTTTTTTACACTCATTTTTGGTGAAAAGTTCATTAAAAATCGTTAAAATCTTTCAAGTCTCACTGCAGCTTTGACAGAAGAAGTTGCTCCAAGTTTCTCCTTCCCCCTTCAATGCTGTCGTTAAACATCCGACAAAATAAAGTCTAATTCCAAACGGAGCTCCAATCAGAAAGTGAATAAAGTGGTTAAACTTCCTAAGAAGGCGGCGAGGTTATCTATCCCCAGCCTTGGCGATGAGCTGGGATCAGTTTTTGGAGATGTTGTTTCCTCTTTTTCTGTTGCCGTTCCCTCCGTCTCTAAGAGTCTGAGGTACAAACGGGGGCACAAACTACTTCCCTTTCTCGCAACATGATTTAAATAACCCTGGCTGATTTCCCTCTCTCTCTAACCCAGGGGTCACTGGACAATGATCAGGAGCAGGAACCCTGGCTGATTTTCCCCTCTCTCTAACCCAGGGGTCACTGGGCAGTGATCAGGAGCAGGAACCCTGCCTGATTTCCCCTCTCTCTAACCCAGGGATCACTGGACAGAGATCAGGAGCACGAACCCTGGCTCATTTCCCCTCTCTCTAACCCACAGGTCACTGGACAATGATCAGGAGCATGAACCCTGGATGGTTCCCCCTCTCTCTAGGTCACTGGATAGTGATCAGGAGCTGGAACCCTGGCTGATTTCCCTCTCTCTCTAACCCAGGGGTCACTGGACAATGATCAGGAGCAGGAACCCTGGCTGATTTCCCCTCTCTCTAACCCAGGGGTCACTGGATAGTGATCAGGATCATGAACCCTGGCTGATTTCCCCTCTCTCTCTAACCCAGGTGTCACTGGACTGTGATAAGGAGCAGGAACCCTGGCTGATTTCACCTGTCTCTCTAACCCAGGGGTCACTGGACTGTGATCAGGAGCAGGAACCCTGGCTGATTTCCCCTCTCTCTCTAAACCAGGGGTCACTGGGCAGTGATCAGGAGTAGGAACCCAGGCTGATTTCCCCTCTCTCTAACCCAGGGGTCACTGGACAGTGATCAGGAGCATGAATCCTGGCTGATTTCCCCTCTCTCTCTAACCCAGAGGTCACTGGGCAGTGATCAGGAGCAGGAACCCTGGCTGATATCCCCTCTCTCTCTAACCCAGGGGTCACTGGACAGTGATCAGGAGCAGGAACCCTGGCTGATTTCCCCTCTCTCTAACCGAGGGGTCACTGGACTGTGATCAGGAGCAGGAACCCTGGCTGATTTCCCCTCTCTCTCTAACCCAGGGTTCACTGGACTGTAATCAGGAGCAGGAAACCTGGCTGCTTTCATCTCTCTCTAACCCAAGGGTCATTGGACAGTGATCAGGAGCAGGAACCCTGGCTGATTTCACCTCTCTCTCTAACCCAGGGGTCACTGGGCAGTGATCAGGAGCACGAACCCTGGCTGATTTCCCCTCTCTCTAACCCAGGGGTCACTGGACTGTGATCAGGAGCAGGAACCCTGGCTGATTTCCCCTCTATCTCTAACCCAGGGGTCACTGGACAGTGATCAGGAGCAGGAACCCTGGCTGGTTCCCCCTCTCTCTAAACCAGGGGTCACTGGGCTGTGATCAGGAGCAGGAACCCTGGCTGATTTCCACTCTCTCTAACCCAGGGTTCACTGGGCAGTGATCAGGAGCATGAATCCTGGCTGATTTCCCTCTCTCTCTAACCCAGGGGTCACTGGGCAGTGATCTGGAGCAGGAACCCGGGCTGATTTCCCCTCTCTCTAACCCAGGGGTCACTGGATAGTGATCAGGAGCATGAACCCTGGCTGATTTCCCTCTCTCTCTAACCCAGGGGTCACTGGGCAGTGATCAGGAGCAGGAACCCAGGCTGACTTCCCTTCTCTCTAACCAGGCGTCACTGGATAGTGTTCAGGAGCAGGAACCCTGGCTGATTTCCTCCTCTCTCTAACTCAGGGGTCACTGGATAGTGATCAGGAGCAGGAACCCTGGCTGATTTCCCCTCTCTCTCTAACCCAGAGGTCACTGGGCAGTGATCAGGAGCAGGAACCCTGGCTGATTTCCCCTCTCTCTAACCGAGGGGTCACTGGACTGTGATCAGGAGCAGGAACCCTGGCTGATTTCCCCTCTCTCTCTAACCCAGGGTTCACTGGACTGTAATCAGGAGCAGGAACCCTGGCTGCTTTCACCTCTCTCTCAAACCCAAGGGTCGTTGGACAGTGATCAGGAGCACGAACCCTGGCTGATTTCCCCTCTCTCTAACCCAGGGGTCACTGGACTGTGATCAGGAGCAGGAACCCTGGCTGATTTCCCCTCTCTCTCTAACCCAGGGGTCACTGGACAGTGATCAGGAGCAGGAACCCTGGCTGATTTCCCCTCTCTCTCTAACCCATGGGTCACTGGACAGTGATCAGGAGCAGGAACCCTGGCTGGTTCCCCCTCTCTCTAACTCAGGGGTCACTGGATAGTGATCAGGAGCTGGAACCCGGGCTGGTTTCCCCTCTCTCTAACCCAGGGGTTAATGGACAATGATCAGGAGCAGGAACTCTCGCTGATTTCCCTCTCTCTCTAACCAGGGGTCACTGGATAGTGATCAGGAGCATGAACCCTGGCTGATTTCACCTGTCTCTCTAACCCAGGGGTCACTGGACAATGATCAGGAGCAGGAACCCTGGCTGATTTCCCCTCTCTCTAACCCAGGAGTCACTGGACAGTGATCAGGAGCAGGAACCCTGGCTGGTTCCCCCTCTCTCTAACCCAGGGGTCACTGGACTGTAATCAGGAGCAGGAACCCTGGCTGATTTCCCCTCTCTCTAACCCAGGGTTCACTGGACTGTAATCAGGAGCTGGAACCCGGGCTGATTTCCCCTCTCTCTAACCCAGGAGTCACTGGACAGTGATCAGGAGCACGAACCCTGGCTGATTTCCCTCTCTCTCTCACCCAGGTGTCACTGGACTGTGATCAGGAGCAGGAACCCTGGCTGATTTCCCTCTCTCTCTATCCCAGGGGTCACTGGACTGTGATCAGGAGCAGGAACCCCAGCTGATTTCCTCTCTCTCTAACTCAGGGGTCACTGGGCAGTGATCAGCAGCAGGAACCCAGGCTGATTGCCCTCTCTCTCTAAACCAGGGGTCACTGGACTGTGATCAGGAGCAGGAACCCTGGCTGATTTCCCCTCTCTCTAACCCAGGGGTCACTGGGCAGTGATCAGGAGCAGGAACCCTGGCTGATTTATCCTCTCTAACCCAGGGGTCACTGGACAGTGATCAGGAGCAGGAACCCTGGCTGAATTCCCCTCTCTCTCTAACCCAGGGTTCACTGGGCAGTGATCAGGAGCAGGAACACTGGCTGATTTCCCTCTCTCTCTAACCCAGGGGTCACTGGGCAGTGATCAGGAGCAGGAATCCTGGCTGATTTCACCTCTCTCTAACCCAGGGGTCAGTGGATAGTGATCAGGAGCATGAACCCTGGCTGATTTCCCCTCTCTCTAACCCAGGGTTCACTGGACTGTGATCAGGAGCAGGAATCCTGGCTGATTTCCCTCTCTCTCTAACCCAGGGGTCAGTGGATAGTGATCAGGAGCATGAACCCTGGCTGATTTCCCCTCTCTCTAACCCAGGGGTCACTGGACTGTGATCAGGAGCATGAACCCTGGCTGATTTCCCTCTCTCTCTAACCCAGGGTTCACTGTGCAGTGATCAGGAGCAGGAACCCTGGCTGATTTCCCTCTCTCTCTAACCCAGGGGTCACTGGGCAGTGATCAGGAGCTGGAACCCTGGCTGATTTCCCCTCTCTCTAACCCAGGGGTCACTGGACTGTGATCAGGAGCATGAACCCTGGCTGATTTCGCTCTCTCTCTAACCCAGGGGTCACTGGACTGTGATCAGGAGCAGGAACCCTGGCTGATTTCCCTCTCTCTCTAACCCAGGGGTCACTGGACTGTGATCAGGAGCAGGAACCCGGGCTGATTTCCCCTCTCTCTAACCCAGGGATCTCTGGATAGTGATCAGGAGCAGGAACCCTGGCTGATTTTCCCTCTCTCTCTAACCCAGGGTTCACTGGACTGTGATCAGGAGCATGAACCCTGGCTGATTTCCCCTCTCTAACCCAGGAGTCACTGGACAGTGATCAGGAGCATGAACCCTGGCTGATTTCCCCTCTCTCTCTAACCCAGGGGTCACTGGACTGTGATCAGGAGCAGGAACCCAGGCTGATTTCCACTCTCTCAACCCAGGGTTCACTGGACAATGATCAGGAGCAGGAACCCTGGCTGATTTCCCCTCTCTCTAACCCAGGGGTCACTGGGCAGTGATCAGGAGCAGGAACCCTGGCTGATTTCACCTCTCTCTCTAACCCAGGGGTCACTGGGCAGTGATCAAGAGCAGGAACCCTGGCTGATTTCACCTCTCTCTCTAACCCAGGGGTCACTGGACAGTGATCAGGAGCAGGAACCCTGGCTGATTTCCCTCTCTCTCTAACCCAGGGGTCACTGGGCAGTGATCAGGAGCAGGAACCCTGGCTGATTTCCCCTCTCTCTAACCCAGGGGTCACTGGGCAGTGATCAGGAGCAGGAACCCTGGCTGATTTCCCCTCTCTCTAACCCAGGGGTCACTGGACAGCGATCAGGAGCAGGAACCCTGGCTGATTCCACCTCTCTCCAAGCCAGTGGTCATTGGGCAGTGATCAGGAGCAGGTACCCTGGCTGATTTCCCCTCTCTCTCTAACCCAGGGGTCACTGGACTGTGATCAGGAGCAGGAACTCTCGCTGATTTCCCTCTCTCTCTAACCAGGGGTCACTGGATAGTGATCAGGAGCATGAACTCTGGCTGATTTCACCTGTCTCTCTAACCCAGGGGTCACTGGACAATGATCAGGAGCAGGAATCCAGGCTGATTTCCCCTCTCTCTAACCCAGGAGTCACTGGACAGTGATCAGGAGCAGGAACCCTGGCTGGTTCCCCCTCTCTCTAACCCAGGGGTCACTGGACTGTAATCAGGAGCAGGAACCCTGGCTGATTTCCCCTCTCTCTAACCCAGGGTTCACTGGACTGTAATCAGGAGCTGGAACCCGGGCTGATTTCCCCTCTCTCTAACCCAGGAGTCACTGGACAGTGATCAGGAGCACGAACCCTGGCTGATTTCCCTCTCTCTCTCACCCAGGTGTCACTGGACTGTGATCAGGAGCAGGAACCCTGGCTGATTTCCCTCTCTCTCTATCCCAGGGGTCACTGGACTGTGATCAGGAGCAGGAACCCCAGCTGATTTCCTCTCTCTCTAACTCAGGGGTCACTGGGCAGTGATCAGCAGCAGGAACCCAGGCTGATTGCCCTCTCTCTCTAAACCAGGGGTCACTGGACTGTGATCAGGAGCAGGAACCCTGGCTGATTTCCCCTCTCTCTAACCCAGGGGTCACTGGGCAGTGATCAGGAGCAGGAACCCTGGCTGATTTCCCCTCTCTCTAACCCAGGGGTCACTGGGCAGTGATCAGGAGCAGAAACCCTGGCTGATTTCCCCTCTCTAACCCAGGGGTCACTGGACAGTGATCAGGAGCAGGAACCCTGGCTGAATTCCCCTCTCTCTCTAACCCAGGGGTCACTGGGCAGTGATCAGGAGCAGGAACCCAGGCTGATTTCCACTCTCTCTCACCCAGGGTTCACTGGGCAGTGATCAGGAGCAGGAACACTGGCTGATTTCCCTCTCTCTCTAACCCAGGGGTCACTGGGCAGTGATCAGGAGCAGGAATCCTGGCTGATTTCACCTCTCTCTAACCCAGGGGTCAGTGGATAGTGATCAGGAGCATGAACCCTGGCTGATTTCCCCTCTCTCTAACCCAGGGTTCACTGGACTGTGATCAGGAGCAGGAATCCTGGCTGATTTCCCTCTCTCTCTAACCCAGGGGTCAGTGGATAGTGATCAGGAGCATGAACCCTGGCTGATTTCCCCTCTCTCTAACCCAGGGGTCACTGGACTGTGATCAGGAGCATGAACCCTGGCTGATTTCCCTCTCTCTCTAACCCAGGGTTCACTGTGCAGTGATCAGGAGCAGGAACCCTGGCTGATTTCCCTCTCTCTCTAACCCAGGGGTCACTGGGCAGTGATCAGGAGCTGGAACCCCGGCTGATTTTCCCTCTCTCTAACCCAGGGGTCACTGGACTGTGATCAGGAGCATGAACCCTGGCTGATTTCGCTCTCTCTCTAACCCAGGGGTCACTGGACTGTGATCAGGAGCAGGAACCCTGGCTGATTTCCCTCTCTCTCTAACCCAGGGGTCACTGGACTGTGATCAGGAGCAGGAACCCTGGCTGATTTCCCCTCTCTCTAACCCAGGGATCTCTGGATAGTGATCAGGAGCAGGAACCCTGGCTGATTTCCCCTCTCTAACCCAGGAGTCACTGGACAGTGATCAGGAGCATGAACCCTGGCTGATTTCCCCTCTCTCTCTAACCCAGGGGTCACTGGACTGTGATCAGGACCAGGAACCCAGGCTGATTTCCACTCTCTCAACCCAGGGTTCACTGGACAATGATCAGGAGCAGGAACCCTGGCTGATTTCCCCTCTCTCTAACCCAGGGGTCACTGGGCAGTGATCAGGAGCAGGAACCCTGGCTGATTTCACCTCTGTCTCTAACCCAGGGGTCACTGGACAGTGATCAGGAGCAGGAACCCTGGCTGATTTCCCTCTCTCTCTAACCCAGGGGTCACTGGGCAGTGATCAGGAGCAGGAAGCCTGGCTGATTTCACCTCTCTCTCTAACCCAGGGGTCACTGGACAGTGATCAGGAGCAGGAACCCTGGCTGATTTCCCTCTCTCTCTAACCCAGGGGTCACTGGGCAGTGATCAGGAGCAGGAACCCTGGCTGATTTCCCCTCTCTCTAACCCAGGGGTCACTGGGCAGTGATCAGGAGCAGGAACCCTGGCTGATTTCCCCTCTCTCTAACCCAGGGGTCACTGGACAGCGATCAGGAGCAGGAACCCTGGCTGATTCCCCCTCTCTCTAACCCAGGGGTCACTGGACTGTAATCAGGAGCAGGAACCCTGGCTGATTTCCCCTCTCTCTAACCCAGGGTTCACTGGACTGTAATCAGGAGCTGGAACCCGGGCTGATTTCCCCTCTCTCTAACCCAGGAGTCACTGGACAGTGATCAGGAGCACGAACCCTGGCTGATTTCCCTCTCTCTCTCACCCAGGGGTCAATGGGCAGTGATCAGGAGCAGGAACCCTGGCTGATTTCCCTCTCTCTCTAACCCAGGGGTCAATGGGCAGTAATCAGGAGCAGGAACCCAGGCTGATTTCCCCTCTCTCTAACCCAGGGATCTCTGGATAGTGATCAGGAGCATGAACCCTGGCTGATTTCCCCTCTCTCTCTAACCCAGGTGTCACTGGACTGTGATCAGGAGCAGGAACCCTGGCTGATTTCCCCTCTCTCTAACCCAGGGGTCACTGGACTGTGATCAGGAGGAGGAACCCTGGCTGATTTCCCTCTCTCTCTAACCCAGGGGTCACTGGACAGTGATCAGGAGCAGGAACCCTGGCTGATTTCCCCTCTCTCTAACCCAGGGGTCACTGGGCAGTGATCAGGAGCAGGAACCCTGGCTGATTTCACCTCTCTCTCTAACCCAGGGGTCACTGGACAGTGATCAGGAGCAGGAACCCTGGCTGATTTCCCTCTCTCTCTAACCCAGGGGTCACTGGACAGTGATCAGGAGCAGGAACCCTGGCTGATTTCCCCTCTCTCTAACCCAGGGGTCACTGGACAGCGAACAGGAGCAGGAACCCTGGCTGATTCCCCCTCTCTCTAAGCCAGTGGTCATTGGGCAGTGATCAGGAGCAGGTACCCTGGCTGATTTCCCCTCTCTCTCTAACCCAGGGGTCACTGGACTGTGATCAGGAGCAGGAACCCTGGCTGATTTCACCTCTCTCTCTAACCCAGGGGTCACTGGACAGTGATCAGGAGCAAGAACCCTGGCTGATTTCCGCTCTCTCTAACCCAGGGGTCACTGGACAATGATCAGGAGCAGGAACCCTGGCTGATTTCCCCTCTCTCTCACTCAGGGGTCACTGGACAGTGATCAGGAGCAGGAACCCTGGCTGATTTCCCCTCTCTCTAACCCAGGGGTCACTGGACAATGATCAGGAGCAGGAACCCTGGCTGAATTCCCCGCTCTCTAACCCAGTGGTCACTGGTCAGTGATCAGGAGCAGGAACCCTGGCTGATTTCCTCCTCTCCCTAACCCAGGAGTCACTGGGCAGTGATCAGGAGCAGGAACACCGGCTGATTTCCCCCTCTCTCTAAACCAGGGGTCACTGGGCAGTGATCAGGAGCAGGAACCCTGGCTGATTTCCCCTTTCCAACCCAGGGGTGACTGGGCAGTGATCAGGAGCAGGAACCCTGGCTGATTTCCCCTCTCTCTAACCCAGGAGTCACTGGACAGTAATCAGGAGCAGGAACCCTGGCTGATTTCCCATCTCTCTCTAACCCATGGGTCACTGGACAGTGATCAGGAGCAGGAATCCTGGCTGATTTCCCATCTCTCTAACACAGAGATCACTGGATAGTGATCAGGAGCGGGATAAGCATGGGATTGATCCGGGGCAATGGGGAGTGAGCGTGGCAGTAGGATTAGTTTGTGATTGATACAGGGCTAGAGGAGAGAGCTGGGCAGTGGGATTAGTTTGGGATTGATACAGGGCTATGGGGAGAGAGGGTGCAGTGGGATTAGTTTGGATATAACACAGGGCTATGGGGTGAAAGCAGGGCAGTGGACTTACGTTGGGGATTGATACAGGGCTATGGGGAGAGAGCGGGGCAGTGGGATTTGTTTGGGATTGATACAGGGCTATGGGGAGAAAGCGGGGCAGTGGGATTAATTTGGGGATTGATACAGGGCTATGGGGAGAAAGCAGGGCAGTGGGATTTGTTTGGATATAACACAGGGCTATGGGGAGAAAGCGGGCAGTGGCATTTGTTTGGCTATAACACAGGGCTATGGGGAGAAAGCGGGCAGTGGGCATACGTTGGGGATTGATACAGGGCTATGGGGAGAGAGCAGGGCAGTGGAAATAGTTTGTGATTGATACAGGGCTATGGGGAGAAAGCAGGGCAGTGGGATTAGTTTGGGGATTGATACAGGGCTATGGGGTGAGAGCAGGGCAGTCTGATTAGTTTGGGATTGATACAGGGTTATCGGGAGCGAGTGAGGCATTGGGAATAGTTTGGGATTGATACAGGGCTATGGGGAGAGAGCGGTGCAGTGGGATTTGTTTGGATATAACACAGGGCTATGGGGAGAAAGCAGGGCAGTGGACTTATGTTGGGGATTGATACAGGGCTATGGGGAGAGAGTGGGGCTGTGGGATTTGTTTCGGATTGATACAGAGCTATGGGGAGAAAGCGGGGCAGTGGGATTAATTTGGGGATTGATACAGGGCTATGGGGAGAAAGCGGGGCAGTGGGATTAGTTTGGATATAACACAGGGCTATGGGGAGAAAGCGGGCAGTGGGATTTGTTTGGATATAACACAGGGCTATGGGGAGAAAGCGGGCAGTGGGCTTACATTGGGGATTGATACAGGGCTATGGGGAGAGTGCAGGGCAGTGGAAATAGTTTGTGATTGATACAGGGCTATGGGGAGAGAGCGCGGCAGTGGGATTAGGTTGGGGACTGATACAGGGCTATGGGGAGAGAGCGGGGCAGTGGGATTAGGTTGGCGATTGATAAAGGGCTAACAGGAGAGAGCAGGGCAGTGGGATTAGTTTGGGACTGAGACAGAGGGTTGTCAAGTAGCTGTTCCTAGTCCACTTTGGACAGATCCTGCCTTATCATATTAAAATCGGCCTGTTGTTTGCTAAATTTCCCCACTGAACTCACGGTTAATCTGCTTTATCAAAACGTGCCTGGATCTCCTGGTATATTTCAATACTGAACCTCGGTAGATTAAATAAAAGTGTTACCGTGATTTGATTTAAATGAAGAGGAGGGATTCACATGCGGATGAATGTTGGTCTGCAGATATCTGGGTACACCTTAGAAAAATGAAGCAAATAAAAGACAATTAAAGTCTGTTCTGGGTATTCCTACTGAGATTTGAATGAATTTTAGGCCGTGAGACTCACTGTCTTATACACAGGAGAGAAGGATTACATCAAACAAAGATAATGGCCCTGAAATCATGGTCTCCGTACCAATGACTTAGGCCTTGGTAGAGGCCCCGCAAGTTCCGTGTTTCCGTCTACGCTGTGTATGCGCTGAATCCCCGGACTTGCAATCTATCAAGGTTTGCTACAGAATCGATAGAGTAAAGCTGTCTTTAAACCAGCCCATCAAAAACTCCCAGGGCAGGAACAACACAAGTTAGATACAGAGTGAAGCTCCCTCTACACTGTCCCATCAAACACTCCCAAGGCAGGTACTGCACGGGTTAGATACAGACAAAAAGCTCCCTCTACACTGTCCCATCAAACACTCCCAGGACGATGGGGAGAGAACGTGGCAGTGGGGTTAGTTTGGGATTGATGCAGGGCTATGGGGAGAGAGTGGGGCAGTGGGATTAGTTTGGGATTGATTCAGGGCTATGGGGGGAGAGCAGAGCAGTGGGATTAGTTTGGGATCAAGACAGAGCTATGAGGGGAAAGCGAGGCAGTGGGATTACTTCGGGATTGATACAGGGCTTTGGGGAGAGAGCGGGGCAGTGGGATTAGATTGGGGATTGATACAGGGCTACGGGGAGTCAGCAGGGCAGTGGTATTAGTTTGGGGATTGATACAGGGTATGGGGAGAGAGCGGGGCAATGGGATTAGTTTGGGGATTGATACAGGGCTATGGGGAGAGAGCAGGGCAGTGGGATTAGTTTGGGGATTGATACAGGGCTATGGGGAGAGAGTGGGGCAGTGGGATTAGTTTGGGATTGATTCAGGGCTATGGGGGGAGAGCAGAGCAGTGGGATTAGTTTGGGATTGATACAGGGCCATGGGGAGAGAGCAGGGCAGTGGGATTAGTTTGGGGGTTGAAACAGGGCTATGGGGAGAGAGCGGGGCATTGGGATTAGTTTGGGATTGATACAGGACAATGGGGAGAGAGTGGGGCTTTGGGATTAGTTTTGGATTGATACAGGGCTATCGGGAGTGAGCGGGGCACTGGGATTAGTTTGGGATTGATACAGGACTATGGGGAGAGAGTGGGGCTTTGGGATTAGTTTTGGATTGATACAGGGCTATCGGGAGTGAGCGGGGCACTGGGATTAGTTTGGGATTGATACAGGACTATGGGGAGAGAGTGGGGCTTTGGGATTAGTTTTGGATTGATACAGGGCTATCGGGAGTGAGCGGGGCACTGGCATTAGTTTGGGATTGATACAGGGCTATGGGGAGTGAGCGGGGCAGTGGGATTAGTTTGCGGATTGATACAGGGCTATGGGGAGAGAGCGGGGCAGTGGGATTAGTTTGCGGATTGATACAGGGCTATGGGGAGAGAGCGGGGACGTTTGATTAGTTTGGGGATTGATACAGGGCTATGTAGAGAGCGGGGCAGTGGGATTAGTTTGGGATTGATACAGGGCTATCGGGAGAGATCGGGGCAGTGGGATTAGTTTGAGATTGATACAGGGCTATGGGGAGAGAGCGGGGTCGTGGGATTAATTTGGGATTGATACAGGGCTATGGGGAGAGAGCGGGGCAGTGGGATTAGTTTGGGATTGATACAGGGCTATGGGGAGAGAGCGGGGTCGTGGGATTAATTTGGGATTGATACAGAGCTATGGGGAGAGAGCGGGGCAGTGGGATTAGGTTTGGGATTGATACAGGGCTATGGGGAGAGAGTGGGGCAGTGGGATTAGTTTGGGATTTGATACAGGGCTATGGGGTGAGAGCGGGGCAGTGTGATTTGTTTGTAATTGATACAGGGCTATGGGGAGAGTGCGGGGCAGTGGGATTAATTTGGGATTGATACAGAGCTATGGGGAGAGAGCGGGGCAGTCTGATTAGGTTGGGGACTGATACAAGGCTATGGGGATAGAGCGGGGCAGTGGGATTAGGTTGGCGATTGATAAAGGGCTAACAGGAGAGAGCAGGGCAGTGGGATTAGTTTGGGGCTGAGACAGAGGGTTGTCAAGTAGCTGTTCCCAGTCCACTTTGGACAGATCCTGCCTTATCATATTAAAATCGGCCTGTTGTTTGCTAAATTTCCCCACTGAACTCATTGTTAATCTGCTTTATCAAAACGTGCCTGGATCTCCTGGTATATTTCAATACTGAACCTCGGTAGATTAAATAAAAGTGTTACCGTGATTTGATTTAAATGCAGAGGAGGGATTCACATGCGGATGAAACATAGAAACATAGAGATAGGAACAGGAGTAGGCCATTCGGCCCTTCGAGCCTGCTCCGCCATTCAATGAGATCATGGCTGATCTTCATCTGAGATCTTAGCTGATCTTACCAGTTCAGTACCCCGTCCCCGCCTTTTCTCCGTAACCCTTAATCCCCTTAGCCTTCAGAAATATATCCAATTCTCTCTTGAAAATATTTATTGAATTAGCCTTCACAGCCCTCTGTGGCAGGGAATTCCACAGGCTCACCACTCTTTGAGTGAAGAAATTCTTCCTCATCTCTGTTTTAAATGATTTGCCCGCTATTTTTAGACTGTGGCCCCTGGTTCTGTGCTCCCCTGCCATTGGAAACATTCTCTCTGAATTCAGCCTGTCCAGGCCTGCCATAATTTTATATGTTTCGATGAGATCCCCTCTCAATCTTCTAAACTCCAGTGAGTACAAGCCCAAACTATTCAATCTCTCCTCGTAGGTCATTCCCGCCATTCCAGGTATCAGCCTGGTGAATCGCCGCTGCACTCTTTCCATGGCAAGAACATCCTTCCGCAGATGGGGCGACCAAAACTGTACACAATACTCCAGATGCGGTCTCACCAGCACCTTGTACAGCTGTAGTAAGGTATCCCTATTCCTATACTCGAACCCCCTTGATATGAAGGCCAACATACCATTTGCCTTCTTAATCGCCTGTTGCACCTGCATGCTCTCCTTCAGTGACTGGTGCACATGAACACCCAGGTCCCTCTGCACTTCCCCATCTCCCAATCTATTGCCATTTAGATAATAATCTACCCTCCTGTTTTTACCCCCAAAGTGGATAACCTCGCATTTATCCACATTATAGTGCATCTGCCACGTATCCGCCCATTCCCCCAACCTGTCCAAATCGCACTGTAGCCTCCTGACATCCTCATCAGAGCCCACCCCTCCTCCTAGTTTAGTGTCGTCAGCGAATTTGGAAAGATTGCATCCAATTCCCTGATCCAGATCATTTATATATATTGTGAACAGCTGGGGTCCCAGGACAGATCCTTGCGGCACCCCGCTGGTCACTGCCTGCCACTCCGAAAACGAGCCGTTTATTCCAACTCTCTGTTTTCTATCCGCCAGCCAGTTCTCTATCCACGTTAATACTTTGCCCCCAATCCCATGAGCCTTAATTTTGCATGATAATCTTTTGTGTGGAACCTTATCGAAGGCTTTCTGGAAGTCAAGGTACACCACATCCACTGGCTCTCCCCCATCTATTTTACCAGTTACTTCCTCAAAAAATTCCAGCAGATTAGTCAAACACGATTTACCCTTTGTAAATCCATGTTGACTCTGTCCGATCCTTTCCCCATTTGTCAAGTGCTCCGCTATTTTATCCTTAATAATGGACTCTAGCATTTTGCCCACAACCGATGTAAGGCTTACTGGTCTATAATTCCCTGCTTTCTCTCTACCCCCCTTTTTAAATATTGGGGTAACATTAGCTACCCTCCAATCCACGGGTACTGTTCCCGAGTCAATGGAGTTCCGGAAGATGATCCTTAGAGCATCTGCTATCTCCAGGGCCACCTCCTTAAGTACCCTAGGATGTAGTTTATCAGGCCCCGGGGATTTGTCGGCCTTCAGTCCCCTCAACTTACCCAACACCATATGATGAATGTTGGTCTGCAGATATCTGGGTACACCTTAGAAAAATGAAGCAAATAAAAGACAATTAAAGTCTGTTCTGGGTATTCTTACTGAGATTTGAATGAATTTTAGGCCGTGAGACTCACTGTCTTATACACAGGAGTGAAGGATTACATCAAACAAAGATAATGGCCCTGAAATCATGGTCTCCGTACCAACGACTTAGGCCTTGGTAGAGGCCCCGCAAGTTCCGTGTTTCCGTCTGCGCTGTGTATGTGCTGAATCCCCGGACTTGCAATCTATGAAGGTTTGCTACAGAATCGATAGAGTAAAGCTCTCTTTAAACCAGCCCATCAAAAACTCCCAGGGCAGGAACAAGACGGGTTAGATACAGAGTGAAGCTCCCTCTACACTGTCCCATCAAACACTCCCAACGCAGGTACTGCACGGGTTAGATACAGAGTAAAGCTCCCTCTACACTGTCCCATGAAACACTCCCAAGGCAGGTACCGCACAGGTAAGATACAGACAAAAAGCTGCCTCTACACTGTCCCATCAAACATTCCCAAGGCAGGTGCTGCACGGGTTAGATATATATAGTAATGCTCCCTCTACACTGTCCCATCAAACACTCCCAGGGCTATGGGGAGAGAACGTAGCAGTGGGGTTAGTTTGGGAATGATGCAGGGCTATGGGCAGAGAGTGGGGCAGAGGGATTAGTTTGGAATTGATGCAGGGCTATTGGGAAAAGTTTGGGATTGAGGCAGGGCTATGGGGAGAGAGTGGGGCAGTGGGATTAGTTTGGGATTGATTCAGGGCTATGGGGGGAGAGCAGGGCAGTGGGATTAGTTTGGGATCAAGACAGAGCTATGGGGGGAAAGCGAGGCAGTGGGATTAGTTTGGGATTGATACAGGGCTATGGTGAGAGAGCGGGGCAGTGGGATTAGTTTGGGGTTGGTACAGGACTATGGGGAGAGAGCGGGGCAGTGGGATTAGTTTGGGGATTGATACAGGGCTATGGGGAGAGAGCGGGGCAGTGGGATTAGTTTGGGGATTGATACAGGGCTATGGGGAGAGAGCGGGGCAGTGGGATTTGTTTGGGATTGATACAGGGCTTTGGGGAGAAAGCGGGGCAGTGGAAATAGTTTGTGATTGATACAGGGCTATGGGGAGAAAGCGGGGCAGTGGGATTAGTTTGGTGATTGATACAGGGCTATGGGGAGAAAGCGGGGCAGTGGGATTAGTTTCGGGATTGATACAGGGCTATGGGGAGAAAGCGGGGCAGTGGGATTAGTTTGGTGATTGATACAGAGCTATGGGGAGAGAGCGGGGCAGTGGGATTTGTTTGGGATTGATACAGGGCTATGGGGAGAAAGCGGGGCAGTGGGATTAATTTCGGGATTGATACAGGGCTATGGGGAGAAAGCGGGGCAGTGGGATTAGTTTGGTGATTGATACAGGGCTATGGGGAGAGTGCAGGGCAGTGGAAATAGTTTGTGATTGATACAGGGCTATGGGGAGAGAGCGCGGCAGTGGGATTAGGTTGGGGACTGATACAGGGCTATGGGGAGAGAGCGGGGCAGTGGGATTAGGTTGGCGATTGATAAAGGGCTAACAGGAGAGAGCAGGGCAGTGGGATTAGTTTGGGACTGAGACAGAGGGTTGTCAAGTAGCTGTTCCTAGTCCACTTTGGACAGATCCTGCCTTATCATATTAAAATCGGCCTGTTGTTTGCTAAATTTCCCCACTGAACTCACGGTTAATCTGCTTTATCAAAACGTGCCTGGATCTCCTGGTATATTTCAATACTGAACCTCGGTAGATTAAATAAAAGTGTTACCGTGATTTGATTTAAATGAAGAGGAGGGATTCACATGCGGATGAATGTTGGTCTGCAGATATCTGGGTACACCTTAGAAAAATGAAGCAAATAAAAGACAATTAAAGTCTGTTCTGGGTATTCCTACTGAGATTTGAATGAATTTTAGGCCGTGAGACTCACTGTCTTATACACAGGAGAGAAGGATTACATCAAACAAAGATAATGGCCCTGAAATCATGGTCTCCGTACCAATGACTTAGGCCTTGGTAGAGGCCCCGCAAGTTCCGTGTTTCCGTCTGCGCTGTGTATGCGCTGAATCCCCGGACTTGCAATCTATCAAGGTTTGCTACAGAATCGATAGAGTAAAGCTGTCTTTAAACCAGCCCATCAAAAACTCCCAGGGCAGGAACAACACAGGTTAGATACAGAGTGAAGCTCCCTCTACACTGTCCCATCAAACACTCCCAAGGCAGGTACTGCACGGGTTAGATAGACAAAAAGCTCCCTCTACACTGTCCCATCAAACATTCCCAAGGCAGGTGCTGCACGGGTTAGATATATATAGCAATGCTCCCTCTACACTGTCCCATCAAACACTCCCAGGACTATGGGGAGAGAACGTGGCAGTGGGGTTAGTTTGGGATTGATGCAGGGCTATGGGGAGAGAGTGGGGCAGTGGGATTAGTTTGGGATTGATTCAGGGCTATGGGGGGAGAGCAGAGCAGTGGGATTAGTTTGGGATCAAGACAGAGCTATGAGGGGAAAGCGAGGCAGTGGGATTACTTTGGGATTGATACAGGGCTTTGGGGAGAGAGCGGGGCAGTGGGATTAGATTGGGGATTGATACAGGGCTACGGGGAGTCAGCAGGGCAGTGGGATTAGTTTGGGGATTGATACAGGGTATGGGGAGAGAGCGGGGCAGTGGGATTAGTTTGGGGATTGATACAGGGCTATGGGGAGAGAGCAGGGCAGTGGGATTAGTTTGGGGATTGATACAGGGCTATGGGGAGAGAGTGGGGCAGTGGGATTAGTTTTGGATTGATACAGGGCTATCGGGAGTGAGCGGGGCACTGGGATTAGTTTGGGATTGATCCAGGACTATGGGGAGAGAGTGGGGCTTTGGGATTAGTTTTGGATTGATACAGGGCTATCGGGAGTGAGCGGGGCACTGGCATTAGTTTGGGATTGATACAGGGCTATGGGGAGTGAGCGGGGCAGTGGGATTAGTTTGCGGATTGATACAGGGCTATGGGGAGAGAGCGGGGCAGTGGGATTAGTTTGGGGATTGATACAGGGCTATGGGGAGAGAGCGGGGAAGTTTGATTAGTTTGGGGATTGATACAGGGCTATGTAGAGAGCGGGGCAGTGGGATTAGTTTGGGATTGATACAGGGCTATCGGGAGAGATCGGGGCAGTGGGATTAGTTTGAGATTGATACAGGGCTATGGGGAGAGAGCGGGGTCGTGGGATTAATTTGGGATTGATACAGGGCTATGGGGAGAGATCGGGGCAGTGGGATTAGTTTGGGATTGATACAGGGCTATGGGGAGAGAGCGGGGCAGTGGGATTAGTTTGGGATTTGATACAGGGCTATGGGGTGAGAGCGGGGCAGTGTGATTTGTTTGTGATTGCGACAGGGCTATGGGGAGAGTGCGGGGCAGTGGGATTAATTTGGGATTGATACAGAGCTATGGGGAGAGAGCGGGGCAGTGGGATTAGGTTGGGGACTGATACAGGGCTATGGGGAGAGAGCGAGGCAGTGGGATTCGGTTGGCGATTGATAAAGGGCTAACAGGAGAGAGCAGGGCAGTGGGATTAGTTTGGGGCTGAGACAGAGGGTTGTCAAGTAGCTGTTCCTAGTCCACTTTGGACAGATCCTGCCTTAAAATCGGCCTGTTGTTTGCTAAATTTCCCCACTGAACTCATTGTTAATCTGCTTTATCAAAACGTGCCTGGATCTCCTGGTATATTTCAATACTGAACCTCGGTAGATTAAATAAAAGTGTTACCGTGATTTGATTTAAATGCAGAGGAGGGATTCACATGCGGATGAATGTTGGTCTGCAGATATCTGGGTACACCTTAGAAAAATGAAGCAAATAAAAGACAATTAAAGTCTGTTCTGGGTATTCTTACTGAGATTTGAATGAATTTTAGGCCGTGAGACTCACTGTCTTATACACAGGAGTGAAGGATTACATCAAACAAAGATAATGGCCCTGAAATCATGGTCTCCGTACCAACGACTTAGGCCTTGGTAGAGGCCGCGCAAGTTCCGTGTTTCCGTCTGCGCTGTGTATGTGCTGAATCCCCGGACTTGCAATCTATCAAGGTTTGCTACAGAATCGATAGAGTAAAGCTCTCTTTAAACCAGCCCATCAAAAACTCCCAGGGCAGGAACAAGACGGGTTAGATACAGAGTGAAGCTCCCTCTACACTGTCCCATCAAACACTCCCAGGACTATGGGGAGAGAACGTGGCAGTGGGGTTAGTTTGGGATTGATGCAGGGCTATGGGGAGAGAGTGGGGCAGTGGGATTAGTTTGGGATTGATTCAGGGCTATGGGGGGAGAGCAGAGCAGTGGGATTAGTTTGGGATTAAGACAGAGCTATGGGGGGAAAGCGAGGCAGTGGGATTACTTTGGGATTGATACAGGGCTATGGGGAGAGAGCGGGGCAGTGGGATTAGATTGGGGATTGATACAGGGCTATGGGGAGTCAGCAGGGCAGTGGGATTAGTTTGGGGATTGATACAGGGTATGGGGAGGGAGCGGGGCAGTGGGATTAGTTTGGGGATTGATACAGGGCTATGGGGAGAGAGCAGGGCAGTGGGATTAGTTTGGGGATTGATACAGGGCTATGGGGATATAGCGGGGCAGTGGGATTAGTTTGGGATTGATACATGGCTATGGGGAGAGAGCAGGGCGGTGGGATTAGTTTGGGATTGATACAGGGCTATGGGGAGAGAGCGGGGCATTGGGATTAGTTTGCGATTGATACAGGGCTATGGGGAGAGAGCGGGGCAGTGGGATTAGTTTGGGGATTGAAACAGGGCTCTGGGGAGAGAGCGGGGCATTGGGATTAGTTTGGGATTGATACAGGACTATGGGGAGAGAGTGGGGCTTTGGGATTAGTTTTGGATTGATACACGGCTATCGGGAGTGAGCAGGGCACTGGGATTAGTTTGGGATTGATACAGGACTATGGGGAGAGAGTGGGGCTTTGGGATTAGTTTTGGATTGATACAGGGCTATCGGGAGTGAGCGGGGCACTGGGATTAGTTTGGGATTGATACAGGGCTATGGGGAGTGAGCGGGGCAGTGGGATTAGTTTGCGGATTGATACAGGGCTATGGGGAGAGAGCGGGGCAGTGGGATTTGTTTGGGATTGATACAGGGCTATCGGGAGAGATCGGGGCAGTGGGATTAGTTTGGGATTTGATACAGGGCTATGGGGTGAGAGCGGGGCAGTGTGATTTGTTTGTGATTGCGACAGGGCTATAGGGAGAGTGCGGGGCAGTGGGATTAATTTGGGATTGATACAGAACTATGGGGAGAGAGCGGGGCAGTGGGATTAGGTTGGGGACTGATACAGGGCTATGGGGAGAGAGCGGGGCAGTGGGATTAGGTTGGGGACTGATACAGGGCTATGGGGAGAGAGCGGGGCAGTAGGATTAGGTTGGCGATTGATACAGGGCTATGGGGAGAGAGCAGGGCAGTGGGATTAGTTTGGGACTGAGACAGAGGGTTGTCAAGTAGCTGTTCCTAGTCCACTTTGGACAGATCCTGCCTTAAAATCAGCCTGTTGTTTGCTAAATTTCCCCACTGAACTCATTGTTAATCTGCTTTATCAAAACGTGCCTCGATCTCCTGGTATATTTCAATACTGAACCTCGGTAGATTAAATAAAAGTGTTACCGTGATTTGATTTAAATGCAGAGGAGGGATTCACATGCGGATGAATGTTGGTCCGCAGATGTCTGGGTACACCTTAGAAAAATGAAGCAAATAAAAGACAATTAAAGTCTGTTCTGGGTATTCTTACTGAGATTTGAATGAATTTTAGGCCGTGAGACAGGAGTGAAGGATTACATCAAACAAAGATAATGGCCCTGAAATCATGGTCTCCGTACCAACGACTTAGGCCTTGGTAGAGGCCTCGCAAGTTCCGTGTTTCCGTCTGCGCTGTGTATGCGCTGAATCCCCGGACTTGCAATCTATCAAGGTTTGCTACAGAATCGATAGAGTAAAGCTCTCTTTAAACCAGCCCATCAAAAACTCCCAGGGCAGGAACAAGACGGGTTAGATACAGAGTGAAGCTCCCTCTACACTGTCCCATCAAACACTCCCAAGGCAGGTACTGCACGGGTTAGATACAGAGTAAAGCTCCCTCTACGCTGTCCCATCAAACACTCCCAAGGCAGGTACAGCACGGGTTAGATATCGAGTAATGCTCCCTCTACACTGTCCCATCAAACACTCCCAAGGCAGGTACCGCACGGGTTAGATACAGAGTAAAGCTCCCTCTACACTGTCCCATCAAACACTCCCAGGGCAGGTACAGCACGGGTTAGATATAGAGTAAAGCTCCCTCTACACTGTCCCATCAAACACTCCCAAGGCAGGTGCTGCACGGGTTAGATACAGAGTAAAGCTCCCTCTACGCTGTCCCATCAAACACTCCCAAGGCAGGTACAGCACGGGTTAGATATAGAGTAATGCTCCCTCTACACTGTCCCATGAAACACTCCCAAGGCAGGTACCGCACAGGTTAGATACAGACAAAAAGCTGCCTCTACACTGTCCCATCAAACATTCCCAAGGCAGGTGCTGCACGGGTTAGATATATATAGTAATGCTCCCTCTACACTGGCCCATCAAACACTCCCAGGGCTATGGGGAGAGAACGTGGCAGTGGGGTTAGTTTGGGAATGATGCAGGGCTACGGGAGGAGAGTGGGGCAGAGGGATTAGTTTGGAATTGATGCAGGGCTATTGGGAAAAGTTTGGGATTGAGGCAGGGCTATGGGGAGAGAGTGGGGCAGTGGGATTAGTTTGCGATTGATTCAGGGCTATGGGGGGAGAGCAGGGCAGTGGGATTAGTTTGAGATCAAGACAGAGCTATGGGGGGAAAGCGAGATAGTGGGATTAGTTTGGGATTGATACAGGGCTATGGGGAGAGAGCGGGGCAGTGGGATTAGTTTGGGGGTGGTACAGGTCTATGGGGAGAGAGCGGGGCAGTGGGATTAGTTTGGGGATTGATACAGGGCTATGGGGAGAGAGCGGGGCAGTGGGATTAGTTTGGGGATTGATACAGGGCTATGGGGAGAGAGCGGGGCAGTGGGATTTGTTTGGGATTGATACAGGGCTATGGGGAGAAAGCGGGGCAGTGGAAATAGTTTGTGATTGATACAGGGCTATGGGGAGAAAGCGAGGCAGTGGGATTAGTTTGGTGATTGATACAGGGCTATGGGGAGAAAGCGGGGCAGTGGGATTAGTTTTGGGATTGATACAGGGCTATGGGGAGAAAGCGGGGCAGTGGGATTAGTTTGGTGATTGATAAAGGGCTATGGGGAGAGAGCGGGGCAGTGGGATTTGTTTGGTGATTGATGCAGGGCTATGGGGAGAGAGCGGGGCAGTGGGATTAGGTTGGGGACTGATACAGGGCTATGGGGAGAAAGCGGGGCAGTGGGATTAGTTTGGATATAACACAGGGCTATGGGGAGAAAGCGGGCAGTGGGATTTGTTTGGATATAACACAGGGCTATGGGGAGAAAGCGGGCAATGGGCTTACGTTGGGGATTGATACAGGGCTATGGGGAGAGAGCAGGGCAGTGGAAATAGTTTGTGATTGATACAGGGCTATGGGGAGAAAGCGGGGCAGTGGGATTAGTTTGGAGATTTATACAGGGCTATGGGGAGTGAGCGGGGCAGTGGGATTAGGTTGGGGACTGATACAGGGCTATGGGGATAGAGCGGGGCAGTGGGATTAGGTTGGGGCTTGATAAAGGGCTAACAGGAGAGAGCGGGGCAGTGGGATTAGTGTGGTGATATTTACAGGGCTATGGGGAGAGAGCGCGGCAGTGGGATTAGGCTGGGGACTGATACAGGGCTATGGGGAGAGAGCGGGGCAGTGGGATTAGGTTGGGGATTGATACAGGGCTATGGGGAGAGAGCGGGGCAGTGGGATTAGGCTGGGGACTGATACAGGGCTATGGGGAGAGAGCGGGGCAGTGGGATTAGGTTGGCGATTGATAAAGGGCTAACAGGAGAGAGCAGGGCAGTGGGATTAGTTTGGGACTGAGACAGAGGGTTGTCAAGTAGCTGTTCCCAGTCCACTTTGGACAGATCCTGCCTTATCATATTAAAATCGGCCTGTTGTTTGCTAAATTTCCCCACTGAACTCATTGTTAATCTGCTTTATCAAAACGTGCCTGGATCTCCTGGTATATTTCAATACTGAACCTCGGTAGATTAAATAAAAGTGTTACCGTGATTTGATTTAAATGCAGAGGAGGGATTCACATGCAGTCTGCAGATATCTGGGTACACCTTAGAAATATGAAGCAAATAAAAGACAAATAAAGTCCGTTCTGGGTATTCTTACTGAGATTTGAATGAATTTTAGGCCGTGAGACTCACTGTCTTATACACAGGAGTGAAGGATTACATCAAACAAAGATAATGGCCCTGAAATCATGGTCTCCGTACCAACGACTTAGGCCTTGGTAGAGGCCCCGCAAGTTCCGTGTTTCCGTCTGCGCTGTGTATGCGCTGAATCCCCGGACTTGCAATCTATCAAGGTTTGCTACAGAATCGATAGAGTAAAGCTGTCTTTAAACCAGCCCATCAAAAACTCCCAGGGCAGGAACAACACGGGTTAGATACAGAGTGAAGCTCCCTCTACACTGTCCCATCAAACACTCCCAAGGCAGGTACCGCACGGGTTAGATACAGAGTAAAGTTCCCTCTACACTGCCCCATCAAACACTCCCAAGGCAGGTACAGCATGGGTTAGATATAGAGTAATGCTCCCTCTACACTATCCCATCAAACACTCCCAAGGCAGGTACCGCACGGGTTAGATACAGAGTAAAGTTCCCTCTACACTGCCCCATCAAACACTCCCAAGGCAGGTACAGCATGGGTTAGATATAGAGTAATGCTCCCTCTACACTATCCCATCAAACACTCCCAAGGCAGGTACTGCTCGGGTTAGATACAGAGTAAAGCTCCCTCTACGCTGTCCCATCAAACACTCCCAAGGCAGGTACAGCACGGGTTAGATATAGAGTAAAGCTCCCTCTACACTGTCCCATCAAACACTCCCAAGGCAGGTACCGCACGGGTTAGATACAGATAAAAAAGCTCCCTCTACACTGTCCCATCAAACATTCCCAAGGCAGGTGCTGCACGGGTTAGATATAGAGTAATGCTCCCTCTACACTGTCCCATCAAACACTCCCAGGGCTATGGGGAGAGAACGTGGCAGTGGGGTTAGTTTGGGAATGATGCAGGGCTATGGGCAGAGAGTGGGGCAGAGGGATTAGTTTGGAATTGATGCAGGGCTATCGGGAGAGAGAGAGGCATTGGGAAAAGTTTGGGATTGATGCAGGGCTATGGGGAGAGAGTTTGGCAGTGGGATTAGTTTGGGATTGATTCAGGGCTATGGGGGGAGTGCAGGGCAGTGGGATTAGTTTGGGATCAAGACAGAGCTATGGGGGGAAAGCAAGGCAGTCGGATTAGTTTCGGGATTGATACAGGGCTATGGGGAGAAAGCGGGGCAGTGGGATTAGTTTGGATATAACACAGGGCTATGAGGAGAAAGCGGGGCAGTGGGATTAGTTTGGATATAACACAGGGCTATGGGGAGAAAGCGGGCAGTGGGATTTGTTTGGATATAACACAGGGCTATGGGGAGTCAGCAGGGCAGTGGGATTAGTTTGGGATTGATACAGGGCTATGGGGAGAGAGCAGGGCAGTGGAATTAGTTTGGGGATTGAAACAGGGCTATGGGGAGAGAGCGGGGTATTGGGATAAGTTTGGGATTGATACAGGACTATGGGGAGAGAGTGGGGCTTTGGGATTAGTTTTGGATTGATACAGGGCTGTCGGGAGTGAGCGGGGCACTGGGATTAGTTTGTGATTGATACAGGGCTATGGGGAGTGAGCGGGGCAGTGGGATTATTTTGCGGATTGATACAGGGCTATGGGGAGAGAGCGGGGCAGTGGGATTAGTTTGGGGATTGATACAGGGCAATGGGGAGACAGCGGGGCAGTTTGATTAGTTTGGGATTGATACAGGACTATGGGGAGAGAGCGGGACAGTGGGATTAGCTTGGGGATTGATACAGGGCTATGGGGAGAGAGCGGGGCAGTGGGATTAGTTTGGGGATTGATACAGGGCTATGGGGAGTGAGCGGGGCAGTGGGAATAGTTTGGGATTGATACAGGGCTATCCGGAGAGAGCGGGGCAGTGGGATTAGTTTGGGATTTGATACAGGGCTATGGGGTGAGAGCGGGGCAGTGTGATTTGTTTGGGATTGATACAGGGCTATGGGGAGAGTGCAGGGCAGTGGGATTAGTTTGGGATTGATACAGAGCTATGGGGAGAGAGCGGGGCAGTGGGATTAGTTTGGGGATTAATGCAGGGCTATGGGGAGAGAGCAGGGCAGTGGGATTAGTTTGGGGATTGATACAGGGCTATGGGGAGAGAGCGGGGCAGTGGGATTAGTTTTGGATTGATACAGGGCTATCGGGAGTGAGCGGGGCACTGGGATTAGTTTGTGATTGATACAGGGCTATGGGGAGTGAGCGGGGCAGTGGGATTATTTTGCGGATTGATACAGGGCTATGGGGAGAGAGCGGGGCAGTGGGATTAGTTTGGGGATTGATACAGGGCTATGGGGAGTGAGCGGGGCAGTGGGAATAGTTTGGGATTGATACAGGGCAATGGGGAGACAGCGGGGCAGTTTGATTAGTTTGGGATTGATACAGGACTATGGGGAGTGAGCGGGACAGTGGGATTAGCTTGGGGATTGATACAGGGCTATGGGGAGAGAGCGGGGCAGTGTGATTAGTTTGGGATTGATACAGGGCTATGGGGTTTTGTATATTCCACATGTCCTGTGCTTGAAGTCTCTGACATTGGCCAGACATTGTTTTAGCATTTCATTGTCTTGGGCTGTTTACTATGAACATCTTTACCTGTTTCTGATCTACACAGGATGCAACAGATCAGAAAAACCTCCATTCAACAATGCGAATTCCTGTCTCTGCAAAGACATCATGCTGTTCCACAATGCAGGAATGTCGCAAACAGCTTTTGCTAGCTGAGATCAACTTTAACCATTCAAACCTTTCAGGTAAAGAAGCTTCTAGATTCCGAGCCACAAATTGAATCGTTTAAGACAGAAAGAATGTCACAGAAATGTGATTTATTGCTGTTATTTTACAATTTACAAATATACACACAATTTGTGTCACTGAATTATAAACAAAAAGCAGGCAAAGCTATGACTTAACAGAAATAAACACTTGTTTTTCTTCCTGGACAGCAAAACCAGTCAGACTGACTTGCAAATGTTTACTGATATGTTGACGTAAAGATTTATAATTGACCAATTTCGCTTCTAATGTTTTTCTCTCAAACATTCTCCACAATATTAATCCCTGCTCTTGTCACAAGGAGTGTTGAATTATTTTAGGTACTTCGCAATTAAAAGCAGGAAACAAACTTCATTATACTCACAAATTTTAATCTCCTATTTCAAACATTCAAACCAAATCGAATTGTACGTTATCACTTTAATCAATGTATTTTCTGTGTCTCTCTCAATAAACAAAGAGTGGTTTCTTCTAAAGTAGCTTCCTGCAATTTTTATACATCATTACATAACTCTTGCTTCAATTAACACTCCACTAAATGTTTAAGAGGAAATCTATATTTACGTTATTCCTGCGACTTGTTAGGACTATCGAACGAGACATTATAAAATGGTTTGTGTTTTTCCCCTTTCTTGGTTCTCTTCCTAAATGTCTTAATGGTATATTTTTAAAAAGTCATTAAAAAGTAATCTGTAACTCCTACAAATCCTCCCCTACCTTCCCCCTCCACAACACCATGGTTGCAAGTTTGTGTAAAGCTACTCACTTTAGTCAATCACTCAAAATCAAATCTTGAGATATTTCAATTTGAAAACATTTTAACCATTTCAGAGCACTTTAAAAGCGTTTGGACTTCAAGACCTGGTTGAAACTTGTTTAGGTGAGGGGAAAATTGGCTTTTGCTTCAGTCTCTTCCAAAATCATGTTCGAAACTTAGGGGGAAAAAGTGTTTTTTACACTCATTTTTGGTGAAAAGTTCATTAAAAATCGTTAAAATCTTTCAAGTCTCACTGCAGCTTTGACAGAAGAAGTTGCTCCAAGTTTCTCCTTCCCCCTTCAATGCTGTCGTTAAACATCCGACAAAATAAAGTCTAATTCCAAACGGAGCTCCAATCAGAAAGTGAATAAAGTGGTTAAACTTCCTAAGAAGGCGGCGAGGTTATCTATCCCCAGCCTTGGCGATGAGCTGGGATCAGTTTTTGGAGATGTTGTTTCCTCTTTTTCTGTTGCCGTTCCCTCCGTCTCTAAGAGTCTGAGGTACAAACGGGGGCACAAACTACTTCCCTTTCTCGCAACATGATTTAAATAACCCTGGCTGATTTCCCTCTCTCTCTAACCCAGGTGTCACTGGACAATGATCAGGAGCAGGAACCCTGGCTGATTTTCCCCTCTCTCTAACCCAGGGGTCACTGGGCAGTGATCAGGAGCAGGAACCCTGCCTGATTTCCCCTCTCTCTAACCCAGGGATCACTGGACAGAGATCAGGAGCACGAACCCTGGCTCATTTCCCCTCTCTCTAACCCACAGGTCACTGGACAATGATCAGGAGCATGAACCCTGGATGGTTCCCCCTCTCTCTAGGTCACTGGATAGTGATCAGGAGCTGGAACCCTGGCTGATTTCCCTCTCTCTCTAACCCAGGGGTCACTGGACAATGATCAGGAGCAGGAACCCTGGCTGATTTCCCCTCTCTCTAACCCAGGGGTCACTGGATAGTGATCAGGATCATGAACCCTGGCTGATTTCCCTCTCTCTCTCACCCAGGTGTCACTGGACTGTGATCAGGAGCAGGAACCCTGGCTGATTTCCCTCTCTCTCTATCCCAGGGGTCACTGGACTGTGATCAGGAGCAGGAACACCAGCTGATTTCCTCTCTCTCTAACTCAGGGGTCACTGGGCAGTGATCAGCAGCAGGAACCCAGGCTGATTGCCCTCTCTCTCTAAACCAGGGGTCACTGGACCGTGATCAGGAGCAGGAACCCTGGCTGATTTCCCCTCTCTCTAACCCAGGGGTCACTGGGCAGTGATCAGGAGCAGGAACCCTGGCTGATTTCCCCTCTCTCTAACCCAGGGGTCACTGGGCAGTGATCAGGAGCAGAAACCCTGGCTGATTTCCCCTCTCTAACCCAGGGGTCACTGGACAGTGATCAGGAGCAGGAACCCTGGCTGAATTCCCCTCTCTCTCTAACCCAGGGTTCACTGGGCAGTGATCAGGAGCAGGAACACTGGCTGATTTCCCTCTCTCTCTAACCCAGGGGTCACTGGGCAGTGATCAGGAGCAGGAATCCTGGCTGATTTCACCTCTCTCTAACCCAGGGGTCAGTGGATAGTGATCAGGAGCATGAACCCTGGCTGATTTCCCCTCTCTCTAACCCAGGGTTCACTGGACTGTGATCAGGAGCAGGAATCCTGGCTGATTTCCCTCTCTCTCTAACCCAGGGGTCAGTGGATAGTGATCAGGAGCATGAACCCTGGCTGATTTCCCCTCTCTCTAACCCAGGGGTCACTGGACTGTGATCAGGAGCATGAACCCTGGCTGATTTCCCTCTCTCTAACCCAGGGGTCACTGTGCAGTGATCAGGAGCAGGAACCCTGGCTGATTTCCCTCTCTCTCTAACCCAGGGGTCACTGGGCAGTGATCAGGAGCTGGAACCCCGGCTGATTTCCCCTCTCTCTAACCCAGGGGTCACTGGACTGTGATCAGGAGCATGAACCCTGGCTGATTTCGCTCTCTCTCTAACCCAGGGGTCACTGGACTGTGATCAGGAGCAGGAACCCTGGCTGATTTCCCTCTCTCTCTAACCCAGGGGTCGGGTCACTGGACTGTGATCAGGAGCAGGAACCCTGGCTGATTTCCCCTCTCTCTAACCCAGGGATCTCTGGATAGTGATCAGGAGCAGGAACCCTGGCTGATTTCCCTCTCTCTCTAACCCAGGGTTCACTGTGCAGTGATCAGGAGCAGGAACCCTGGCTGATTTCCCCTCTCTCTAACCCAGGGGTCACTGGGCAGTGATCAGGAGCAGGAACCCTGGCTGATTTCCCTCTCTCTCTAACCCAGGGGTCACTGGGCAGTGATCAGGAGCTGGAAACCCGGCTGATTTCCCCTCTCTCTAACCCAGGGGTCACTGGACTGTGATCAGGAGCATGAACCCTGGCTGATTTCGCTCTCTCTCTAACCCAGGGGTCACTGGACTGTGATCAGGAGCAGGAACCCTGGCTGATTTCCCTCTCTCTCTAACCCAGGGGTCACTGGACTGTGATCAGGAGCAGGAACCCTGGCTGATTTCCCCTCTCTCTAACCCAGGGATCTCTGGATAGTGATCAGGAGCAGGAACCCTGGCTGATTTCCCCTCTCTAACCGAGGAGTCACTGGACAGTGATCAGGAGCATGAACCCTGGCTGATTTCCCCTCTCTCTCTAACCCAGGGGTCACTGGACTGTGATCAGGAGCAGGAACCCAGGCTGATTTCCACTCTCTCAACCCAGGGTTCACTGGACAATGATCAGGAGCAGGAACCCTGGCTGATTTCCCCTCTCTCTAACCCAGGGGTCACTGGGCAGTGATCAGGAGCAGGAACCCTGGCTGATTTCACCTCTCTCTCTAACCCAGGGGTCACTGGGCAGTGATCAGGAGCAGGAACCCTGGCTGATTTCACCTCTCTCTCTAACCCAGGGGTCACTGGACAGTGATCAGGAGCAGGAACCCTGGCTGATTTCCCTCTCTCTCTAACCCAGGGGTCACTGGGCAGTGATCAGGAGCAGGAACCCTGGCTGATTTCCCCTCTCTCTAACCCAGGGGTCACTGGGCAGTGATCAGGAGCAGGAACCCTGGCTGATTTCCCCTCTCTCTAACCCAGGGGTCACTGGACAGCGATCAGGAGCAGGAACCCTGGCTGATTCCCCCTCTCTCCAAGCCAGTGGTCATTGGGCAGTGATCAGGAGCAGGTACCCTGGCTGATTTCCCCTCTCTCTCTCACCCAGGGGTCACTGGACAGTGATCAGGAGCAAGAACCCTGGCTGATTTCCCCTCTCTCTCTAACCCAGGGGTCACTGGACTGTGATCAGGAGCAGGAACCCAGGCTGATTTCCACTCTCTCAACCCAGGGTTCACTGGACAATGATCAGGAGCAGGAACCCTGGCTGATTTCCCCTCTCTCTAACCCAGGGGTCACTGGGCAGTGATCAGGAGCAGGAACCCTGGCTGATTTCACCTCTCTTTCTAACCCAGGGGTCACTGGACAGTGATCAGGAGCAGGAACCCTGGCTGATTTCCCTCTCTCTCTAACCCAGGGGTCACTGGGCAGTGATCAGGAGCAGGAACCCTGGCTGATTTCACCTCTCTCTCTAACCCAGGGGTCACTGGACAGTGATCAGGAGCAGGAACCCTGGCTGATTTCCCTCTCTCTCTAACCCAGTGGTCACTGGGCAGTGATCAGGAGCAGGAACCCTGGCTGATTTCCCCTCTCTCTAACCAGGGGTCACTGGATAGTGATCAGGAGCATGAACCCTGGCTGATTTCACCTGTCTCTCTAACCCAGGGGTCACTGGACAATGATCAGGAGCAGGAACCCTGGCTGATTTCCCCTCTCTCTAACCCAGGAGTCACTGGACAGTGATCAGGAGCAGGAACCCTGGCTGGTTCCCCCTCTCTCTAACCCAGGGGTCACTGGACTGTAATCAGGAGCAGGAACCCTGGCTGATTTCCCCTCTCTCTAACCCAGGGTTCACTGGACTGTAATCAGGAGCTGGAACCCGGGCTGATTTCCCCTCTCTCTAACCCAGGAGTCACTGGACAGTGATCAGGAGCACGAACCCTGGCTGATTTCCCTCTCTCTCTCACCCAGGTGTCTCTGGACTGTGATCAGGAGCAGGAACCCTGGCTGATTTCACCTCTCTCTAACCCAGGGGTCAGTGGATAGTGATCAGGAGCATGAACCCTGGCTGATTTCCCCTCTCTCTAACCCAGGGTTCACTGGACTGTGATCAGGAGCAGGAATCCTGGCTGATTTCCCTCTCTCTCTAACCCAGGGGTCAGTGGATAGTGATCAGGAGCATGAACCCCGGCTGATTTACCCTCTCTCTAACCCAAGGGTCACTGGACTGTGATCAGGAGCATGAACCCTGGCTGATTTCCCTCTCTCTCTAACCCAGGGGTCACTGGACTGTGATCAGGAGCAGGAACCCTGGCTGATTTCCCCTCTCTCTAACCCAGGGATCTCTGGATAGTGATCAGGAGCAGGAACCCTGGCTGATTTCCCCTCTCTAACCCAGGAGTCACTGGACAGTGATCAGGAGCATGAACCCTGGCTGATTTCCCCTCTCTCTCTAACCCAGGGGTCACTGGACTGTGATCAGGAGCAGGAACCCAGGCTGATTTCCACTCTCTCAACCCAGGGTTCACTGGACAATGATCAGGAGCAGGAACCCTGGCTGATTTCCCCTCTCTCTAACCCAGGGGTCACTGGGCAGTGATCAGGAGCAGGAACCCTGGCTGATTTCACCTCTCTCTCTAACCCAGGGGTCACTGGACAGTGATCAGGAGCAGGAACCCTGGCTGATTTCCCTCTCTCTCTAACCCAGGGGTCACTGGGCAGTGATCAGGAGCAGGAACCCTGGCTGATTTCACCTCTCTCTCTAACCCAGGGGTCACTGGACAGTGATCAGGAGCAGGAACCCTGGCTGATTTCCCTCTCTCTCTAACCCAGGGGTCACTGGGCAGTGATCAGGAGCAGGAACCCTGGCTGATTTCCCCTCTCTCTAACCCAGGGGTCACTGGGCAGTGATCAGGAGCAGGAACCCTGGCTGATTTCCCCTCTCTCTAACCCAGGGGTCACTGGACAGCGATCAGGAGCAGGAACCCTGGCTGATTTCCCCTCTCTCTAACCCAGGGGTCATTGGGCAGTGATCAGGAGCAGGTACCCTGGCTGATTTCCCCTCTCTCTCTAACCCAGGGGTCACTGGACTGTGATCAGGAGTAGGAACCCTGGCTGATTTCACCTCTCTCTCTAACCCAGGGGTCACTGGACAGTGATCAGGAGCAAGAACCCTGGCTGATTTCCCCTCTCTCTAACCCAGGGGTCACTGGACAATGATCAGGAGCAGGAACCCTGGCTGATTTCCCCTCTCTCTAACTCAGGGGTCACTGGACAGTGATCAGGAGCAGGAACCCTGGCTGATTTCCCCTCTCTCTAACCCAGGGGTCACTGGACAATGATCAGGAGCAGGAACCCAGGCTGAATTCCCCGCTCTCTAACCCAGTGGTCACTGGTCAGTGATCAGGAGCAGGAACCCTGGCTGATTTCCTCCTCTCTCTAACCCAGGAGTCACTGGGCATTGATCAGGAGCAGGAACCCCGGCTCATTTCCCCCTCTCTCTAAACCAGGGGTCACTGGGCAGTGATCAGGAGCAGGAACCCTGGCTGATTTCCCCTCTTTCCAACCCAGGGGTCACTGGGCAGTGATCAGGAGCAGGAACCCTGGCTGATTTCCCCTCTTTCCAACCCAGTGGTCACTGGTCAGTGATCAGGAGCAGGAACCCTGGCTGATTTCCTCCTCTCTCTAACCCAGGAGTCACTGGGCAGTGATCAGGAGCAGGAACCCCGGCTGATTTCCCCCTCTCTCTAACCCAGGGGTCACTGGACAGTGATCAGGAGCAGGAACCCTGGCTGATTTCCCTCTCTCTCTAACCCAGGGGTCACTGGGCAGTGATCAGGAGCAGGAACCCTGGCTGATTTCCCCTCTCTCTAACCCAGGGGTCACTGGGCAGTGATCAGGAGCAGGAACCCTGGCTGATTTCCCCTCTCTCTAACCCAGGGGTCACTGGACAGCGATCAGGAGCAGGAACCCTGGCTGATTCCCCCTCTCTCTAAGCCAGTGGTCATTGGGCAGTGATCAGGAGCAGGTACCCTGGCTGATTTCCCCTCTCTCTCTAACCCAGGGGTCACTGGACTGTGATCAGGAGCAGGAACCCTGGCTGATTTCACCTCTCTCTCTAACCCAGGGGTCACTGGACAGTGATCAGGAGCAAGAACCCTGGCTGATTTCCCCTCTCTCTAACCCAGGGGTCACTGGACAATGATCAGGAGCAGGAACCCTGGCTGATTTCCCCTCTCTCTAACTCAGGGGTCACTGGACAGTGATCAGGAGCAGGAACCCTGGCTGATTTCCCCTCTCTCTAACCCAGGGGTCACTGGACAATGATCAGGAGCAGGAACCCTGGCTGAATTCCCCGCTCTCTAACCCAGTGGTCACTGGTCAGTGATCAGGAGCAGGAACCCTGGCTGATTTCCTCCTCTCTCTAACCCAGGAGTCACTGGGCAGTGATCAGGAGCAGGAACCCCGGCTGATTTCCCCCTCTCTCTAAACCAGGGGTCACTGGGCAGTGATCAGGAGCAGGAACCCTGGCTGATTTCCCCTCTTTCCAACCCAGGGGTCACTGGGCAGTGATCAGGAGCAGGAACCCTGGCTGATTTCCCCTCTCTCTAACCCAGGAGTCACTGGACAGTAATCAGGAGCAGGAACCCTGGCTGATTTCCCATCTCTCTCTAACCCATGGGTCACTGGACAGTGATCAGGAGCAGGAATCCTGGCTGATTTCCCATCTCTCTAACACAGAGATCACTGGATAGTGATCAGGAGCGGGATAAGCATGGGATTGATCCGGGGCAATGGGGAGTGAGCGTGGCAGTAGGATTAGTTTGTGATTGATACAGGGCTAGAGGAGAGAGCTGGGCAGTGGGATTAGTTTGGGATTGATACAGGGCTATGGGGAGAGAGGGTGCAGTGGGATTAGTTTGGATATAACACAGGGCTATGGGGTGAAAGCAGGGCAGTGGACTTACGTTGGGGATTGATACAGGGCTATGGGGAGAGAGCGGGGCAGTGGGATTTGTTTGGGATTGATACAGGGCTATGGGGAGAAAGCGGGGCAGTGGGATTAATTTGGGGATTGATACAGGGCTATGGGGAGAAAGCGGGGCAGTGGGATTTGTTTGGATATAACACAGGGCTATGGGGAGAAAGCGGGCAGTGGCATTTGTTTGGCTATAACACAGGGCTATGGGGAGAAAGCGGGCAGTGGGCTTACGTTGGGGATTGATACAGGGCTATGGGGAGAGAGCAGGGCAGTGGAAATAGTTTGTGATTGATACAGGGCTATGGGGAGAAAGCAGGGCAGTGGGATTAGTTTGGGGATTGATACAGGGCTATGGTGTGAGAGCAGGGCAGTCTGATTAGTTTGGGATTGATACAGGGTTATCGGGAGCGAGTGAGGCATTGGGAATAGTTTGGGATTGATACAGGGCTATGGGGAGAGAGCGGTGCAGTGGGATTTGTTTGGATATAACACAGGGCTATGGGGAGAAAGCAGGGCAGTGGACTTATGTTGGGGATTGATACAGGGCTATGGGGAGAGAGCGGAGCTGTGGGATTTGTTTCGGATTGATACAGAGCTATGGGGAGAAAGCGGGGCAGTGGGATTAATTTGGGGATTGATACAGGGCTATGGGGAGAAAGCGGGGCAGTGGGATTACTTTGGATATAACACAGGGCTATGGGGAGAAAGCGGGCAGTGGGATTTGTTTGGATATAACACAGGGCTATGGGGAGAAAGCGGGCAGTGGGCTTACGTTGGGGATTGATACAGGGCTATGGGGAGAGAGCGCGGCAGTGGGATTAGGCTGGGGACTGATACAGGGCTATGGGGAGAGAGCAGGGCAGTGGGATTAGGTTGGGGATTGATAAAGGGCTAACAGGAGAGAGCAGGGCAGTGGGATTAGTTTGGGACTGAGACAGAGGGTTGTCAAGTAGCTGTTCCCAGTCCACTTTGGACAGTTCCTGCCTTATCATATTAAAGTCGGCCTGTTGTTTGCTAAATTTCCGCACTGAACTCACGGTTAATCTGCTTTATCAAAACGTGCCTGGATCTCCTGGTATATTTCAATACTGAACCTCGGTAGATTAAATAAAAGTGTTACCGTGATTTGATTGAAATGAAGAGGAGGGATTCACATGCGGATGAATGTTGGTCTGCAGATATCTGGGTACACCTTAGAAAAATGAAGCAAATAAAAGACAATTAAAGTCTGTTCTGGGTATTCCTACTGAGATTTGAATGAATTTTAGGCCGTGAGACTCACTGTCTTATACACAGGAGAGAAGGATTACATCAAACAAAGATAATGGCCCTGAAATCATGGTCTCCGTACCAATGACTTAGGCCTTGGTAGAGGCCCCGCAAGTTCCGTGTTTCCGTCTGCGCTGTGTATGCGCTGAATCCCCGGACTTGCAATCTATCAAGGTTTGCTACAGAATCGATAGAGTAAAGCTGTCTTTAAACCAGCCCATCAAAAACTCCCAGGGCAGGAACAACACAGGTTAGATACAGAGTGAAGCTCCCTCTACACTGTCCCATCAAACACTCCCAAGGCAGGTACTGCACGGGTTAGATAGACAAAAAGCTCCCTCTACACTGTCCCATCAAACATTCCCAAGGCAGGTGCTGCACGGGTTAGATATATATAGCAATGCTCCCTCTACACTGTCCCATCAAACACTCCCAGGACTATGGGGAGAGAACGTGGCAGTGGGGTTAGTTTGGGATTGATGCAGGGCTATGGGGAGAGAGTGGGGCAGTGGGATTAGTTTGGGATTGATTCAGGGCTATGGGGGGAGAGCAGAGCAGTGGGATTAGTTTGGGATCAAGACAGAGCTATGAGGGGAAAGCGAGGCAGTGGGATTACTTTGGGATTGATACAGGGCTTTGGGGAGAGAGCGGGGCAGTGGGATTAGATTGGGGATTGATACAGGGCTACGGGGAGTCAGCAGGGCAGTGGGATTAGTTTGGGGATTGATACAGGGTATGGGGAGAGAGCGGGGCAGTGGGATTAGTTTGGGGATTGATACAGGGCTATGGGGAGAGAGCAGGGCAGTGGGATTAGTTTGGGGATTGATACAGGGCTATGGGGAGAGAGTGGGGCAGTGGGATTAGTTTGGGATTGATTCAGGGCTATCGGGAGTGAGCGGGGCACTGGGATTAGTTTGGGATTGATACAGGACTATGGGGAGAGAGTGGGGCTTTGGGATTAGTTTTGGATTGATACAGGGCTATCGGGAGTGAGCGGGGCACTGGGATTAGTTTGGGATTGATCCAGGACTATGGGGAGAGAGTGGGGCTTTGGGATTAGTTTTGGATTGATACAGGGCTATCGGGAGTGAGCGGGGCACTGGCATTAGTTTGGGATTGATACAGGGCTATGGGGAGTGAGCGGGGCAGTGGGATTAGTTTGCGGATTGATACAGGGCTATGGGGAGAGAGCGGGGCAGTGGGATTAGTTTGGGGATTGATACAGGGCTATGGGGAGAGAGCGGGGAAGTTTGATTAGTTTGGGGATTGATACAGGGCTATGTAGAGAGCGGGGCAGTGGGATTAGTTTGGGATTGATACAGGGCTATCGGGAGAGATCGGGGCAGTGGGATTAGTTTGAGATTGATACAGGGCTATGGGGAGAGAGCGGGGTCGTGGGATTAATTTGGGATTGATACAGGGCTATGGGGAGAGATCGGGGCAGTGGGATTAGTTTGGGATTGATACAGGGCTATGGGGAGAGAGCGGGGCAGTGGGATTAGTTTGGGATTTGATACAGGGCTATGGGGTGAGAGCGGGGCAGTGTGATTTGTTTGTGATTGCGACAGGGCTATGGGGAGAGTGCGGGGCAGTGGGATTAATTTGGGATTGATACAGAGCTATGGGGAGAGAGCGGGGCAGTGGGATTAGGTTGGGGACTGATACAGGGCTATGGGGAGAGAGCGAGGCAGTGGGATTCGGTTGGCGATTGATAAAGGGCTAACAGGAGAGAGCAGGGCAGTGGGATTAGTTTGGGGCTGAGACAGAGGGTTGTCAAGTAGCTGTTCCTAGTCCACTTTGGACAGATCCTGCCTTAAAATCGGCCTGTTGTTTGCTAAATTTCCCCACTGAACTCATTGTTAATCTGCTTTATCAAAACGTGCCTGGATCTCCTGGTATATTTCAATACTGAACCTCGGTAGATTAAATAAAAGTGTTACCGTGATTTGATTTAAATGCAGAGGAGGGATTCACATGCGGATGAATGTTGGTCTGCAGATATCTGGGTACACCTTAGAAAAATGAAGCAAATAAAAGACAATTAAAGTCTGTTCTGGGTATTCTTACTGAGATTTGAATGAATTTTAGGCCGTGAGACTCACTGTCTTATACACAGGAGTGAAGGATTACATCAAACAAAGATAATGGCCCTGAAATCATGGTCTCCGTACCAACGACTTAGGCCTTGGTAGAGGCCCCGCAAGTTCCGTGTTTCCGTCTGCGCTGTGTATGTGCTGAATCCCCGGACTTGCAATCTATCAAGGTTTGCTACAGAATCGATAGAGTAAAGCTCTCTTTAAACCAGCCCATCAAAAACTCCCAGGGCAGGAACAAGACGGGTTAGATACAGAGTGAAGCTCCCTCTACACTGTCCCATCAAACACTCCCAGGACTATGGGGAGAGAACGTGGCAGTGGGGTTAGTTTGGGATTGATGCAGGGCTATGGGGAGAGAGTGGGGCAGTGGGATTAGTTTGGGATTGATTCAGGGCTATGGGGGGAGAGCAGAGCAGTGGGATTAGTTTGGGATTAAGACAGAGCTATGGGGGGAAAGCGAGGCAGTGGGATTACTTTGGGATTGATACAGGGCTATGGGGAGAGAGCGGGGCAGTGGGATTAGATTGGGGATTGATACAGGGCTATGGGGAGTCAGCAGGGCAGTGGGATTAGTTTGGGGATTGATACAGGGTATGGGGAGGGAGCGGGGCAGTGGGATTAGTTTGGGGATTGATACAGGGCTATGGGGAGAGAGCAGGGCAGTGGGATTAGTTTGGGGATTGATACAGGGCTATGGGGATATAGCGGGGCAGTGGGATTAGTTTGGGATTGATACATGGCTATGGGGAGAGAGCAGGGCGGTGGGATTAGTTTGGGATTGATACAGGGCTATGGGGAGAGAGCGGGGCATTGGGATTAGTTTGCGATTGATACAGGGCTATGGGGAGAGAGCGGGGCTGTGGGATTTGTTTCGGATTGATACAGAGCTATGGGGAGAAAGCGGGGCAGTGGGATTAATTTGGGGATTGATACAGGGCTATGGGGAGAAAGCGGGGCAGTGGGATTACTTTGGATATAACACAGGGCTATGGGGAGAAAGCGGGCAGTGGGATTTGTTTGGATATAACACAGGGCTATGGGGAGAAAGCGGGCAGTGGGCTTACGTTGGGGATTGATACAGGGCTATGGGGAGAGAGCGCGGCAGTGGGATTAGGCTGGGGACTGATACAGGGCTATGGGGAGAGAGCAGGGCAGTGGGATTAGGTTGGGGATTGATAAAGGGCTAACAGGAGAGAGCAGGGCAGTGGGATTAGTTTGGGACTGAGACAGAGGGTTGTCAAGTAGCTGTTCCCAGTCCACTTTGGACAGTTCCTGCCTTATCATATTAAAGTCGGCCTGTTGTTTGCTAAATTTCCGCACTGAACTCACGGTTAATCTGCTTTATCAAAACGTGCCTGGATCTCCTGGTATATTTCAATACTGAACCTCGGTAGATTAAATAAAAGTGTTACCGTGATTTGATTGAAATGAAGAGGAGGGATTCACATGCGGATGAATGTTGGTCTGCAGATATCTGGGTACACCTTAGAAAAATGAAGCAAATAAAAGACAATTAAAGTCTGTTCTGGGTATTCCTACTGAGATTTGAATGAATTTTAGGCCGTGAGACTCACTGTCTTATACACAGGAGAGAAGGATTACATCAAACAAAGATAATGGCCCTGAAATCATGGTCTCCGTACCAATGACTTAGGCCTTGGTAGAGGCCCCGCAAGTTCCGTGTTTCCGTCTGCGCTGTGTATGCGCTGAATCCCCGGACTTGCAATCTATCAAGGTTTGCTACAGAATCGATAGAGTAAAGCTGTCTTTAAACCAGCCCATCAAAAACTCCCAGGGCAGGAACAACACAGGTTAGATACAGAGTGAAGCTCCCTCTACACTGTCCCATCAAACACTCCCAAGGCAGGTACTGCACGGGTTAGATAGACAAAAAGCTCCCTCTACACTGTCCCATCAAACATTCCCAAGGCAGGTGCTGCACGGGTTAGATATATATAGCAATGCTCCCTCTACACTGTCCCATCAAACACTCCCAGGACTATGGGGAGAGAACGTGGCAGTGGGGTTAGTTTGGGATTGATGCAGGGCTATGGGGAGAGAGTGGGGCAGTGGGATTAGTTTGGGATTGATTCAGGGCTATGGGGGGAGAGCAGAGCAGTGGGATTAGTTTGGGATCAAGACAGAGCTATGAGGGGAAAGCGAGGCAGTGGGATTACTTTGGGATTGATACAGGGCTTTGGGGAGAGAGCGGGGCAGTGGGATTAGATTGGGGATTGATACAGGGCTACGGGGAGTCAGCAGGGCAGTGGGATTAGTTTGGGGATTGATACAGGGTATGGGGAGAGAGCGGGGCAGTGGGATTAGTTTGGGGATTGATACAGGGCTATGGGGAGAGAGCAGGGCAGTGGGATTAGTTTGGGGATTGATACAGGGCTATGGGGAGAGAGTGGGGCAGTGGGATTAGTTTGGGATTGATTCAGGGCTATCGGGAGTGAGCGGGGCACTGGGATTAGTTTGGGATTGATACAGGACTATGGGGAGAGAGTGGGGCTTTGGGATTAGTTTTGGATTGATACAGGGCTATCGGGAGTGAGCGGGGCACTGGGATTAGTTTGGGATTGATCCAGGACTATGGGGAGAGAGTGGGGCTTTGGGATTAGTTTTGGATTGATACAGGGCTATCGGGAGTGAGCGGGGCACTGGCATTAGTTTGGGATTGATACAGGGCTATGGGGAGTGAGCGGGGCAGTGGGATTAGTTTGCGGATTGATACAGGGCTATGGGGAGAGAGCGGGGCAGTGGGATTAGTTTGGGGATTGATACAGGGCTATGGGGAGAGAGCGGGGAAGTTTGATTAGTTTGGGGATTGATACAGGGCTATGTAGAGAGCGGGGCAGTGGGATTAGTTTGGGATTGATACAGGGCTATCGGGAGAGATCGGGGCAGTGGGATTAGTTTGAGATTGATACAGGGCTATGGGGAGAGAGCGGGGTCGTGGGATTAATTTGGGATTGATACAGGGCTATGGGGAGAGATCGGGGCAGTGGGATTAGTTTGGGATTGATACAGGGCTATGGGGAGAGAGCGGGGCAGTGGGATTAGTTTGGGATTTGATACAGGGCTATGGGGTGAGAGCGGGGCAGTGTGATTTGTTTGTGATTGCGACAGGGCTATGGGGAGAGTGCGGGGCAGTGGGATTAATTTGGGATTGATACAGAGCTATGGGGAGAGAGCGGGGCAGTGGGATTAGGTTGGGGACTGATACAGGGCTATGGGGAGAGAGCGAGGCAGTGGGATTCGGTTGGCGATTGATAAAGGGCTAACAGGAGAGAGCAGGGCAGTGGGATTAGTTTGGGGCTGAGACAGAGGGTTGTCAAGTAGCTGTTCCTAGTCCACTTTGGACAGATCCTGCCTTAAAATCGGCCTGTTGTTTGCTAAATTTCCCCACTGAACTCATTGTTAATCTGCTTTATCAAAACGTGCCTGGATCTCCTGGTATATTTCAATACTGAACCTCGGTAGATTAAATAAAAGTGTTACCGTGATTTGATTTAAATGCAGAGGAGGGATTCACATGCGGATGAATGTTGGTCTGCAGATATCTGGGTACACCTTAGAAAAATGAAGCAAATAAAAGACAATTAAAGTCTGTTCTGGGTATTCTTACTGAGATTTGAATGAATTTTAGGCCGTGAGACTCACTGTCTTATACACAGGAGTGAAGGATTACATCAAACAAAGATAATGGCCCTGAAATCATGGTCTCCGTACCAACGACTTAGGCCTTGGTAGAGGCCCCGCAAGTTCCGTGTTTCCGTCTGCGCTGTGTATGTGCTGAATCCCCGGACTTGCAATCTATCAAGGTTTGCTACAGAATCGATAGAGTAAAGCTCTCTTTAAACCAGCCCATCAAAAACTCCCAGGGCAGGAACAAGACGGGTTAGATACAGAGTGAAGCTCCCTCTACACTGTCCCATCAAACACTCCCAGGACTATGGGGAGAGAACGTGGCAGTGGGGTTAGTTTGGGATTGATGCAGGGCTATGGGGAGAGAGTGGGGCAGTGGGATTAGTTTGGGATTGATTCAGGGCTATGGGGGGAGAGCAGAGCAGTGGGATTAGTTTGGGATTAAGACAGAGCTATGGGGGGAAAGCGAGGCAGTGGGATTACTTTGGGATTGATACAGGGCTATGGGGAGAGAGCGGGGCAGTGGGATTAGATTGGGGATTGATACAGGGCTATGGGGAGTCAGCAGGGCAGTGGGATTAGTTTGGGGATTGATACAGGGTATGGGGAGGGAGCGGGGCAGTGGGATTAGTTTGGGGATTGATACAGGGCTATGGGGAGAGAGCAGGGCAGTGGGATTAGTTTGGGGATTGATACAGGGCTATGGGGATATAGCGGGGCAGTGGGATTAGTTTGGGATTGATACATGGCTATGGGGAGAGAGCAGGGCGGTGGGATTAGTTTGGGATTGATACAGGGCTATGGGGAGAGAGCGGGGCATTGGGATTAGTTTGCGATTGATACAGGGCTATGGGGAGAGAGCGGGGCAGTGGGATTAGTTTGGGGATTGAAACAGGGCTCTGGGGAGAGAGCGGGGCATTGGGATTAGTTTGGGATTGATACAGGACTATGGGGAGAGAGTGGGGCTTTGGGATTAGTTTTGGATTGATACACGGCTATCGGGAGTGAGCAGGGCACTGGGATTAGTTTGGGATTGATACAGGACTATGGGGAGAGAGTGGGGCTTTGGGATTAGTTTTGGATTGATACAGGGCTATCGGGAGTGAGCGGGGCACTGGGATTAGTTTGGGATTGATACAGGGCTATGGGGAGTGAGCGGGGCAGTGGGATTAGTTTGCGGATTGATACAGGGCTATGGGGAGAGAGCGGGGCAGTGGGATTTGTTTGGGATTGATACAGGGCTATCGGGAGAGATCGGGGCAGTGGGATTAGTTTGGGATTTGATACAGGGCTATGGGGTGAGAGCGGGGCAGTGTGATTTGTTTGTGATTGCGACAGGGCTATAGGGAGAGTGCGGGGCAGTGGGATTAATTTGGGATTGATACAGAACTATGGGGAGAGAGCGGGGCAGTGGGATTAGGTTGGGGACTGATACAGGGCTATGGGGAGAGAGCGGGGCAGTGGGATTAGGTTGGGGACTGATACAGGGCTATGGGGAGAGAGCGGGGCAGTAGGATTAGGTTGGCGATTGATACAGGGCTATGGGGAGAGAGCAGGGCAGTGGGATTAGTTTGGGACTGAGACAGAGGGTTGTCAAGTAGCTGTTCCTAGTCCACTTTGGACAGATCCTGCCTTAAAATCAGCCTGTTGTTTGCTAAATTTCCCCACTGAACTCATTGTTAATCTGCTTTATCAAAACGTGCCTCGATCTCCTGGTATATTTCAATACTGAACCTCGGTAGATTAAATAAAAGTGTTACCGTGATTTGATTTAAATGCAGAGGAGGGATTCACATGCGGATGAATGTTGGTCCGCAGATGTCTGGGTACACCTTAGAAAAATGAAGCAAATAAAAGACAATTAAAGTCTGTTCTGGGTATTCTTACTGAGATTTGAATGAATTTTAGGCCGTGAGACAGGAGTGAAGGATTACATCAAACAAAGATAATGGCCCTGAAATCATGGTCTCCGTACCAACGACTTAGGCCTTGGTAGAGGCCTCGCAAGTTCCGTGTTTCCGTCTGCGCTGTGTATGCGCTGAATCCCCGGACTTGCAATCTATCAAGGTTTGCTACAGAATCGATAGAGTAAAGCTCTCTTTAAACCAGCCCATCAAAAACTCCCAGGGCAGGAACAAGACGGGTTAGATACAGAGTGAAGCTCCCTCTACACTGTCCCATCAAACACTCCCAAGGCAGGTACTGCACGGGTTAGATACAGAGTAAAGCTCCCTCTACGCTGTCCCATCAAACACTCCCAAGGCAGGTACAGCACGGGTTAGATATCGAGTAATGCTCCCTCTACACTGTCCCATCAAACACTCCCAAGGCAGGTACCGCACGGGTTAGATACAGAGTAAAGCTCCCTCTACACTGTCCCATCAAACACTCCCAGGGCAGGTACAGCACGGGTTAGATATAGAGTAAAGCTCCCTCTACACTGTCCCATCAAACACTCCCAAGGCAGGTGCTGCACGGGTTAGATACAGAGTAAAGCTCCCTCTACGCTGTCCCATCAAACACTCCCAAGGCAGGTACAGCACGGGTTAGATATAGAGTAATGCTCCCTCTACACTGTCCCATGAAACACTCCCAAGGCAGGTACCGCACAGGTTAGATACAGACAAAAAGCTGCCTCTACACTGTCCCATCAAACATTCCCAAGGCAGGTGCTGCACGGGTTAGATATATATAGTAATGCTCCCTCTACACTGGCCCATCAAACACTCCCAGGGCTATGGGGAGAGAACGTGGCAGTGGGGTTAGTTTGGGAATGATGCAGGGCTACGGGAGGAGAGTGGGGCAGAGGGATTAGTTTGGAATTGATGCAGGGCTATTGGGAAAAGTTTGGGATTGAGGCAGGGCTATGGGGAGAGAGTGGGGCAGTGGGATTAGTTTGCGATTGATTCAGGGCTATGGGGGGAGAGCAGGGCAGTGGGATTAGTTTGAGATCAAGACAGAGCTATGGGGGGAAAGCGAGATAGTGGGATTAGTTTGGGATTGATACAGGGCTATGGGGAGAGAGCGGGGCAGTGGGATTAGTTTGGGGGTGGTACAGGTCTATGGGGAGAGAGCGGGGCAGTGGGATTAGTTTGGGGATTGATACAGGGCTATGGGGAGAGAGCGGGGCAGTGGGATTAGTTTGGGGATTGATACAGGGCTATGGGGAGAGAGCGGGGCAGTGGGATTTGTTTGGGATTGATACAGGGCTATGGGGAGAAAGCGGGGCAGTGGAAATAGTTTGTGATTGATACAGGGCTATGGGGAGAAAGCGAGGCAGTGGGATTAGTTTGGTGATTGATACAGGGCTATGGGGAGAAAGCGGGGCAGTGGGATTAGTTTTGGGATTGATACAGGGCTATGGGGAGAAAGCGGGGCAGTGGGATTAGTTTGGTGATTGATAAAGGGCTATGGGGAGAGAGCGGGGCAGTGGGATTTGTTTGGTGATTGATGCAGGGCTATGGGGAGAGAGCGGGGCAGTGGGATTAGGTTGGGGACTGATACAGGGCTATGGGGAGAAAGCGGGGCAGTGGGATTAGTTTGGATATAACACAGGGCTATGGGGAGAAAGCGGGCAGTGGGATTTGTTTGGATATAACACAGGGCTATGGGGAGAAAGCGGGCAATGGGCTTACGTTGGGGATTGATACAGGGCTATGGGGAGAGAGCAGGGCAGTGGAAATAGTTTGTGATTGATACAGGGCTATGGGGAGAAAGCGGGGCAGTGGGATTAGTTTGGAGATTTATACAGGGCTATGGGGAGTGAGCGGGGCAGTGGGATTAGGTTGGGGACTGATACAGGGCTATGGGGATAGAGCGGGGCAGTGGGATTAGGTTGGGGCTTGATAAAGGGCTAACAGGAGAGAGCGGGGCAGTGGGATTAGTGTGGTGATATTTACAGGGCTATGGGGAGAGAGCGCGGCAGTGGGATTAGGCTGGGGACTGATACAGGGCTATGGGGAGAGAGCGGGGCAGTGGGATTAGGTTGGGGATTGATACAGGGCTATGGGGAGAGAGCGGGGCAGTGGGATTAGGTTGGCGATTGATAAAGGGCTAACAGGAGAGAGCAGGGCAGTGGGATTAGTTTGGGACTGAGACAGAGGGTTGTCAAGTAGCTGTTCCCAGTCCACTTTGGACAGATCCTGCCTTATCATATTAAAATCGGCCTGTTGTTTGCTAAATTTCCCCACTGAACTCATTGTTAATCTGCTTTATCAAAACGTGCCTGGATCTCCTGGTATATTTCAATACTGAACCTCGGTAGATTAAATAAAAGTGTTACCGTGATTTGATTTAAATGCAGAGGAGGGATTCACATGCAGTCTGCAGATATCTGGGTACACCTTAGAAATATGAAGCAAATAAAAGACAAATAAAGTCCGTTCTGGGTATTCTTACTGAGATTTGAATGAATTTTAGGCCGTGAGACTCACTGTCTTATACACAGGAGTGAAGGATTACATCAAACAAAGATAATGGCCCTGAAATCATGGTCTCCGTACCAACGACTTAGGCCTTGGTAGAGGCCCCGCAAGTTCCGTGTTTCCGTCTGCGCTGTGTATGCGCTGAATCCCCGGACTTGCAATCTATCAAGGTTTGCTACAGAATCGATAGAGTAAAGCTGTCTTTAAACCAGCCCATCAAAAACTCCCAGGGCAGGAACAACACGGGTTAGATACAGAGTGAAGCTCCCTCTACACTGTCCCATCAAACACTCCCAAGGCAGGTACCGCACGGGTTAGATACAGAGTAAAGTTCCCTCTACACTGCCCCATCAAACACTCCCAAGGCAGGTACAGCATGGGTTAGATATAGAGTAATGCTCCCTCTACACTATCCCATCAAACACTCCCAAGGCAGGTACCGCACGGGTTAGATACAGAGTAAAGTTCCCTCTACACTGCCCCATCAAACACTCCCAAGGCAGGTACAGCATGGGTTAGATATAGAGTAATGCTCCCTCTACACTATCCCATCAAACACTCCCAAGGCAGGTACTGCTCGGGTTAGATACAGAGTAAAGCTCCCTCTACGCTGTCCCATCAAACACTCCCAAGGCAGGTACAGCACGGGTTAGATATAGAGTAAAGCTCCCTCTACACTGTCCCATCAAACACTCCCAAGGCAGGTACCGCACGGGTTAGATACAGATAAAAAAGCTCCCTCTACACTGTCCCATCAAACATTCCCAAGGCAGGTGCTGCACGGGTTAGATATAGAGTAATGCTCCCTCTACACTGTCCCATCAAACACTCCCAGGGCTATGGGGAGAGAACGTGGCAGTGGGGTTAGTTTGGGAATGATGCAGGGCTATGGGCAGAGAGTGGGGCAGAGGGATTAGTTTGGAATTGATGCAGGGCTATCGGGAGAGAGAGAGGCATTGGGAAAAGTTTGGGATTGATGCAGGGCTATGGGGAGAGAGTTTGGCAGTGGGATTAGTTTGGGATTGATTCAGGGCTATGGGGGGAGTGCAGGGCAGTGGGATTAGTTTGGGATCAAGACAGAGCTATGGGGGGAAAGCAAGGCAGTCGGATTAGTTTCGGGATTGATACAGGGCTATGGGGAGAAAGCGGGGCAGTGGGATTAGTTTGGATATAACACAGGGCTATGAGGAGAAAGCGGGGCAGTGGGATTAGTTTGGATATAACACAGGGCTATGGGGAGAAAGCGGGCAGTGGGATTTGTTTGGATATAACACAGGGCTATGGGGAGTCAGCAGGGCAGTGGGATTAGTTTGGGATTGATACAGGGCTATGGGGAGAGAGCAGGGCAGTGGAATTAGTTTGGGGATTGAAACAGGGCTATGGGGAGAGAGCGGGGTATTGGGATAAGTTTGGGATTGATACAGGACTATGGGGAGAGAGTGGGGCTTTGGGATTAGTTTTGGATTGATACAGGGCTGTCGGGAGTGAGCGGGGCACTGGGATTAGTTTGTGATTGATACAGGGCTATGGGGAGTGAGCGGGGCAGTGGGATTATTTTGCGGATTGATACAGGGCTATGGGGAGAGAGCGGGGCAGTGGGATTAGTTTGGGGATTGATACAGGGCAATGGGGAGACAGCGGGGCAGTTTGATTAGTTTGGGATTGATACAGGACTATGGGGAGAGAGCGGGACAGTGGGATTAGCTTGGGGATTGATACAGGGCTATGGGGAGAGAGCGGGGCAGTGGGATTAGTTTGGGGATTGATACAGGGCTATGGGGAGTGAGCGGGGCAGTGGGAATAGTTTGGGATTGATACAGGGCTATCCGGAGAGAGCGGGGCAGTGGGATTAGTTTGGGATTTGATACAGGGCTATGGGGTGAGAGCGGGGCAGTGTGATTTGTTTGGGATTGATACAGGGCTATGGGGAGAGTGCAGGGCAGTGGGATTAGTTTGGGATTGATACAGAGCTATGGGGAGAGAGCGGGGCAGTGGGATTAGTTTGGGGATTAATGCAGGGCTATGGGGAGAGAGCAGGGCAGTGGGATTAGTTTGGGGATTGATACAGGGCTATGGGGAGAGAGCGGGGCAGTGGGATTAGTTTTGGATTGATACAGGGCTATCGGGAGTGAGCGGGGCACTGGGATTAGTTTGTGATTGATACAGGGCTATGGGGAGTGAGCGGGGCAGTGGGATTATTTTGCGGATTGATACAGGGCTATGGGGAGAGAGCGGGGCAGTGGGATTAGTTTGGGGATTGATACAGGGCTATGGGGAGTGAGCGGGGCAGTGGGAATAGTTTGGGATTGATACAGGGCAATGGGGAGACAGCGGGGCAGTTTGATTAGTTTGGGATTGATACAGGACTATGGGGAGTGAGCGGGACAGTGGGATTAGCTTGGGGATTGATACAGGGCTATGGGGAGAGAGCGGGGCAGTGGGATTAGTTTGGGGATTGATACAGGGCTATGGGGAGAGAGCGAGGCATTGGGAATAGTTTGGGATTGATACAGGGCTATCGGGAGAGATCGGGGCAGTGTGATTAGTTTGGGATTGATACAGGGCTATGGGGTTTTGTATATTCCACATGTCCTGTGCTTGAAGTCTCTGACATTGGCCAGACATTGTTTTAGCATTTCATTGTCTTGGGCTGTTTACTATGAACATCTTTACCTGTTTCTGATCTACACAGGATGCAACAGATCAGAAAAACCTCCATTCAACAATGCGAATTCCTGTCTCTGCAAAGACATCATGCTGTTCCACAATGCAGGAATGTCGCAAACAGCTTTTGCTAGCTGAGATCAACTTTAACCATTCAAACCTTTCAGGTAAAGAAGCTTCTAGATTCCGAGCCACAAATTGAATCGTTTAAGACAGAAAGAATGTCACAGAAATGTGATTTATTGCTGTTATTTTACAATTTACAAATATACACACAATTTGTGTCACTGAATTATGAACAAAAAGCAGGCAAAGCTATGACTTAACAGAAATAAACACTTGTTTTTCTTCCTGGACAGCAAAACCAGTCAGACTGACTTGCAAATGTTTACTGATATGTTGACGTAAAGATTTATAATTGACCAATTTCGCTTCTAATGTTTTTCTCTCAAACATTCTCCACAATATTAATCCCTGCTCTTGTCACAAGGAGTGTTGAATTATTTTAGGTACTTCGCAATTAAAAGCAGGAAACAAACTTCATTATACTCACAAATTTTAATCTCCTATTTCAAACATTCAAACCAAATCGAATTGTACGTTATCACTTTAATCAATGTATTTTCTGTGTCTCTCTCAATAAACAAAGAGTGGTTTCTTCTAAAGTAGCTTCCTGCAATTTTTATACATCATTACATAACTCTTGCTTCAATTAACACTCCACTAAATGTTTAAGAGGAAATCTATATTTACGTTATTCCTGCGACTTGTTAGGACTATCGAACGAGACATTATAAAATGGTTTGTGTTTTTCCCCTTTCTTGGTTCTCTTCCTAAATGTCTTAATGGTATATTTTTAAAAAGTCATTAAAAAGTAATCTGTAACTCCTACAAATCCTCCCCTACCTTCCCCCTCCACAACACCATGGTTGCAAGTTTGTGTAAAGCTACTCACTTTAGTCAATCACTCAAAATCAAATCTTGAGATATTTCAATTTGAAAACATTTTAACCATTTCAGAGCACTTTAAAAGCGTTTGGACTTCAAGACCTGGTTGAAACTTGTTTAGGTGAGGGGAAAATTGGCTTTTGCTTCAGTCTCTTCCAAAATCATGTTCGAAACTTAGGGGGAAAAAGTGTTTTTTACACTCATTTTTGGTGAAAAGTTCATTAAAAATCGTTAAAATCTTTCAAGTCTCACTGCAGCTTTGACAGAAGAAGTTGCTCCAAGTTTCTCCTTCCCCCTTCAATGCTGTCGTTAAACATCCGACAAAATAAAGTCTAATTCCAAACGGAGCTCCAATCAGAAAGTGAATAAAGTGGTTAAACTTCCTAAGAAGGCGGCGAGGTTATCTATCCCCAGCCTTGGCGATGAGCTGGGATCAGTTTTTGGAGATGTTGTTTCCTCTTTTTCTGTTGCCGTTCCCTCCGTCTCTAAGAGTCTGAGGTACAAACGGGGGCACAAACTACTTCCCTTTCTCGCAACATGATTTAAATAACCCTGGCTGATTTCCCTCTCTCTCTAACCCAGGGGTCACTGGACAATGATCAGGAGCAGGAACCCTGGCTGATTTTCCCCTCTCTCTAACCCAGGGGTCACTGGGCAGTGATCAGGAGCAGGAACCCTGCCTGATTTCCCCTCTCTCTAACCCAGGGATCACTGGACAGAGATCAGGAGCACGAACCCTGGCTCATTTCCCCTCTCTCTAACCCACAGGTCACTGGACAATGATCAGGAGCATGAACCCTGGATGGTTCCCCCTCTCTCTAGGTCACTGGATAGTGATCAGGAGCTGGAACCCTGGCTGATTTCCCTCTCTCTCTAACCCAGGGGTCACTGGACAATGATCAGGAGCAGGAACCCTGGCTGATTTCCCCTCTCTCTAACCCAGGGGTCACTGGATAGTGATCAGGATCATGAACCCTGGCTGATTTCCCCTCTCTCTCTAACCCAGGTGTCACTGGACTGTGATAAGGAGCAGGAACCCTGGCTGATTTCACCTGTCTCTCTAACCCAGGGGTCACTGGACTGTGATCAGGAGCAGGAACCCTGGCTGATTTCCCCTCTCTCTCTAAACCAGGGGTCACTGGGCAGTGATCAGGAGTAGGAACCCAGGCTGATTTCCCCTCTCTCTAACCCAGGGGTCACTGGACAGTGATCAGGAGCATGAATCCTGGCTGATTTCCCCTCTCTCTCTAACCCAGAGGTCACTGGGCAGTGATCAGGAGCAGGAACCCTGGCTGATATCCCCTCTCTCTCTAACCCAGGGGTCACTGGACAGTGATCAGGAGCAGGAACCCTGGCTGATTTCCCCTCTCTCTAACCGAGGGGTCACTGGACTGTGATCAGGAGCAGGAACCCTGGCTGATTTCCCCTCTCTCTCTAACCCAGGGTTCACTGGACTGTAATCAGGAGCAGGAAACCTGGCTGCTTTCATCTCTCTCTAACCCAAGGGTCATTGGACAGTGATCAGGAGCAGGAACCCTGGCTGATTTCACCTCTCTCTCTAACCCAGGGGTCACTGGGCAGTGATCAGGAGCACGAACCCTGGCTGATTTCCCCTCTCTCTAACCCAGGGGTCACTGGACTGTGATCAGGAGCAGGAACCCTGGCTGATTTCCCCTCTATCTCTAACCCAGGGGTCACTGGACAGTGATCAGGAGCAGGAACCCTGGCTGGTTCCCCCTCTCTCTAAACCAGGGGTCACTGGGCTGTGATCAGGAGCAGGAACCCTGGCTGATTTCCACTCTCTCTAACCCAGGGTTCACTGGGCAGTGATCAGGAGCATGAATCCTGGCTGATTTCCCTCTCTCTCTAACCCAGGGGTCACTGGGCAGTGATCTGGAGCAGGAACCCGGGCTGATTTCCCCTCTCTCTAACCCAGGGGTCACTGGATAGTGATCAGGAGCATGAACCCTGGCTGATTTCCCTCTCTCTCTAACCCAGGGGTCACTGGGCAGTGATCAGGAGCAGGAACCCAGGCTGACTTCCCTTCTCTCTAACCAGGCGTCACTGGATAGTGTTCAGGAGCAGGAACCCTGGCTGATTTCCTCCTCTCTCTAACTCAGGGGTCACTGGATAGTGATCAGGAGCAGGAACCCTGGCTGATTTCCCCTCTCTCTCTAACCCAGAGGTCACTGGGCAGTGATCAGGAGCAGGAACCCTGGCTGATTTCCCCTCTCTCTAACCGAGGGGTCACTGGACTGTGATCAGGAGCAGGAACCCTGGCTGATTTCCCCTCTCTCTCTAACCCAGGGTTCACTGGACTGTAATCAGGAGCAGGAACCCTGGCTGCTTTCACCTCTCTCTCAAACCCAAGGGTCGTTGGACAGTGATCAGGAGCACGAACCCTGGCTGATTTCCCCTCTCTCTAACCCAGGGGTCACTGGACTGTGATCAGGAGCAGGAACCCTGGCTGATTTCCCCTCTCTCTCTAACCCAGGGGTCACTGGACAGTGATCAGGAGCAGGAACCCTGGCTGATTTCCCCTCTCTCTCTAACCCAGAGGTCACTGGACAGTGATCAGGAGCAGGAACCCTGGCTGGTTCCCCCTCTCTCTAACTCAGGGGTCACTGGATAGTGATCAGGAGCTGGAACCCGGGCTGGTTTCCCCTCTCTCTAACCCAGGGGTTAATGGACAATGATCAGGAGCAGGAACTCTCGCTGATTTCCCTCTCTCTCTAACCAGGGGTCACTGGATAGTGATCAGGAGCATGAACCCTGGCTGATTTCACCTGTCTCTCTAACCCAGGGGTCACTGGACAATGATCAGGAGCAGGAACCCAGGCTGATTTCCCCTCTCTCTAACCCAGGAGTCACTGGACAGTGATCAGGAGCAGGAACCCTGGCTGGTTCCCCCTCTCTCTAACCCAGGGGTCACTGGACTGTAATCAGGAGCAGGAACCCTGGCTGATTTCCCCTCTCTCTAACCCAGGGTTCACTGGACTGTAATCAGGAGCTGGAACCCGGGCTGATTTCCCCTCTCTCTAACCCAGGAGTCACTGGACAGTGATCAGGAGCACGAACCCTGGCTGATTTCCCTCTCTCTCTCACCCAGGTGTCACTGGACTGTGATCAGGAGCAGGAACCCTGGCTGATTTCCCTCTCTCTCTATCCCAGGGGTCACTGGACTGTGATCAGGAGCAGGAACCCCAGCTGATTTCCTCTCTCTCTAACTCAGGGGTCACTGGGCAGTGATCAGCAGCAGGAACCCAGGCTGATTGCCCTCTCTCTCTAAACCAGGGGTCACTGGACTGTGATCAGGAGCAGGAACCCTGGCTGATTTCCCCTCTCTCTAACCCAGGGGTCACTGGGCAGTGATCAGGAGCAGGAACCCTGGCTGATTTCCCCTCTCTCTAACCCAGGGGTCACTGGGCAGTGATCAGGAGCAGAAACCCTGGCTGATTTATCCTCTCTAACCCAGGGGTCACTGGACAGTGATCAGGAGCAGGAACCCTGGCTGAATTCCCCTCTCTCTCTAACCCAGGGTTCACTGGGCAGTGATCAGGAGCAGGAACACTGGCTGATTTCCCTCTCTCTCTAACCCAGGGGTCACTGGGCAGTGATCAGGAGCAGGAATCCTGGCTGATTTCACCTCTCTCTAACCCAGGGGTCAGTGGATAGTGATCAGGAGCATGAACCCTGGCTGATTTCCCCTCTCTCTAACCCAGGGTTCACTGGACTGTGATCAGGAGCAGGAATCCTGGCTGATTTCCCTCTCTCTCTAACCCAGGGGTCAGTGGATAGTGATCAGGAGCATGAACCCTGGCTGATTTCCCCTCTCTCTAACCCAGGGGTCACTGGACTGTGATCAGGAGCATGAACCCTGGCTGATTTCCCTCTCTCTCTAACCCAGGGTTCACTGTGCAGTGATCAGGAGCAGGAACCCTGGCTGATTTCCCTCTCTCTCTAACCCAGGGGTCACTGGGCAGTGATCAGGAGCTGGAACCCTGGCTGATTTCCCCTCTCTCTAACCCAGGGGTCACTGGACTGTGATCAGGAGCATGAACCCTGGCTGATTTCGCTCTCTCTCTAACCCAGGGGTCACTGGACTGTGATCAGGAGCAGGAACCCTGGCTGATTTCCCTCTCTCTCTAACCCAGGGGTCACTGGACTGTGATCAGGAGCAGGAACCCGGGCTGATTTCCCCTCTCTCTAACCCAGGGATCTCTGGATAGTGATCAGGAGCAGGAACCCTGGCTGATTTTCCCTCTCTCTCTAACCCAGGGTTCACTGGACTGTGATCAGGAGCATGAACCCTGGCTGATTTCCCCTCTCTAACCCAGGAGTCACTGGACAGTGATCAGGAGCATGAACCCTGGCTGATTTCCCCTCTCTCTCTAACCCAGGGGTCACTGGACTGTGATCAGGAGCAGGAACCCAGGCTGATTTCCACTCTCTCAACCCAGGGTTCACTGGACAATGATCAGGAGCAGGAACCCTGGCTGATTTCCCCTCTCTCTAACCCAGGGGTCACTGGGCAGTGATCAGGAGCAGGAACCCTGGCTGATTTCACCTCTCTCTCTAACCCAGGGGTCACTGGGCAGTGATCAAGAGCAGGAACCCTGGCTGATTTCACCTCTCTCTCTAACCCAGGGGTCACTGGACAGTGATCAGGAGCAGGAACCCTGGCTGATTTCCCTCTCTCTCTAACCCAGGGGTCACTGGGCAGTGATCAGGAGCAGGAACCCTGGCTGATTTCCCCTCTCTCTAACCCAGGGGTCACTGGGCAGTGATCAGGAGCAGGAACCCTGGCTGATTTCCCCTCTCTCTAACCCAGGGGTCACTGGACAGCGATCAGGAGCAGGAACCCTGGCTGATTCCACCTCTCTCCAAGCCAGTGGTCATTGGGCAGTGATCAGGAGCAGGTACCCTGGCTGATTTCCCCTCTCTCTCTAACCCAGGGGTCACTGGACTGTGATCAGGAGCAGGAACTCTCGCTGATTTCCCTCTCTCTCTAACCAGGGGTCACTGGATAGTGATCAGGAGCATGAACTCTGGCTGATTTCACCTGTCTCTCTAACCCAGGGGTCACTGGACAATGATCAGGAGCAGGAACCCAGGCTGATTTCCCCTCTCTCTAACCCAGGAGTCACTGGACAGTGATCAGGAGCAGGAACCCTGGCTGGTTCCCCCTCTCTCTAACCCAGGGGTCACTGGACTGTAATCAGGAGCAGGAACCCTGGCTGATTTCCCCTCTCTCTAACCCAGGGTTCACTGGACTGTAATCAGGAGCTGGAACCCGGGCTGATTTCCCCTCTCTCTAACCCAGGAGTCACTGGACAGTGATCAGGAGCACGAACCCTGGCTGATTTCCCTCTCTCTCTCACCCAGGTGTCACTGGACTGTGATCAGGAGCAGGAACCCTGGCTGATTTCCCTCTCTCTCTATCCCAGGGGTCACTGGACTGTGATCAGGAGCAGGAACCCCAGCTGATTTCCTCTCTCTCTAACTCAGGGGTCACTGGGCAGTGATCAGCAGCAGGAACCCAGGCTGATTGCCCTCTCTCTCTAAACCAGGGGTCACTGGACTGTGATCAGGAGCAGGAACCCTGGCTGATTTCCCCTCTCTCTAACCCAGGGGTCACTGGGCAGTGATCAGGAGCAGGAACCCTGGCTGATTTCCCCTCTCTCTAACCCAGGGGTCACTGGGCAGTGATCAGGAGCAGAAACCCTGGCTGATTTCCCCTCTCTAACCCAGGGGTCACTGGACAGTGATCAGGAGCAGGAACCCTGGCTGAATTCCCCTCTCTCTCTAACCCAGGGGTCACTGGGCAGTGATCAGGAGCAGGAACCCAGGCTGATTTCCACTCTCTCTCACCCAGGGTTCACTGGGCAGTGATCAGGAGCAGGAACACTGGCTGATTTCCCTCTCTCTCTAACCCAGGGGTCACTGGGCAGTGATCAGGAGCAGGAATCCTGGCTGATTTCACCTCTCTCTAACCCAGGGGTCAGTGGATAGTGATCAGGAGCATGAACCCTGGCTGATTTCCCCTCTCTCTAACCCAGGGTTCACTGGACTGTGATCAGGAGCAGGAATCCTGGCTGATTTCCCTCTCTCTCTAACCCAGGGGTCAGTGGATAGTGATCAGGAGCATGAACCCTGGCTGATTTCCCCTCTCTCTAACCCAGGGGTCACTGGACTGTGATCAGGAGCATGAACCCTGGCTGATTTCCCTCTCTCTCTAACCCAGGGTTCACTGTGCAGTGATCAGGAGCAGGAACCCTGGCTGATTTCCCTCTGTCTCTAACCCAGGGGTCACTGGGCAGTGATCAGGAGCTGGAACCCCGGCTGATTTTCCCTCTCTCTAACCCAGGGGTCACTGGACTGTGATCAGGAGCATGAACCCTGGCTGATTTCGCTCTCTCTCTAACCCAGGGGTCACTGGACTGTGATCAGGAGCAGGAACCCTGGCTGATTTCCCTCTCTCTCTAACCCAGGGGTCACTGGACTGTGATCAGGAGCAGGAACCCTGGCTGATTTCCCCTCTCTCTAACCCAGGGATCTCTGGATAGTGATCAGGAGCAGGAACCCTGGCTGATTTCCCCTCTCTAACCCAGGAGTCACTGGACAGTGATCAGGAGCATGAACCCTGGCTGATTTCCCCTCTCTCTCTAACCCAGGGGTCACTGGACTGTGATCAGGACCAGGAACCCAGGCTGATTTCCACTCTCTCAACCCAGGGTTCACTGGACAATGATCAGGAGCAGGAACCCTGGCTGATTTCCCCTCTCTCTAACCCAGGGGTCACTGGGCAGTGATCAGGAGCAGGAACCCTGGCTGATTTCACCTCTGTCTCTAACCCAGGGGTCACTGGACAGTGATCAGGAGCAGGAACCCTGGCTGATTTCCCTCTCTCTCTAACCCAGGGGTCACTGGGCAGTGATCAGGAGCAGGAAGCCTGGCTGATTTCACCTCTCTCTCTAACCCAGGGGTCACTGGACAGTGATCAGGAGCAGGAACCCTGGCTGATTTCCCTCTCTCTCTAACCCAGGGGTCACTGGGCAGTGATCAGGAGCAGGAACCCTGGCTGATTTCCCCTCTCTCTAACCCAGGGGTCACTGGGCAGTGATCAGGAGCAGGAACCCTGGCTGATTTCCCCTCTCTCTAACCCAGGGGTCACTGGACAGCGATCAGGAGCAGGAACCCTGGCTGATTCCCCCTCTCTCTAACCCAGGGGTCACTGGACTGTAATCAGGAGCAGGAACCCTGGCTGATTTCCCCTCTCTCTAACCCAGGGTTCACTGGACTGTAATCAGGAGCTGGAACCCGGGCTGATTTCCCCTCTCTCTAACCCAGGAGTCACTGGACAGTGATCAGGAGCACGAACCCTGGCTGATTTCCCTCTCTCTCTCACCCAGGGGTCAATGGGCAGTGATCAGGAGCAGGAACCCTGGCTGATTTCCCTCTCTCTCTAACCCAGGGGTCAATGGGCAGTAATCAGGAGCAGGAACCCAGGCTGATTTCCCCTCTCTCTAACCCAGGGATCTCTGGATAGTGATCAGGAGCATGAACCCTGGCTGATTTCCCCTCTCTCTCTAACCCAGGTGTCACTGGACTGTGATCAGGAGCAGGAACCCTGGCTGATTTCCCCTCTCTCTAACCCAGGGGTCACTGGACTGTGATCAGGAGGAGGAACCCTGGCTGATTTCCCTCTCTCTCTAACCCAGGGGTCACTGGACAGTGATCAGGAGCAGGAACCCTGGCTGATTTCCCCTCTCTCTAACCCAGGGGTCACTGGGCAGTGATCAGGAGCAGGAACCCTGGCTGATTTCACCTCTCTCTCTAACCCAGGGGTCACTGGACAGTGATCAGGAGCAGGAACCCTGGCTGATTTCCCTCTCTCTCTAACCCAGGGGTCACTGGACAGTGATCAGGAGCAGGAACCCTGGCTGATTTCCCCTCTCTCTAACCCAGGGGTCACTGGACAGCGAACAGGAGCAGGAACCCTGGCTGATTCCCCCTCTCTCTAAGCCAGTGGTCATTGGGCAGTGATCAGGAGCAGGTACCCTGGCTGATTTCCCCTCTCTCTCTAACCCAGGGGTCACTGGACTGTGATCAGGAGCAGGAACCCTGGCTGATTTCACCTCTCTCTCTAACCCAGGGGTCACTGGACAGTGATCAGGAGCAAGAACCCTGGCTGATTTCCGCTCTCTCTAACCCAGGGGTCACTGGACAATGATCAGGAGCAGGAACCCTGGCTGATTTCCCCTCTCTCTCACTCAGGGGTCACTGGACAGTGATCAGGAGCAGGAACCCTGGCTGATTTCCCCTCTCTCTAACCCAGGGGTCACTGGACAATGATCAGGAGCAGGAACCCTGGCTGAATTCCCCGCTCTCTAACCCAGTGGTCACTGGTCAGTGATCAGGAGCAGGAACCCTGGCTGATTTCCTCCTCTCCCTAACCCAGGAGTCACTGGGCAGTGATCAGGAGCAGGAACCCTGGCTGATTTCCCCTCTCTCTAACCCAGGGGTCACTGGGCAGTGATCAGGAGCAGGAACCCTGGCTGATTTCCCCTCTCTCTAACCCAGGGGTCACTGGGCAGTGATCAGGAGCAGGAACCCTGGCTGATTTCCCCTTTCCAACCCAGGGGTGACTGGGCAGTGATCAGGAGCAGGAACCCTGGCTGATTTCCCCTCTCTCTAACCCAGGAGTCACTGGACAGTAATCAGGAGCAGGAACCCTGGCTGATTTCCCATCTCTCTCTAACCCATGGGTCACTGGACAGTGATCAGGAGCAGGAATCCTGGCTGATTTCCCATCTCTCTAACACAGAGATCACTGGATAGTGATCAGGAGCGGGATAAGCATGGGATTGATCCGGGGCAATGGGGAGTGAGCGTGGCAGTAGGATTAGTTTGTGATTGATACAGGGCTAGAGGAGAGAGCTGGGCAGTGGGATTAGTTTGGGATTGATACAGGGCTATGGGGAGAGAGGGTGCAGTGGGATTAGTTTGGATATAACACAGGGCTATGGGGTGAAAGCAGGGCAGTGGACTTACGTTGGGGATTGATACAGGGCTATGGGGAGAGAGCGGGGCAGTGGGATTTGTTTGGGATTGATACAGGGCTATGGGGAGAAAGCGGGGCAGTGGGATTAATTTGGGGATTGATACAGGGCTATGGGGAGAAAGCGGGGCAGTGGGATTTGTTTGGATATAACACAGGGCTATGGGGAGAAAGCGGGCAGTGGCATTTGTTTGGCTATAACACAGGGCTATGGGGAGAAAGCGGGCAGTGGGCATACGTTGGGGATTGATACAGGGCTATGGGGAGAGAGCAGGGCAGTGGAAATAGTTTGTGATTGATACAGGGCTATGGGGAGAAAGCAGGGCAGTGGGATTAGTTTGGGGATTGATACAGGGCTATGGGGTGAGAGCAGGGCAGTCTGATTAGTTTGGGATTGATACAGGGTTATCGGGAGCGAGTGAGGCATTGGGAATAGTTTGGGATTGATACAGGGCTATGGGGAGAGAGCGGTGCAGTGGGATTTGTTTGGATATAACACAGGGCTATGGGGAGAAAGCAGGGCAGTGGACTTATGTTGGGGATTGATACAGGGCTATGGGGAGAGAGTGGGGCTGTGGGATTTGTTTCGGATTGATACAGAGCTATGGGGAGAAAGCGGGGCAGTGGGATTAATTTGGGGATTGATACAGGGCTATGGGGAGAAAGCGGGGCAGTGGGATTAGTTTGGATATAACACAGGGCTATGGGGAGAAAGCGGGCAGTGGGATTTGTTTGGATATAACACAGGGCTATGGGGAGAAAGCGGGCAGTGGGCTTACATTGGGGATTGATACAGGGCTATGGGGAGAGTGCAGGGCAGTGGAAATAGTTTGTGATTGATACAGGGCTATGGGGAGAGAGCGCGGCAGTGGGATTAGGTTGGGGACTGATACAGGGCTATGGGGAGAGAGCGGGGCAGTGGGATTAGGTTGGCGATTGATAAAGGGCTAACAGGAGAGAGCAGGGCAGTGGGATTAGTTTGGGACTGAGACAGAGGGTTGTCAAGTAGCTGTTCCTAGTCCACTTTGGACAGATCCTGCCTTATCATATTAAAATCGGCCTGTTGTTTGCTAAATTTCCCCACTGAACTCACGGTTAATCTGCTTTATCAAAACATGCCTGGATCTCCTGGTATATTTCAATACTGAACCTCGGTAGATTAAATAAAAGTGTTACCGTGATTTGATTTAAATGAAGAGGAGGGATTCACATGCGGATGAATGTTGGTCTGCAGATATCTGGGTACACCTTAGAAAAATGAAGCAAATAAAAGACAATTAAAGTCTGTTCTGGGTATTCCTACTGAGATTTGAATGAATTTTAGGCCGTGAGACTCACTGTCTTATACACAGGAGAGAAGGATTACATCAAACAAAGATAATGGCCCTGAAATCATGGTCTCCGTACCAATGACTTAGGCCTTGGTAGAGGCCCCGCAAGTTCCGTGTTTCCGTCTACGCTGTGTATGCGCTGAATCCCCGGACTTGCAATCTATCAAGGTTTGCTACAGAATCGATAGAGTAAAGCTGTCTTTAAACCAGCCCATCAAAAACTCCCAGGGCAGGAACAACACAAGTTAGATACAGAGTGAAGCTCCCTCTACACTGTCCCATCAAACACTCCCAAGGCAGGTACTGCACGGGTTAGATACAGACAAAAAGCTCCCTCTACACTGTCCCATCAAACACTCCCAGGACGATGGGGAGAGAACGTGGCAGTGGGGTTAGTTTGGGATTGATGCAGGGCTATGGGGAGAGAGTGGGGCAGTGGGATTAGTTTGGGATTGATTCAGGGCTATGGGGGGAGAGCAGAGCAGTGGGATTAGTTTGGGATCAAGACAGAGCTATGAGGGGAAAGCGAGGCAGTGGGATTACTTCGGGATTGATACAGGGCTTTGGGGAGAGAGCGGGGCAGTGGGATTAGATTGGGGATTGATACAGGGCTACGGGGAGTCAGCAGGGCAGTGGTATTAGTTTGGGGATTGATACAGGGTATGGGGAGAGAGCGGGGCAATGGGATTAGTTTGGGGATTGATACAGGGCTATGGGGAGAGAGCAGGGCAGTGGGATTAGTTTGGGGATTGATACAGGGCTATGGGGAGAGAGTGGGGCAGTGGGATTAGTTTGGGATTGATTCAGGGCTATGGGGGGAGAGCAGAGCAGTGGGATTAGTTTGGGATTGATACAGGGCCATGGGGAGAGAGCAGGGCAGTGGGATTAGTTTGGGGGTTGAAACAGGGCTATGGGGAGAGAGCGGGGCATTGGGATTAGTTTGGGATTGATACAGGACAATGGGGAGAGAGTGGGGCTTTGGGATTAGTTTTGGATTGATACAGGGCTATCGGGAGTGAGCGGGGCACTGGGATTAGTTTGGGATTGATACAGGACTATGGGGAGAGAGTGGGGCTTTGGGATTAGTTTTGGATTGATACAGGGCTATCGGGAGTGAGCGGGGCACTGGGATTAGTTTGGGATTGATACAGGACTATGGGGAGAGAGTGGGGCTTTGGGATTAGTTTTGGATTGATACAGGGCTATCGGGAGTGAGCGGGGCACTGGCATTAGTTTGGGATTGATACAGGGCTATGGGGAGTGAGCGGGGCAGTGGGATTAGTTTGCGGATTGATACAGGGCTATGGGGAGAGAGCGGGGCAGTGGGATTAGTTTGCGGATTGATACAGGGCTATGGGGAGAGAGCGGGGACGTTTGATTAGTTTGGGGATTGATACAGGGCTATGTAGAGAGCGGGGCAGTGGGATTAGTTTGGGATTGATACAGGGCTATCGGGAGAGATCGGGGCAGTGGGATTAGTTTGAGATTGATACAGGGCTATGGGGAGAGAGCGGGGTCGTGGGATTAATTTGGGATTGATACAGGGCTATGGGGAGAGAGCGGGGCAGTGGGATTAGTTTGGGATTGATACAGGGCTATGGGGAGAGAGCGGGGTCGTGGGATTAATTTGGGATTGATACAGGGCTATGGGGAGAGAGCAGGGCAGTGGGATTAGGTTTGGGATTGATACAGGGCTATGGGGAGAGAGTGGGGCAGTGGGATTAGTTTGGGATTGATACAGAGCTATGGGGAGAGAGCGGGGCAGTGGGATTAGGTTTGGGATTGATACAGGGCTATGGGGAGAGAGTGGGGCAGTGGGATTAGTTTGGGATTTGATACAGGGCTATGGGGTGAGAGCGGGGCAGTGTGATTTGTTTGTAATTGATACAGGGCTATGGGGAGAGTGCGGGGCAGTGGGATTAATTTGGGATTGATACAGAGCTATGGGGAGAGAGCGGGGCAGTCTGATTAGGTTGGGGACTGATACAAGGCTATGGGGATAGAGCGGGGCAGTGGGATTAGGTTGGCGATTGATAAAGGGCTAACAGGAGAGAGCAGGGCAGTGGGATTAGTTTGGGGCTGAGACAGAGGGTTGTCAAGTAGCTGTTCCCAGTCCACTTTGGACAGATCCTGCCTTATCATATTAAAATCGGCCTGTTGTTTGCTAAATTTCCCCACTGAACTCATTGTTAATCTGCTTTATCAAAACGTGCCTGGATCTCCTGGTATATTTCAATACTGAACCTCGGTAGATTAAATAAAAGTGTTACCGTGATTTGATTTAAATGCAGAGGAGGGATTCACATGCGGATGAAACATAGAAACATAGAGATAGGAACAGGAGTAGGCCATTCGGCCCTTCGAGCCTGCTCCGCCATTCAATGAGATCATGGCTGATCTTCATCTGAGATCTTAGCTGATCTTACCAGTTCAGTACCCCGTCCCCGCCTTTTCTCCGTAACCCTTAATCCCCTTAGCCTTCAGAAATATATCCAATTCTCTCTTGAAAATATTTATTGAATTAGCCTTCACAGCCCTCTGTGGCAGGGAATTCCACAGGCTCACCACTCTTTGAGTGAAGAAATTCTTCCTCATCTCTGTTTTAAATGATTTGCCCGCTATTTTTAGACTGTGGCCCCTGGTTCTGTGCTCCCCTGCCATTGGAAACATTCTCTCTGAATTCAGCCTGTCCAGGCCTGCCATAATTTTATATGTTTCGATGAGATCCCCTCTCAATCTTCTAAACTCCAGTGAGTACAAGCCCAAACTATTCAATCTCTCCTCGTAGGTCATTCCCGCCATTCCAGGTATCAGCCTGGTGAATCGCCGCTGCACTCTTTCCATGGCAAGAACATCCTTCCACAGATGGGGCGACCAAAACTGTACACAATACTCCAGATGCGGTCTCACCAGCACCTTGTACAGCTGTAGTAAGGTATCCCTATTCCTATACTCGAACCCCCTTGATATGAAGGCCAACATACCATTTGCCTTCTTAATCGCCTGTTGCACCTGCATGCTCTCCTTCAGTGACTGGTGCACAAGAACACCCAGGTCCCTCTGCACTTCCCCATCTCCCAATCTATTGCCATTTAGATAATAATCTACCCTCCTGTTTTTACCCCCAAAGTGGATAACCTCGCATTTATCCACATTATAGTGCATCTGCCACGTATCCGCCCATTCCCCCAACCTGTCCAAATCGCACTGTAGCCTCCTGACATCCTCATCAGAGCCCACCCCTCCTCCTAGTTTAGTGTCGTCAGCGAATTTGGAAAGATTGCATCCAATTCCCTGATCCAGATCATTTATATATATTGTGAACAGCTGGGGTCCCAGGACAGATCCTTGCGGCACCCCGCTGGTCACTGCCTGCCACTCCGAAAACGAGCCGTTTATTCCAACTCTCTGTTTTCTATCCGCCAGCCAGTTCTCTATCCACGTTAATACTTTGCCCCCAATCCCATGAGCCTTAATTTTGCATGATAATCTTTTGTGTGGAACCTTATCGAAGGCTTTCTGGAAGTCAAGGTACACCACATCCACTGGCTCTCCCCCATCTATTTTACCAGTTACTTCCTCAAAAAATTCCAGCAGATTAGTCAAACACGATTTACCCTTTGTAAATCCATGTTGACTCTGTCCGATCCTTTCCCCATTTGTCAAGTGCTCCGCTATTTTATCCTTAATAATGGACTCTAGCATTTTGCCCACAACCGATGTAAGGCTTACTGGTCTATAATTCCCTGCTTTCTCTCTACCCCCCTTTTTAAATATTGGGGTAACATTAGCTACCCTCCAATCCACGGGTACTGTTCCCGAGTCAATGGAGTTCCGGAAGATGATCCTTAGAGCATCTGCTATCTCCAGGGCCACCTCCTTAAGTACCCTAGGATGTAGTTTATCAGGCCCCGGGGATTTGTCGGCCTTCAGTCCCCTCAACTTACCCAACACCATATGATGAATGTTGGTCTGCAGATATCTGGGTACACCTTAGAAAAATGAAGCAAATAAAAGACAATTAAAGTCTGTTCTGGGTATTCTTACTGAGATTTGAATGAATTTTAGGCCGTGAGACTCACTGTCTTATACACAGGAGTGAAGGATTACATCAAACAAAGATAATGGCCCTGAAATCATGGTCTCCGTACCAACGACTTAGGCCTTGGTAGAGGCCCCGCAAGTTCCGTGTTTCCGTCTGCGCTGTGTATGTGCTGAATCCCCGGACTTGCAATCTATGAAGGTTTGCTACAGAATCGATAGAGTAAAGCTCTCTTTAAACCAGCCCATCAAAAACTCCCAGGGCAGGAACAAGACGGGTTAGATACAGAGTGAAGCTCCCTCTACACTGTCCCATCAAACACTCCCAACGCAGGTACTGCACGGGTTAGATACAGAGTAAAGCTCCCTCTACACTGTCCCATGAAACACTCCCAAGGCAGGTACCGCACAGGTAAGATACAGACAAAAAGCTGCCTCTACACTGTCCCATCAAACATTCCCAAGGCAGGTGCTGCACGGGTTAGATATATATAGTAATGCTCCCTCTACACTGTCCCATCAAACACTCCCAGGGCTATGGGGAGAGAACGTAGCAGTGGGGTTAGTTTGGGAATGATGCAGGGCTATGGGCAGAGAGTGGGGCAGAGGGATTAGTTTGGAATTGATGCAGGGCTATTGGGAAAAGTTTGGGATTGAGGCAGGGCTATGGGGAGAGAGTGGGGCAGTGGGATTAGTTTGGGATTGATTCAGGGCTATGGGGGGAGAGCAGGGCAGTGGGATTAGTTTGGGATCAAGACAGAGCTATGGGGGGAAAGCGAGGCAGTGGGATTAGTTTGGGATTGATACAGGGCTATGGTGAGAGAGCGGGGCAGTGGGATTAGTTTGGGGTTGGTACAGGACTATGGGGAGAGAGCGGGGCAGTGGGATTAGTTTGGGGATTGATACAGGGCTATGGGGAGAGAGCGGGGCAGTGGGATTAGTTTGGGGATTGATACAGGGCTATGGGGAGAGAGCGGGGCAGTGGGATTTGTTTGGGATTGATACAGGGCTTTGGGGAGAAAGCGGGGCAGTGGAAATAGTTTGTGATTGATACAGGGCTATGGGGAGAAAGCGGGGCAGTGGGATTAGTTTGGTGATTGATACAGGGCTATGGGGAGAAAGCGGGGCAGTGGGATTAGTTTCGGGATTGATACAGGGCTATGGGGAGAAAGCGGGGCAGTGGGATTAGTTTGGTGATTGATACAGAGCTATGGGGAGAGAGCGGGGCAGTGGGATTTGTTTGGGATTGATACAGGGCTATGGGGAGAAAGCGGGGCAGTGGGATTAATTTCGGGATTGATACAGGGCTATGGGGAGAAAGCGGGGCAGTGGGATTAGTTTGGTGATTGATACAGGGCTATGGGGAGAGAGCGGGGCAGCGGGATTAGTTTGGGGATTGAAACAGGGCTATGGGGAGAGAGCGGGGCATTGGGATTAGTTTGGGATTGATACAGGACTATGGGGACAGAGTGGGGCAGTGGGATTAGTTTCGGGATTGATACAGGGCTATGGGGAGAAAGCGGGGCAGTGGGATTAGTTTGGTGATTGATACAGGGCTATGGGGAGAGAGCGGGGCAGTGGGAGTAGTTTGGGGATTGAAACAGGGCTATGGGGAGAGAGCGGGGCATTGGGATTAGTTTGGGATTGATACAGGACTATGGGGACAGAGTGAGGCTTTGGGATTAGTTTTGGATTGATACAGGGCTATCGGGAGTGAGCGGGGCACTGGGATTAGTTTGGGATTGATACAGGGCTATGGGGAGTGAGCGGGGCAGTGGGATTAGTTTGCGGATTGATACAGGGCTATGGGGAGAGAGCGGGGCAGTGTGATTAGTTTGGGAATGATACAGGACTATGGGGAGAGAGCGGGGCATTGTGATTAGTTTGGGATTGATACAGGGCTATCGGGAGAAAGCGGGCCTTTGAGATTAGTTTGGGATTGATACAGGGCTATCGGGAGAGAGTGGGACAGTGGGATTACTTTGGGATTGATTTTGGGCTATGGGGAGAGAGCGTGGCAGTGGGATTAGTATCAGGATTGATACAGGGCTGTGGGGAGAGAGTGGGGCAGTGGGATTAGTTTGCGGATTGATACAGGGCTATCGGGAGAGAGCAGGGCAGTGAGATTAGTTTGGGATTGATACAGGGCTATCGGGAGTGAGCGGGGCAGTGGGATTAATACAGGGCTATGGGGAGAGAGCTGGGCATTGGGATTAGTTTGGGATTGATACAGGACTATGGGGAGAGAGTGGGGCTTAGGGATTTGTTTTGGATTGATACAGGGCTATCGGGAGTGAGCGGGGCACTGGGATTAGTTTGGGATTGATACAGGGCTATGGGGAGAGAGCGGGGCAGTGGGATTAGTTTGCGGATTGATACAGGGCTATGGGGAGAGAGCGGGGCAGTGGGATTAGTTTGGGGATTGATGCAGGGCTATGGGGAGAGAGCGGGGCAGTTTGATTAGTTTGGTAATTGATACAGGGCTATGGAGAGAGCGGGGCAGTGGGATTAGTTTGGGATTGATACAGGGCTATTGGGAGAGATCGGGGCAGTGGGATTAGTTTGAGATTGATACAGGGCTATGGGGAGAGAGCAGGGCAGTGGGATTAGTTTGGGAATTGATACAGGGCTATGGGGTGAGAGCGGGGCAGTGTGATTTGTTTGGGATTGATACAGGGCTATGGGGAGAGAGCGGGGCAGTGGGATTAATACAGGGCTATGGGGAGAGAGATGGGCAGTGGGATTAGTTTGGGGATTGAAACAGGGCTATGGGGAGAGAGCGGGGCATTGGGATTAGTTTGGGATTGATACAGGACTATGGGGAGAGAGTGGGGCTTAGGGATTCGTTTTGGATTGATACAGGGCTATCGGGAGTGAGCGGGGCACTGGGATTAGTTTGGGATTGATACAGGGCTATGGGGAGAGAGCGGGGCAGTGGGATTAGTTTGCGGATTGATACAGGGCTATGGGGAGAGAGCGGGGCAGTTTGATTAGTTTGGTAATTGATACAGGGCTATGGAGAGAGCGGGGCAGTGGGATTAGTTTGGGATTGATACAGGGCTATCGGAAGAGATCGGGGACCCAAGAGCTAAACCCAGAAAAGAGTCCCCTGAGTCAGCTGCTACTGAAACTAAGTACTCAGCCGGACCCTGACCAGCCCCAGACCAACACAGCCGTCCAAACACCAATCCGAGTGAACCAAATCATTAAAAAATGCAAAGAAACCTACCTGGAACATTGGAACAAAATAACCGAAAGCCAAAGCAGATTAGAATGTTACCGGGCCCTAAAAAGAGAATATAAACTGGCAGACTACCTCACGACCATCAGAGACACAAAACAGAGACAGACCCTCACCAGGTACAGACTAAGCGACCACCAACTGGAAATTGAAAAAGGCAGATACAAGAAATCCTGGCAGCCTAGAGAGAATAGAATATGCGATCAATGTATGGCTGGCGAGGTTGAAACAGAAATGCATTTCCTCCTAAAATGCGAAAAATTCAACACATCAAGAAACATATTATTCAACAAGCTAAGCCAAACAACCCCAGATTTCAAGGAATTGGATGATCTGTCAAAATTGAGATTAGTCCTAGGAGAAGGAGACAGACCATACCTTGGGGCCAAATATGTAACAACATGTCACAACCTGAGGACTGTTTAAAAGTAAGACTGTTTAAAATTAATATTGAACGTACCAAATGAAGTAGAAAGACTGTTTAAAATTAATATTGTTTAAAAGTAATATTGTATGTACCCAACAAATGTCAAATCGATTGACACCTACAGAATGTTGGAAAACTGTACCTTTTTGCTATGTAAGCTTTGGCAATATGGTTCTCTGTAAACTTTCATGCCAATAAAGCATTTGAACTGAACTGAACTGAACTGAGAGAGAGAGGGACAGAGAGCGAGAGAGAGACAGAGAGAGAGAGAGGGACAGAGAGAGAGAGAGACAGAGAGAGGGACAGAGAGAGAGAGTGACAGAGAGAGAGAGGGACAGAGAGAGAGAGGGACAGAGGGACAGAGAGAGAGAGGGACAGAGAGAGAGAGCGACAGAGAGAGAGAGCGACAGAGGGAGCGACAGAGAGAGAGAGCGAAGAGAGAGAGAGGGACAGAGAGAGAGAGGGACAGAGAGAGAGAGGGACAGAGAGAGAGAGAGAGGGACAGAGAGAGAGAGAGAGAGGGACAGAGAGAGAGAGGGACAGAGAGAGAGAGAGGGACAGAGAGAGAGAGAGAGAGAGAGAGAGAGACAGAGAGTGACAGAGAGAGAGAGAGAGAGGGACAGAGAGAGAGAGAGAGGGACAGAGAGAGAGGGAGAGGGAGAGAGAGACAGAGAGAGAGGGACAGAGAGAGAGAGACAGAGAGAGAGGGACAGAGAGAGAGGGACAGAGAGAGGCAGAGAGAGAGAGACAGAGAGGGAGAGACAGAGAGGGACAGAGAGAGAGGGACAGAGAGAGAGGGACAGAGAGAGAGAGGGACAGAGAGAGAGAGGGACAGAGAGGGAGAGGGACAGAGAGGGAGAGGGACAGAGAGGGAGAGGGACAGAGAGGGAGAGGGACAGAGAGAGAGAGAGACAGAGAGAGAGAGAGACAGAGAGGGACAGAGAGAGAGGGACAGAGAAAGAGAGTGAGGTACAGAGAGAGAGAGCGACAGAGAGACGGGGACAGAGAGAGATAGGGACAGAGATAGAGAGAGGGACAGAGAGAGAGAGGGACAGAGAGAGAGGGACAGAGAGAGAGAGGGGGACAGGGAGAGAGAGAGACAGAGAGAGAGAGAGAGGGACAGAGAGAGAGTGAGGTACAGAGAGAGAGAGACAGAGAGAGAGAGAGACAGAGAGAGAGAGAGAGAGGGAGGGACAGAGAGAGAGCGACAGAGAGAGAGAGAGTCAGAGAGCGACAGAGAGACATAGAGAGCGAGAGACAGAGACAGCGAGAGAGAGAGCAAGAGACAGAAAGAGCGATAAGAGACCCAGGGAGACATAGAGTGAGAGACAGAGAGCGAGAGACAGAGATAGAGACAGCGAGAGAGAGTTGCACAGAGGGAGAGACAGACAGAGAGACACACACACTGAGCAACATTCTAGTCATTTGCACTGGAATGGAACATTGCGATGGAATATCACAGATCAATATTCTAGTCATTTGCGATGGAATATCACTGATCAATATTCTAGTCATTTGCAATGTAATATCACTGATCAATATTCTTGTCATTTGCAATGTAATATCACTGATCAATATTCTAGTCATTTGCAATGGAATATCACTGATCAATATTCTAGTAATTTCCAATGTAAAGGAATATTGCAATGTAATATCACTGATCAATATTCTAGTCATTTGCAATGTAATGGAATATTGCAATGTAATATCAGTGATCAATATTCTAGTCATTTGCGATGTAATATCACTGATCAATATTCTAGTCATTTGCAATGGAATATCACTGATCAATATTCTAGTCATTTGCAATGTAATGGAATATTGCAATGGAATATCACTGATCAATATTCAAGTAATTTGCAATGTAATATCACTGATCAATATTCTAGTCATTTGCAATGTAATATCACTGATCAATATTCTAGTCATTTGCAATGTAATATCACTGATCAATATTCTAGTCATTTGCAATGTAATATCACTGATCAATATTCAAGTCATTTGCAATGTAATGGAATATTGCAATGTAATATCACTGATCAATATTCTAGTCATTTGCAATGTAATATCACTGATCAATATTCTAGTCATTTGCAATGTAATATCACTGATCAATATTCTAGTCATTTGCAATGTAATATCACTGATCAATAATCAAGTCATTTGCAATGTAATGGAATATTGCAATGTAATATCACTGATCAATATTCAAGTAATTTGCAATGTAATATCACTGATCAATATTCTAGTCATTTGCAATGTAATGGAATATTGCAATGTAATATCACTGATCAATATTCTAGTCATTTGCAATGGAATATCACTGATCAATATTCTAGTCATTTGCAATGTAATATCACTGATCAATATTCAAGTCATTTGCAATGTAATGGAATATTGCAATGTAATATCACTGATCAATATTCTAGTCATTTGCAATGTAATATCACTGATCAATATTCTAGTCATTTGCAATGTAATATCACTGATCAATAATCAAGTCATTTGCAATGTAATGGAATATTGCAATGTAATATCACTGATCAATATTCAAGTAATTTGCAATGTAATATCACTGATCAATATTCTAGTCATTTGCAATGTAATGGAATATTGCAATGTAATATCACTGATCAATATTCTAGTCATTTGCAATGGAATATCACTGATCAATATTCTAGTCATTTGCAATGTAATATCACTGATCAATATTCAAGTCATTTGCAATGTAATGGAATATTGCAATGTAATATCACTGATCAATATTCTAGTCATTTGCAATGTAATATCACTGATCAATATTCTAGTCATTTGCAATGTAATATCACTGATCAATATTCTAGTCATTTGCAATGTAATGGAATATTGCAATGGAATATCACTGATCAATATTCTAGTCATTTGCAATATAATGGAATATTGCAATGGAATATCACTGATCAATATTCTAGTCATTTGCAATGTAATGGAATATTGCAATGTAATATCACTGATCATTATTCTCGTCATTTGCAATGTAATGGAATATTGCAATGGAATATCACTGATCAATATTCTAGTCATTTGCAATGTAATATCACTGATCAATATTCTAGTCATTTGCAATATAATGGAATATTGCAATGGAATATCACTGATCAATATTCTAGTCATTTGCAATGTAATGGAATATTGCAATGTAATATCACTGATCAATATTCTAGTCATTTGCAATGTAATATCACTGATCAATATTCTAGTCATTTGCAATGTAATGGAATATTGCAATGTAATATCACTGATCATTATTCTAGTCATTTGCAATGTAAAGGTAATGACAAAGGGTTTTGACCCGAAACGTTGACTCTAATTTCTCTGCAGTCCTTGCCTGGCCTGCTGAGTTTTTCCAGCATTTCCTGTAGTTATTTCCCTTGCCAGAGTGCTGGCCTGGGCTATCCATGGATTAGCATGTCAATAGACAGACCCCCTAGGGAGCAAAGCCAACATGTCAATGGCTCAAGGGGTGGACTCTGCAATCTGCTGACCTGGGGGTGGGAGGGTCCCAGTCCTGAGGGTGGGTGGGTCCCAGTCCTGGGGGTGGGAGGGTCCCAGTCCTGGGGGTGGGAGTCCCAGTCCTAATAACTCCTTCCTCCAGAAGGGCCATTTCTCTCAATCTGCTGTGTGTGTGTATGCTGTGTGCAAATTCTCTGTCTCCATCTTTAACTCTTTAGATCCTCTGGTTTCTAATGTAATGTAATTGTTTGTAATGGGATGTTGTTGGGAGATTGTCTGTGTAACTGAGAGACGGAGCCCTGGGCTCTTGCTGTGCTTTTTTTAATCATTGCTTTGTTTATTAATCAATCTCATTTCTCTCTCTCTATTCTCCCAAGGACATTTATTATATTTGCAAAGCTGTACCAAGATGCAGAGAGAGCGAGAGCGCTTTGGGACGAGGAATACCTGGGGCAAGAGCTTCCTCCGCAGTGGACAATCCGAGGCCTTCGCCAGAGGCTGCACCCAATGGGCCCACGTGAGTTTGTGTCTGTTTAATACCCCGGCCTTTCATTTCCTCTCGGGGAGCCTGGGATTCTGGGGCCTGGGGTTAACTTGTTCCTGCTGGATTGTAGGCCTGGAGTTTTCAACAGGTTTAAAGCAGCCCTGGCCTTGCAATGTGGCACAAACACGTTAACCCCTGGTGCGGGACAAAGAGGCCCCCCAAGAGGAAATCAAAGTCCTCAGCGTCAACCCGTGTTATAATTCCACAATAATGCTGGTGGTTTGCGCAGTGCTATTAATTTGAGGCTTCAATGAGATGTGCGGTAGACATTTTAATTCATGTTACTGTGGTTCCGATTGTGGATTTATTAGTGTCTATTTCACTCCAGCTTTCCGTCTCTCTCTCACCAGCTTTCTCTCTCTCTCTCTCGCCAGCTTTCTCTCTCTCTCTCTCGCCAGCTTTCTCTCTCTCTCTCGCCAGCTTTCTCTGTCTCTCTCTCGCCAGCTTTCTCTGTCTCTCTCTCTCGCCAGCTTTCTCTGTCTCTCTCTCTCGCCAGCTTTCTCTGTCTCTCTCTCTCGCCAGCTTTCTCTGTCTCTCTCTCTCCAGCTTTCTGTCTCTCTCTCGCCAGCTTTCTGTCTCACTCTCCAGCTTTCTCTGTCTCTCTCGCCAGCTTTCTCTGTCTCTCTCGCCAGCTTTCTCTGTCTCTCTCGCCAGCTTTCTGTCTCTCTCTCTCCAGCTTTCTCTGTCTCTCTCTCCAGCTTTCTCTGTCTCTCTCTCGCCAGCTTTCTCTGTCTCTCTCTCGCCAGCTTTCTCTGTCTCTCTCTCGCCAGCTTTCTCAGTCTCTCTCTCCAGCTTTCTCTGTCTCTCCAGCTTTCTCTGTCTCTCTCTCTCGCCAGCTTTCTCTGTCTCTCTCTCGCCAGCTTTCTCTGTCTCTCTCGCCAGCTTTCTCTGTCTCTCCAGCTTTCTCTGTCTCTCTCTCGCCAGCTTTCTCTGTCTCTCTCGCCAGCTTTCTCTGTCTCTCTCGCCAGCTTTCTCTGTCTCTCTCTCGCCAGCTTTCTCTGTCTCTCTCGCCAGCTTTCTCTGTCTCTCTCTCGCCAACTTTCTGTCTCTCTCTCCAGCTTTCTGTCTCTCTCTCCAGCTTTCTCTGTCTCTCTCTCTAGCTTTCTGTCTCTCTCTCTCCAGCTTTCTCTGTCTCTCTCTAGCTTTCTGTCTCTCTCTCTAGCTTTCTCTCTCTCCAGCTTTCTGTCTCTCTCCAGCTTTCTCTGTCTCTCTCTCCAGCTTTCTCTGTCTCTCTCTCTCTCCAGCTTTCTGTCTCTCTCTCTCCAGCTTTCTGTCTCTCTCTAGCTTTCTGTCTCTCTCTCCACAGCTTTCTGTCTCTCTCCAGCTTTCTCTGTCTCTCTCCAGCTTTCTGTCTCTCTCTCTCTGCAGCTTTCTCTGTCTCTCTCTCTCTCTCTCTCTCCAGCTTTCTCTGTCTCTCTCTCTCGCCAGCTTTCTCTGTCTCTCTCTCGCCACCTTTGTCTCTCTCTCTCTCTCGCCATCTTTCTCTTATGTGGCTCGATGTCAAATTGTGTTTTATAACACTCCTGTGCAGCTCCCTGGGAGGTTTAACTACATTAAAGGCACTATACAAATATAATTGTTGTTGTTGTTTCTCTCGAGCTTTCTCTCGCTCGCTCTCTCTCTTTTTGCATTGCAACCGAATTTTTCCCCCTTAACATAAAAAATGCAATTGGATTTGTCGTTATTTTAAATGGTGAGAGAGAAACATTTCAGAATACATTTTAATCAAGATTAAAGCTGAGATAGAGGGAAAGAATCAGAGAGAGAGAGCAGATGAGTGAATGAAAAAGAGCGAGAGAGATGGGGAGCTGGATAGGAACAGAGAGAGGGGGAGAGAGAACAAGCGATGGGGGGGAGAGAGAGAGAGAGAGAGAGGGAGAGGGAGGGGGGGACGCAGATGGAGGTGAGTGTTAAATGCCAGAAGTGGGAGATGCTATTTTAGATCTGGTAATGTGTAATGAGACAGGATTAATTAATGATCTCATAGTAAAGGATCCCCTAAGAAAGAGTGATTGGTAGAATTTCAAATTCATTTTGAGGGTGAGAAACTTGGGTCTGAAACTAGTGTCCTAAACTGAAATAAAGGCAATTACAAGGGTCCGAGGAGAGAGTTGGCTGAAGCGGACTGGGAAAATAGATGAAAGGGTAAGACGCTAGCTCAGCAGTGGCAGACATTTAAGGAGATATTTCATCAATCTCAGCAAAGGTGTATTCCAGTGAGAAAGAAAGGCTCTACGAGGAGGATGCACCATCCGTGGCTAACTAAGGGAGTTAAAGATGGGATCACATTGAAAGAAAAGGCAGGCAATGTTGCCAAGATTAGTGTTAGGCCAGAGGATTGGGACATTTTTAGAAACCAGTAAATGATGACAAATCAGCAAAAAAAAACTCAATTTCCTGGGTCAGAGCTGTGCATGTAGTTTTTTTAATTCATTGCGTGATTTCTTTTAATCAATTTTCATTTCTCTCTCTCCAGAAGCTACAACGTGACAATGCAGAGAGAGAGTCTTTTGGGAGGTGGAATCCTGGAGAAGTGCTTCCTTCAGAGGGAGGAGAGTGACCGAGGCCCCCTCAGCACAGGCTGCCTGCCTGGCCCCCAATGTGTCTGTTTATCACCCCGCGATTCATTGCCATCGCTTGCTCCCCCCAATGTAACTTGTACATCTTTCTGCACCACCCTCTCTCTCTCGTTACCTCTGTAGAAAAGGCACTGAAGATGGCAGACTAGATACTTTCCTTTATTAGCTATGAGGAAAGACTGGATAGGCTGGGTTGGTTTTCTTTGGAATAGAGACTGAGGGAGGTTAAATGGAGGTGTATAAAATGATGAGGGGGCCTAGATAGAGTGGATGGGAAGGACTGCTCTCCCCCAGCAGAGAGGTCAATAACCAGGGGCCATATATGCACTAGAAGTGGCGTAACCGATAAGGTGACGGACCCAGAGCAGGAGAGTGGGATTAGGCTGGATAGCTTTATAAATCGTCCGGCACAGACACGAGGGGCCGAATGGCCTCCTTCTGTGCTGTAAACTTGTACAATTCCCTCTCTCTCTCTCTCCCTATTTCCCCATCTCTCTGTCTGTCCCTTACAGCCTGGGACCAGTGACAGAGACACACGCAGGCCAGGCTGTACAGTCAGTCAGAGACACCTGTCCCCGTAGACACATCGGGGGGATTGAATTTCCACTGGAGTTAGTTCTCCAGATCGCCCACTGTAAGCTGTATATTCCACTCTCCACCTCCCTCCCTCTCGAGTCACATCTCTGTATCGGCACATCTTTCGTTATATCTGTATCTCTACATCAGTCTCTCGTTCTCCATTGTTCTTCATCTCTTACTGCAACGTTAATCTTTGCATCCCTTCATCTCCCTCTCCAATCTTCTTTCTATCTACATCTTTCTTGATATCTCTGCCTCTCCAACTCTTTCTCTGCAGCACTCTCTGTCTTTCTCGATCTCCAACTCTCTATTTCAGTATCTCTCTCCCTAACTCTCTCTCTCTCTCTCTCTCTCTGCCAGCCACTCTCTCCCTCTCTCTTTGTCCATCTGCCTGTCTCTTTCTATTTTGAATCTCAGTTTCTCTGCCTTCTGCTCTCCGCTCCTCTCCCTGGTGCTGGCTCCCTCCCTCCCTCTCTCTTATTCCCAATCTCGCTCCCTCTCACTCCGTTCTGCCTCTTTGTCCTTCTCACTTTCCGTATCTCTGCTTTCTGCTCCTCAGTCCCTCTCACTGGGCCAGATGTTGACCCGGTGCCACAGTGTGAACCCAGTGACAATAAACCAGAATCCTGCGTCACATCTCTCCCGAGGTTGATTTCCATCAATGTTACAGTAGGGCGAGATGTGAAACGGGAGGCTGATTCACCATCACCCGGTTTGTTGTATAACGCCAAGTCAAACAGTTTCTTTCCCTCTACGTCTCTGCCTCGCTCCTGTGGGTAGGTGGAGTCGAGGTGCAGATCAGTCACAATCTCACATTGGTTGGACAGTCTCGAAGGGCTGAATGGCCTCCTATGTCACCCAAATCGCTGTGTGTCTTTTCTCTGTTCAGGGACACCCAGCTCAGGTTTTGTTTCCCACTACACTGATGGGGGTTGGGGGGAGGGGGAAACATCTTCCTGCAGTGAGGAACATACCCGGAGCCGGGACGGTACTGTCCGTGAAGGTTGGGAATGTCCGTCATCTCTTGCTCCACGTCTGCACCCCCCCCCGATCTCTACTGCCCCCCCATCTCACACTCTCACCCTCCTGTATTCCCAGGCTTCTCAATCTCTCTCCAATTAGGTTCCAGACACTCATTATACAGCCACCGACTGAGTGAGCGGCAGCAGCCATTTTGTGCTTGGTGCGCGGGGAGGCAGCCATTTTGTGCTTGGTGCAGGGGGGAGGCGGCCATTTTGTGCTCGGTGCAGGGGGGAGGCAGCCATTTTGTGCTTGGTGCAGGGGGGAAGCCATTTTGTGCTTGGTGCAGGGGGGAGGCAGCCATTTTGTGCTCGGTGCAGGGGGGAAGCCATTTTGTGTTTGGTGCGTGGGGAGGCAGCCATTTTGTGCTCGGTGCGGGGGGTCAGCCATTTTGTGCTCGGCGCGGGGGGAGTGTTTTACATTGTTTGTTTGTTTGGACGTGAATTAAAGCAAATTAAAGAGAGTTGTGATTTGGAGCCTCATCAGGTAAGTGAGTGATTCACACACGGGGCAAAATAAAGTTTCACCAGCGGTGGGGAGGGAGATTGACAGGGCGGGCGGGGGGATTATACAGGGATGGAGATATGGGGGTCTTATACAGCGGGGGCTGTGGAGTTTCACCAGCGGTGGGGAGGGAGATTGACAGGGCGGGCGGGGGGATTATACATGGATGGAGATATATGGGGGTCTTATACAGCGGGGGCTGTGGAGTTTCACCAGCGGTGGGGAGGGAGATTGACAGGGCGGGGGGATTATACGTGGATGGAGATATATGGGGGTCTTATACAGGGGGGGCTGTGGAGTTTCACCAGCGGTGGGGAGGGAGATTGACAGGGCGGGCGGGGCGATTATACGTGGATGGAGATATATGGGGGTCTTATACAGGGGGGGCTGTGGAGTTTCACCAGCGGTGGGGAGGGAGATTGACAGGGCGGGCAGGATTATACAGGGATGGAGATATGGGGGTCTTATACAGGGGGGCTGTGGAGTTTCACCAGCGGTGGGGAGGGAGATTGACAGGGCGGGCGGGGGGATTATACATGGATGGAGATATATGGGGGTCTTATACAGGGGGGGCTGTGGAGTTTCACCAGCGGTGGGGAGGGAGATTGACAGGGCGGGGGGATTATACATGGATGGAGATATATGGGGGTCTTATACAGGGGGGCTGTGGAGTTTCACCAGCGGTGGGGAGGGAGATTGACAGGGCGGGCAGGATTATACAGGGATGGAGATATGGGGGTCTTATACAGGGGGGGCTGTGGAGTTTCACCAGCGGTGGGGAGGGAGATTGACAGGGCGGGCGGGGGGATTATACAGGGATGGAGATATATGGGGGGTCTTATACAGGGGGGGCTGTGGAGTTTCACCAGCGGTGGGGAGGGAGATTGACAGGGCGGGCGGGGCGATTATACAGGGATGGAGATATATGGGGGTCTTATACAGGGGGGGCTGTGGAGTTTCACCAGCGGTGGGGAGGGAGATTGACAGGGCGGGGCGATTATACATGGATGGAGATATGGGGCTCTTATACAGGGGGGGCTGTGGAGTTTCACCAAGGGGGAGGACACAGCGCGGGGGGGGGACACAGCGCGGGGGGGGGAATAGTGCAGGGGGAATTCAGCGGGGGGGGGACACAGCGCGGGGGGGGGGACACAGCGCGGGGGGGGGACACAGCGCGGGGGGGGGAATAGTGCAGCATGGTTGCAAGTTTGTGTAAAGCTACTCACTTTAGTCAATCACTCAAAATCAAATCTTGAGATATTTCAATTTGAAAACATTTTAACCATTTCAGAGCACTTTAAAAGCAGGGCAGTGGGATTAGGTTGGGGACTGATACAGGGCTATGGGGAGAGAGCGGGGCAGTGGGATTAGGTTGGCGATTGATAAAGGGCTAACAGGAGAGAGCAGGGCAGTGGGATTAGTTTGGGACTGAGACAGAGGGTTGTCAAGTAGCTGTTCCTCGTCCACTTTGGACAGTTGCTGCCTTATCATATTAAAATCGGCCTGTTGTTTGCTAAATTTCCCCACTGAACTCACGGTTAATCTGCTTTATCAAAACGTGCCTGGATCTCCTGGTATATTTCAATACTGAACCTCGGTAGATTAAATAAAAGTGTTACCGTGATTTGATTTAAATGAAGAGGAGGGATTCACATGCGGATGAATGTTGGTCTGCAGATATCTGGGTACACCTTAGAAAAATGAAGCAAATAAAAGACAATTAAAGTCTGTTCTGGGTATTCCTACTGAGATTTGAATGAATTTTAGGCCGTGAGACTCACTGTCTTATACACAGGAGAGAAGGATTACATCAAACAAAGATAATGGCCCTGAAATCATGGTCTCCGTACCAATGACTTAGGCCTTGGTAGAGGCCCCGCAAGTTCCGTGTTTCCGTCTGCGCTGTGTATGCGCTGAATCCCCGGACTTGCAATCTATCAAGGTTTGCTACAGAATCGATAGAGTAAAGCTCTCTTTAAACCAGCCCATCAAACACTCCCAAGGCAGGTACTGCACGGGTTAGATACAGACAAAAAGCTCCCTCGACACTGTCCCATCAAACATTCCCAAGGCAGGTGCTGCACGGGTTAGATATATATAGTAATGCTCCCTCTACACTGTCCCATCAAACACTCCCAGGACTATGGGGAGAGAACGTGGCAGTGGGGTTAGTTTGGGATTGATGCAGGGCTATGGGGAGAGAGTGGGGCAGTGGGATTAGTTTGGGATTGATTCAGGGCTATGGGGGGAGAGCAGAGCAGTGGGATTAGTTTGGGATCAAGACAGAGCTATGGGGGGAAAGCGAGGCAGTGGGATTACTTTGGGATTGATACAGGGCTTTGGGGAGAGAGCGGGGCAGTGGGATTAGATTGGGGATTGATACAGGGCTACGGGGAGTCAGCAGGGCAGTGGGATTAGTTTGGGGATTGATACAGGGTATGGGGAGAGAGCGGGGCAGTGGGATTAGTTTGGGGATTGATACAGGGCTATGGGGAGAGAGCAGGGCAGTGGGATTAGTTTGGGGATTGATACAGGGCTATGGGGAGAGAGTGGGGCAGTGGGATTAGTTTGGGATTGATTCAGGGCTATGGGGGGAGAGCAGAGCAGTGGGATTAGTTTGGGATTGATACAGGGCCATGGGGAGAGAGCGGGGCAGTGGGATTAGTTTGGGGGTTGAAACAGGGCTATGGGGAGAGAGCGGGGCATTGGGATTAGTTTGGGATTGATACAGGACAATGGGGAGAGAGTGGGGCTTTGGGATTAGTTTTGGATTGATACAGGGCTATCGGGAGTGAACGGGGCACTGGGATTAGTTTGGGATTGATACAGGACTATGGGGAGAGAGTGGGGCTTTGGGATTAGTTTTGGATTGATACAGGGCTATCGGGAGTGAGCGGGGCACTGGCATTAGTTTGGGATTGATACAGGGCTATGGGGAGTGAGCGGGGCAGTGGGATTAGTTTGCGGATTGATACAGGGCTATGGGGAGAGAGCGGGGCAGTGGGATTAGTTTGCGGATTGATACAGGGCTATGGGGAGAGAGCGGGACGTTTGATTAGTTTGGGGATTGATACAGGGCTATGTAGAGAGCGGGGCAGTGGGATTAGTTTGGGATTGATACAGGGCTATCGGGAGAAATCGAGGCAGTGGGATTAGTTTGAGATTGATACAGGGCTATGGGGAGAGAGCGGGGTCGTGGGATTAATTTGGGATTGATACAGGGCTATGGGGAGAGAGCGGGGCAGTGGGATTAGTTTGGGATTGATACAGGGCTATGGGGAGAGAGCGGGGCAGTGGGATTAGTTTGGGATTTGATACAGGGCTATGGGGTGAGAGCGGGGCAGTGTGATTTGTTTGTAATTGATACAGGGCTATGGGGAGAGAGCGGGGCAGTGGGATTAATTTGGGATTGATACAGAGCTATGGGGAGAGAGCGGGGCAGTGGGATTAGGTTGGGGACTGATACAGGGCTATGGGGAGAGAGCGAGGCAGTGGGATTCGGTTGGCGATTGATAAAGGGCTAACAGGAGAGAGCAGGGCAGTGGGATTAGTTTGGGGCTGAGACAGAGGGTTGTCAAGTAGCTGTTCCTAGTCCACGTTGGACAGATCCTGCCTTAAAATCGGCCTGTTGTTTGCTAAATTTCCCCACTGAACTCATTGTTAATCTGCTTTATCAAAACGTGCCTGGATCTCCTGGTATATTTCAATACTGAACCTTGGTAGATTAAATAAAAGTGTTACCGTGATTTGATTTAAATGCAGAGGAGGGATTCACATGCGGATGAATGTTGGTCTGCAGATATCTGGGTACACCTTAGAAAAATGAAGCAAATAAAAGACAATTAAAGTCTGTTCTGGGTATTCCTACTGAGATTTGAATGAATTTTAGGCCGTGAGACTCACTGTCTTATACACAGGAGTGAAGGATTACATCAAACAAAGATAATGGCCCTGAAATCATGGTCTCCGTACCAACGACTTAGGCCTTGGTAGAGGCCCCGCAAGTTCCGTGTTTCCGTCTGCGCTGTGTATGTGCTGAATCCCCGGACTTGCAATCTATCAAGGTTTGCTACAGAATCGATAGAGTAAAGCTCTCTTTAAACCAGCCCATCAAAAACTCCCAGGGCAGGAACAAGACGGGTTAGATACAGAGTGAAGCTCCCTCTACACTGTCCCATCAAACACTCCCAACGCAGGTACTGCACGGGTTAGATACAGAGTAAAGCTCCCTCTACGCTGTCCCATCAAACACTCCCAAGGCAGGTACAGCACGGGTTACATATAGAGTAATGCTCCCTCTACACTGTCCCATGAAACACTCCCAAGGCAGGTACCGCACAGGTTAGATACAGACAAAAAGCTGCCTCTACACTGTCCCATCAAACATTCCCAAGGCAGGTGCTGCACGGGTTAGATATATATAGTAATGCTCCCTCTACACTGTCCCATCAAACACTCCCAGGGCTATGGGGAGAGAACGTAGCAGTGGGGTTAGTTTGGGAATGATGCAGGGCTATGGGCAGAGAGTGGGGCAGAGGGATTAGTTTGGAATTGATGCAGGGCTATTGGGAAAAGTTTGGGATTGAGGCAGGGCTATGGGGAGAGAGTGGGGCAGTGGGATTAGTTTGGGATTGATTCAGGGCTATTGGGGGAGAGCAGGGCAGTGGGATTAGTTTGGGATCAAGACAGAGCTATGGGGGGAAAGCGAGGCAGTGGGATTAGTTTGGGATTGATACAGGGCTATGGTGAGAGAGCGGGGCAGTGGGATTAGTTTGGGGTTGGTACAGGACTATGGGGAGAGAGCGGGGCAGTGGGATTAGTTTGGGGATTGATACAGGGCTATGGGGAGAGAGCGGGGCAGTGGGATTAGTTTGGGGATTGATACAGGGCTATGGGGAGAGAGCGGGGCAGTGGGATTTGTTTGGGATTGATACAGGGCTTTGGGGAGAAAGCAGGGCAGTGGAAATAGTTTGTGATTGATACAGGGCTATGGGGAGAAAGCGGGGCAGTGGGATTAGTTTGGTGATTGATACAGGGCTATGGGGAGAAAGCGGGGCAGTGGGATTAGTTTCGGGATTGATACAGGGCTATGGGGAGAAAGCGGGGCAGTGGGATTAGTTTGGTGATTGATACAGGGCTATGGGGAGAGAGCGGGGCAGTGGGATTTGTTTGGGATTGATACAGGGCTATGGGGAGAAAGCGGGGCAGTGGGATTAGTTTCGGGATTGATACAGGGCTATGGGGAGAAAGCGGGGCAGTGGGATTAGTTTGGTGATTGATACAGGGCTATGGGGAGAGAGCGGGGCAGCGGGATTAGTTTGGGGATTGAAACAGGGCTATGGGGAGAGAGCGGGGCATTGGGATTAGTTTGGGATTGATACAGGACTATGGGGACAGAGTGGGGCTTTGGGATTAGTTTTGGATTGATACACGGCTATCGGGAGTGAGCGGTGCACTGGGATTAGTTTGGGATTGATACAGGGCTATGGGGAGTGAGCGGGGCAGTGGGATTATTTTGCGGATTGATACAGGGCTATGGGGAGAGAGCGGGGCAGTGGGATTAGTTTGGGATTGATACAGGGCTATGGGGAGAGAGCGGGGCAGTGGGATTAGTTTGGGATTGATACAGGGCTATCGGGAGTGAGCAGGGCACTGGGATTAGTTTGTGATTGATACAGGGCTATGGGGAGTGAGCGGGGCAGTGGGATTATTTTGCGGATTGATACAGGGCTATGGGGAGAGAGCGGGGCAGTGGGATTAGTTTGGGGATTGATACAGGGCAATGGGGAGACAGCGGGGCAGTTTGATTCGTTTGGGATTGATACAGGACTATGGGGAGAGAGCGGGACAGTGGGATTAGCTTGGGGATTGATACAGGGCTATGGGGAGAGAGCGGGGCAGTGGGATTAGTTTGGGGATTGATACAGGGCTATGGGGAGTGAGCGGGGCAGTGGGAATAGTTTGGGATTGATACAGGGCTATCCGGAGAGAGCGGGGCAGTGGGATTAGTTTGGGATTTGATACAGGGCTATGGGGTGAGAGCGGGGCAGTGTGATTTGTTTGGGATTGATACAGGGCTATGGGGAGAGTGCAGGACAGTGGGATTAGTTTGGGATTGATACAGAGCTATGGGGAGAGAGCGGGGCAGTGGGATTAGTTTGGGGATTGATACAGGGCTATGGGGAGAGAGCGGGGCAGTGTGATTAGTTTGGAATTGATACAGGGCAATCGGAAGAGAGCGGGGCAGTGGGATTCGTTTCGGGATTGATACAGGGCTTTGGGGTGAGAGCAGGGCAGTCTGATTAGTTTGGGATTGATACAGGGTTATCGGGAGCGAGCGAGGCATTGGGAATAGTTTGGGATTGATACAGGGCTATCGGGAGAGATCGGGGCAGTGTGATTAGTTTGGGATTGATACAGGGCTATGGGGAGGGAGTGGGGCTTTGGGATTAGTTTAGGATTGATACAGGCCTATCGGGAGTGAGCGGGGCACTGGGATTAGTTTGGGATTGATACAGGGCTTTGGGGAGTGAGCGGGGCAGTGGGATTAGTTTGCGGATTGATACAGGGCTATGGGGAGTGAGCGGGGCAGTGGGATTAGTTTGGGATTGATACAGGGCTATGGGGAGAGAGCGGGGCAGTTGGATTAGTTTGGGATTGATAAACGGCTATGGGGAGAGAGCGGGGCAATGGGATTAGTTTTGGGGATTGATACAGGGCTTTGGGGAGATAGCGGGGCAGTGTGATTAGTTTGGGATTGATGCAGGACTATGGGGAGAGAGCGGGGCAGTGGGATTAGTTTAGGATTGATGTAGGGCTATGGGGGGAGAGCGGGTCAGTGGGATTAGGTTGGGGACTGATACAGGGCTATGGGGAGAGAGCGAGGCAGTGGGATTAGGTTGGCGATTGATAAAGGGCTAACAGGAGAGAGCAGGGCAGTGGGATTAGTTTGGGACTGAGACAGAGGGTTGTCAAGTAGCTGTTCCCAGTCCACTTTGGACAGATCCTGCCTTATCATATTAAAATCGGCCTGTTGTTTGCTAAATTTCCCCACTGAACTCATTGTTAATCTGCTTTATCAAAACGTGCCTGGGTCTCCTGGTATATTTTAATACTGAACCTCGGTAGATTAAATGAAAGTGTTACCGAGAATTGATTTAATGCAGAGGAGGGATTCACATGCGGATGAATGTTGGTCTGCAGATATCTGGGTACACCGTAGAAAAATGAAGCAAATAAAAGACAATTAAAGTCTGTTCTGGGTATTTTTACTGAGATTTGAATGAATTTTAGGCCGTGAGACCCACTGTCTTATGCACAGGAGTGAAGGATTACATCAAACAAAGATAATGGCCCTGAAATCATGGTCCCCGTACCAACGACTTAGGCCTTGGTAGAGGCCCCGCAAGTTCCGTGTTTCCGTCTGCGCTGTGTATGCGCTGAATCCCCGGACTTGCAATCTATCAAGGTTTGCTACAGAATCGATAGAGAAAAGCTCTCTTTAAACCAGCCCATCAAAAACTCCCAGGGCAGGAACAACACGGGTTAGATACAGAGTGAAGCTCCCTCTACACTGTCCCATCAAACACTCCCATGGCAGGGACTGCACGGGTCAGATACAGAGTAAAGCTCCCTCTATGCTGTCCCATCAAACACTCCCAAGGCAGGTACAGCACGGGTTAGATATAGAGTAATGCTCCCTCTACACTGTCCCATCAAACACTCCCAAGGCAGGTACCGCACGGGTTAGATACAGACAAAAACCTCCCTCTACACTGTCCCATCAAACATTCCCAAGGCAGGTGCTGCACGGGTTAGATATATATAGTAATGCTCCCTCTACACTGTCCCATCAAACACTCCCAGGGCTATGGGGAGAGAACGTGGCAGTGGGGTTAGTTTGGGAATGATGCAGGGCTATGGGCGGAGACTGGGGCAGAGGGATTAGTTTGGAATTGATGCAGGGCTATGGGGGGAGAGCAGGGCAGTGGGGTTAGTTTGGGATCAAGACAGAGCTATGGGGGGAAAGCGAGGCACTGGGATTAGTTTGGGATTGATACAGGGCTATGGGGAGAGAGCGGGGCAGTGGGATTAGATTGGGGATTGATACAGGGCTATGGGGAGTCAGCAGGGCCGTGGGATTAGTTTGGGGATTGATACAGGGTATGGGGAGAGAGCGGGGCAGTGGGATTAGTTTGGGGATTGATACAGGGCTATGGGGAGAGAGCAGGGCAGTGGGATTAGTTTGGGGATTGATACAGGGCTATGGGGATAGAGCGGGGCAGTGGGATTAGTTTGGGATTGATACAGGGCTATGGGGAGAGAGCAAGGCAGTGGGATTAGTTTGGGATTGATAAAGGGCTATGGGGAGAGAGCGGGGCAGTGGGATTAGTTTGGGATTGATACAGGGCTATGGGGAGAGAGCGGGGCAGTGGGATTAGTTTGGGGATTGAAACAGGGCTATGGGGAGAGAGCTGGGCATTGGGATTAGTTTGGGATTGATACAGGACTATGGGGAGAGAGTGGGGCTTTGGGATTAGTTTTGGATTCATACAGGGCTATCGGGAGTGAGCGGGGCACTGGGATTAGTTTGGGATTGATACAGGGCTATGGGGAGTGAGCGGGGCAGCGGGATTAGTTTGCGGATTGATACAGGGCTATGGGGAGAGAGCGGGGCAGTGGGATTAGTTTGGGGATTGATACAGGGCTATGGGGAGAGAGCGAGGCATTGGGAATAGTTTGGGATTGATACAGGGCTATCGGGAGAGATCGGGGCAGTGTGATTAGTTTGGGATTGATACAGGGCTATGGGGTTTTGTATATTCCACATGTCCTGTGCTTGAAGTCTCTGACATTGGCCAGACATTGTTTTAGCATTTCATTGTCTTGGGCTGTTTACTATGAACATCTTTACCTGTTTCTGATCTACACAGGATGCAACAGATCAGAAAAACCTCCATTCAACAATGCGAATTCCTGTCTCTGCAAAGACATCATGCTGTTCCACAATGCAGGAATGTCGCAAACAGCTTTTGATAGCTGAGATCAACTTTAACCATTCAAACCTTTCAGGTAAAGAAGCTTCTAGATTCCGAGCCACAAATTGAATCGTTTAAGACAGAAAGAATGTCACAGAAATGTGATTTATTGCTGTTATTTTACAATTTACAAATATACACACAATTTGTGTCACTGAATTATAAATAAAAAGCAGGCAAAGCTATGACTTAACAGAAATAAACACTTGTTTTTCTTCCTGGACAGCAAAACCAGTCAGACTGACTTGCAAATGTTTACTGATATGTTGACGTAAAGATTTATAATTGACCAATTTCGCTTCTAATGTTTTTCTCTCAAACATTCTCCACAATATTAATCCCTGCTCTTGTCACAAGGAGTGTTGAATTATTTTAGGTACTTCGCAATTAAAAGCAGGAAACAAACTTCATTATACTCACAAATTTTAATCTCCTATTTCAAACATTCAAACCAAATCGAATTGTACGTTATCACTTTAATCAATGTATTTTCTGTGTCTCTCTCAATAAACAAAGAGTGGTTTCTTCTAAAGTAGCTTCCTGCAATTTTTATACATCATTACATAACTCTTGCTTCAATTAACACTCCACTAAATGTTTAAGAGGAAATCTATATTTACGTTATTCCTGCGACTTGTTAGGACTATCGAACGACAGACATTATAAAATGGTTTGTGTTTTTCCCCTTTCTTGGTTCTCTTCCTAAATGTCTTAATGGTATATTTTTAAAAAGTCATTAAAAAGTAATCTGTAACTCCTACAAATCCTCCCCTACCTTCCCCCTCCTCAACACCATGGTTGCAAGTTTGTGTAAAGCTACTCACTTCAGTCAATCACTCAAAATCAAATCTTGAGATATTTCAATTTGAAAACATTTTAACCATTTCAGAGCACTTTAAAAGCGTTTGGACTTCAAGACCTGGTTGAAACTTGTTTAGGTGAGGGGGAAATTGGCTTTTGCTTCAGTCTCTTCCAAAATCATGTTCGAAACTTAGGGGGAAAAAGTGTTTTTTACACTCATTTTTGGTGAAAAGTTCATTAAAAATCGTTAAAATCTTTCAAGTCTCACTGCAGCTTTGACAGAAGAAGTTGCTCCAAGTTTCTCCTTCCCCCTTCAATGCTGTCGTTAAACATCCGACAAAATAAAGTCTAATTCCAAACGGAGCTCCAATCAGAAAGTGAATAAAGTGGTTAAACTTCCGAAGAAGGCGGCGAGGTTATCTATCCCCAGCCTTGGCGATGAGCTGGGATCAGTTTTTGGAGATGTTGTTTCCTCTTTTTCTGTTGCCGTTCCCTCCGTCTCTAAGAGTCTGAGGTACAAACGGGGGCACAAACTATTTCCCTTTCTCGCAACATGATTTAAATAACCCTGGCTGATTTCCCTCTCTCTCTAACCCAGGGGTCACTGGACAATGATCAGGAGCAGGAACCCTGGCTGATTTTCCCCTCTCTCTAACCCAGGGGTCACTGGGCAGTGATCAGGAGCAGGAACCCTGCCTGATTTCCCCTCTCTCTAACCCAGGGATCACTGGACAGAGATCAGGAGCACGAACCCTGGCTCATTTCCCCTCTCTCTAACCCACGGGTCACTGGACAATGATCAGGAGCATGAACCCTGGATGGTTCCCCCTCTCTCTAGGTCACTGGATAGTGATCAGGAGCTGGAACCCTGGCTGATTTCCCTCTCTCTCTAACCCAGGGGCCACTGGACAATGATCAGGAGCAGGAACCCTGGCTGATTTCCCCTCTCTCTAACCCAGGGGTCACTGGATAGTGATCAGGAGCATGAACCCTGGCTGATTTCCCCTCTCTCTCTAACCCAGGTGTCACTGGACTGTGATAAGGAGCAGGAACCCTGGCTGATTTCACCTGTCTCTCTAACCCAGGGGTCACTGGACTGTGATCAGGAGCAGGAACCCTGGCTGATTTCCCCTCTCTCTCTAAACCAGGGGTCACTGGGCAGTGATCAGGAGCAGGAACCCAGGCTGATTTCCCCTCTCTCTAACCCAGGGGTCACTGGACAGTGATCAGGAGCATGAATCCTGGCTGATTTCCCCTCTCTCTCTAACCCAGAGGTCACTGGGCAGTGATCAGGAGCAGGAACCCAGGCTGATTTCCCCTCTCTCTAACCGAGGGGTCACTGGACTGTGATCAGGAGCAGGAACCCTGGCTGATTTCCCCTCTCTCTCTAACCCAGAGGTCACTGGGCAGTGATCAGGAGCAGGAACCCAGGCTGATTTCCCCTCTCTCTAACCGAGGGGTCACTGGATAGTGATCAGGAGCAGGAACCCTGGCTGATTTCCCCTCTCTCTCTAACCCAGGGTTCACTGGACTGTAATCAGGAGCAGGAACCCTGGCTGCTTTCATCTCTCTCTAACCCAAGGGTCATTGGACAGTGATCAGGAGCACGAACCCTGGCTGATTTCCCCTCTCTCTAACCCAGGGGTCACTGGACTGTGATCAGGAGCAGGAACCCTGGCTGATTTCCCCTCTATCTCTAACCCAGGGGTCACTGGACAGTGATCAGGAGCAGGAACCCTGGCTGGTTCCCCCTCTCTCTAAACCAGGGGTCACTGGACTGTGATCAGGAGCAGGAACCCTGGCTGATTTCCCTCTCTCTCTAACCCAGGGGTCACTGGGCAGTGATTAGGAGCAGGAACCCAGGCTGACTTCCCTTCTCTCTAACCAGGCGTCACTGGATAGTGTTCAGGAGCAGGAACCCTGGCTGATTTCCTCCTCTCTCTAACTCAGGGGTCACTGGATAGTGATCAGGAGCAGGAACCCTGGCTGATTTCCCCTCTCTCTCTAACCCAGAGGTCACTGGGCAGTGATCAGGAGCAGGAACCCTGGCTGATTTCCCCTCTCTCTAACCGAGGGGTCACTGGACTGTGATCAGGAGCAGGAACCCTGGCTGATTTCCCCTCTCTCTCTAACCCAGGGTTCACTGGACTGTAATCAGGAGCAGGAACCCTGGCTGCTTTCACCTCTCTCTCTAACCCAAGGGTCGTTGGACAGTGATCAGGAGCACGAACCCTGGCTGATTTCCCCTCTCTCTCTAACCCAGGGGTCACTGGACAGTGATCAGGAGCAGGAACCCTGGCTGGTTCCCCCTCTCTCTAACGCAGAGGTCACTGGATAGTGATCAGGAGCTGGAACCCGGGCTGGTTTCCCCTCTCTCTAACCCAGGGGTTACTGGACAATGATCAGGAGCAGCAACTCTCGCTGATTTCCCTCTCTCTCTAACCAGGGGTCACTGGATAGTGATCAGGAGCAGGAACCCTGGCTGATTTCACCTGTCTCTCTAACCCAGGGGTCACTGGAAAATGATCAGGAGCAGGAACCCTGGCTGATTTCCCCTCTCTCTAACCCAGGAGTCACTGGACAGTGATCAGGAGCAGGAACCCTGGCTGGTTCCCCCTCTCTCTAACCCAGGGGTCACTGGACTGTAATCAGGAGCTGGAACCCGGGCTGATTTCCCCTCTCTCTAACCCAGGAGTCACTGGACAGTGATCAGGAGCACGAACCGTGGCTGATTTCCCTCTCTCTCTCACCCAGGTGTCACTGGACTGTGATCAGGAGCAGGAACCCTGGCTGATTTCCCCTCTCTCTCTAACCCAGGGGTCACTGGACAGTGATCAGGAGCAGGAACCCTGGCTGATTTCCCCCTCTCTCTAACCCAGGGGTCACTGGACAGTGATCAGGAGCTAGAACCCGGGCTGATTTCCCCTCTCTCTAACCCAGGAGTCACTGGACAGTGATCAGGAGCACGAACCCTGGCTGATTTCCCTCTCTCTCTCACCCAGGTGTCACTGGACTGTGATCAGGAGCAGGAACCCTGGCTGATTTCCCCTCTCTCTAACCCAGGGGTCACTGGACAGTGATCAGGAGCAGGAACCCTGGCTGATTTCCCCCTCTCTCTAACCCAGGGGTCACTGGACAGTGATCAGGAGCAGGAACCCTGGCTGATTTCCCTCTCTCTCTATCCCAGGGGTCACTGGACTGCGATCAGGAGCAGGAACCCCAGCTGATTTCCTCTCTCTCTAACTCAGGGGTCACTGGGCAGTGATCAGGAGCAGGAACCCTGGCTGATTTCCCCTCTCTAACCCAGGGGTCACTGGACAGTGATCAGGAGCAGGAACCCTGGCTGAATTCCCCTCTCTCTCTAACCCAGGGGTCACTGGGCAGTGATCAGGAGCAGGAACCCAGGCTGATTTCCACTCTCTCTAACCCAGGGTTCACTGGGCAGTGATCAGGAGCAGGAACCCTGGCTGATTTCCCTCTCTCTCTAACCCAGGGGTCACTGGGCATTGATCAGGAGCAGGAATCCTGGCTGATTTCCCCTCTCTCTAACCCAGGGGTCAGTGGATAGTGATCAGGAGCATGAACCCTGGCTGATTTCCCCTCTCTCTAACCCAGGGGTCACTGGACTGTGATCAGGAGCATGAGCCCTGGCTGATTTCCCTCTCTCTCTAACCCAGGGGTCACTGGACTGTGATCAGGAGCATGAATCCTGGCTGATTTCCCTCTCTCTCTAACCCAGGGGTCAATGGGCAGTGATCAGGAGCAGGAACCCTGGCTGATTTCCCTCTCTCTCTAACCCAGGGGTCAATGGGCAGTGATCAGGAGCAGGAACCCTGGCTGATTTCCCCTCTCTCTAACCCAGGGATCTCTGGATAGTGATCAGGAGCATGAACCCTGGCTGATTTCCCCTCTCTAACCCAGGAGTCACTGGACAGTGATCAGGAGCAGGAACCCTGGCTGATTTCCCCTCTCTCTAACCCAGGGGTCACTGGGCAGTGACCAGCAGCAGGAACCCTGGTTGATTTCCCCTCTCTCTAACCCAGGGATCTCTGGATAGTGATCAGGAGCAAGAACCCTGTCTGATTTCCCCTCTCTCTCTAACCCAGGGGTCACTGGACTGTGATCAGGAGCAGGAACCCTGGCTGATTTCCCCTCTCTCTCTAACCCAGGGGTCACTGGACTGTGATCAGGAGCAGGAACCCTGGCTGATTTCCCCTCTCTCTAACCCAGGGATCTCTGGATAGTGATCAGGAGCAGGAACCCTGGCTGATTTCCCCTCTCTAACCCAGGGGTCACTGGACAGTGATCAGGAGCAAGAACCATGGCTGATTTCCCCTCTCTCTAACCCAGGGGTCACTGGACAATGATCAGGAGCAGGAACCCTGGCTGAATTCCCCGCTCTCTAACCCAGTGGTCACTGGTCAGTGATCAGGAGCAGGAACCCTGGCTGATTTCCTCCTCTCTCTAACCCAGGAGTCACTGGGCAGTGATCAGGAGCAGGAACCCCGGCTGATTTCCCCCTCTCTCTAAACCAGGGGTCACTGGGCAGTGATCAGGAGCAGGAACCCTGGCTGATTTCCCCTCTTTCCAACCCAGGGGTGACTGGGCAGTGATCAGGAGCAGGAACCCTGGCTGATTTCCCCTCTCTCTAACCCAGGAGTCACTGGACAGTAATCAGGAGCAGGAACCCTGGCTGATTTCCCATCTCTCTCTAACCCATGGGTCACTGGACAGTGATCAGGAGCAGGAATCCTGGCTGATTTCCCATCTCTCTAACACAGAGATCACTGGATAGTGATCAGGAGCGGGATAAGCATGGGATTGATCCGGGGCAATGGGGAGTGAGCGTGGCAGTAGGATTAGTTTGTGATTGATACAGGGCTAGAGGAGAGAGCTGGGCAGTGGGATTAGTTTGGGATTGATACAGGGCTATGGGGAGAGAGGGTGCAGTGGGATTAGTTTGGATATAACACAGGGCTATGGGGTGAAAGCAGGGCAGTGGACTTACGTTGGGGATTGATACAGGGCTATGGGGAGAGAGCGGGGCAGTGGGATTTGTTTGGGATTGATACAGGGCTATGGGGAGAAAGCGGGGCAGTGGGATTAATTTGGGGATTGATACAGGGCTATGGGGAGAAAGCGGGGCAGTGGGATTTGTTTGGATATAACACAGGGCTATGGGGAGAAAGCGGGCAGTGGCATTTGTTTGGCTATAACACAGGGCTATGGGGAGAAAGCGGGCAGTGGGCTTACGTTGGGGATTGATACAGGGCTATGGGGAGAGAGCAGGGCAGTGGAAATAGTTTGTGATTGATACAGGGCTATGGGGAGAAAGCAGGGCAGTGGGATTAGTTTGGGGATTGATACAGGGCTATGGGGTGAGAGCAGGGCAGTCTGATTAGTTTGGGATTGATACAGGGTTATCGGGAGCGAGTGAGGCATTGGGAATAGTTTGGGATTGATACAGGGCTATGGGGAGAGAGCGGTGCAGTGGGATTTGTTTGGATATAACACAGGGCTATGGGGAGAAAGCAGGGCAGTGGACTTATGTTGGGGATTGATACAGGGCTATGGGGAGAGAGCGGGGCTGTGGGATTTGTTTCGGATTGATACAGAGCTATGGGGAGAAAGCGGGGCAGTGGGATTAATTTGGGGATTGATACAGGGCTATGGGGAGAAAGCGGGGCAGTGGGATTAGTTTGGATATAACACAGGGCTATGGGGAGAAAGCGGGCAGTGGGATTTGTTTGGATATAACACAGGGCTATGGGGAGAAAGCGGGCAGTGGGCTTACGTTGGGGATTGATACAGGGCTATGGGGAGAGTGCAGGGCAGTGGAAATAGTTTGTGATTGATACAGGGCTATGGGGAGAGAGCGCGGCAGTGGGATTAGGTTGGGGACTGATACAGGGCTATGGGGAGAGAGCGGGGCAGTGGGATTAGGTTGGCGATTGATAAAGGGCTAACAGGAGAGAGCAGGGCAGTGGGATTAGTTTGGGACTGAGACAGAGGGTTGTCAAGTAGCTGTTCCTAGTCCACTTTGGACAGATCCTGCCTTATCATATTAAAATCGGCCTGTTGTTTGCTAAATTTCCCCACTGAACTCACGGTTAATCTGCTTTATCAAAACGTGCCTGGATCTCCTGGTATATTTCAATACTGAACCTCGGTAGATTAAATAAAAGTGTTACCGTGATTTGATTTAAATGAAGAGGAGGGATTCACATGCGGATGAATGTTGGTCTGCAGATATCTGGGTACACCTTAGAAAAATGAAGCAAATAAAAGACAATTAAAGTCTGTTCTGGGTATTCCTACTGAGATTTGAATGAATTTTAGGCCGTGAGACTCACTGTCTTATACACAGGAGAGAAGGATTACATCAAACAAAGATAATGGCCCTGAAATCATGGTCTCCGTACCAATGACTTAGGCCTTGGTAGAGGCCCCGCAAGTTCCGTGTTTCCGTCTGCGCTGTGTATGCGCTGAATCCCCGGACTTGCAATCTATCAAGGTTTGCTACAGAATCGATAGAGTAAAGCTCTCTTTAAACCAGCCCATCAAAAACTCCCAGGGCAGGAACAACACGGGTTAGATACAGAGTGAAGCTCCCTCTACACTGTCCCATCAAACACTCCCAAGGCAGGTACTGCACGGGTTAGATACAGACAAAAAGCTCCCTCGACACTGTCCCATCAAACATTCCCAAGGCAGGTGCTGCACGGGTTAGATATATATAGTAATGCTCCCTCTACACTGTCCCATCAAACACTCCCAGGACTATGGGGAGAGAACGTGGCAGTGGGGTTAGTTTGGGATTGATGCAGGGCTATGGGGAGAGAGTGGGGCAGTGGGATTAGTTTGGGATTGATTCAGGGCTATGGGGGGAGAGCAGAGCAGTGGGATTAGTTTGGGATCAAGACAGAGCTATGGGGGGAAAGCGAGGCAGTGGGATTACTTTGGGATTGATACAGGGCTTTGGGGAGAGAGCGGGGCAGTGGGATTAGATTGGGGATTGATACAGGGCTACGGGGAGTCAGCAGGGCAGTGGGATTAGTTTGGGGATTGATACAGGGTATGGGGAGAGAGCGGGGCAGTGGGATTAGTTTGGGGATTGATACAGGGCTATGGGGAGAGAGCAGGGCAGTGGGATTAGTTTGGGGATTGAGACAGGGCTATGGGGAGAGAGTGGGGCAGTGGGATTAGTTTGGGATTGATTCAGGGCTATGGGGGGAGAGCAGAGCAGTGGGATTAGTTTGGGATTGATACAGGGCCATGGGGAGAGAGCGGGGCAGTGGGATTAGATTGGGGATTGATACAGGGCTACGGGGAGTCAGCAGGGCAGTGGGATTAGTTTGGGGATTGATACAGGGTATGGGGAGAGAGCGGGGCAGTGGGATTAGTTTGGGGATTGATACAGGGCTATGGGGAGAGAGCAGGGCAGTGGGATTAGTTTGGGGATTGATACAGGGCTATGGGGAGAGAGTGGGGCAGTGGGATTAGTTTGGGATTGATTCAGGGCTATGGGGGGAGAGCAGAGCAGTGGGATTAGTTTGGGATTGATACAGGGCCATGGGGAGAGAGCGGGGCAGTGGGATTAGTTTGGGGGTTGAAACAGGGCTATGGGGAGAGAGCGGGGCATTGGGATTAGTTTGGGATTGATACAGGACAATGGGGAGAGAGTGGGGCTTTGGGATTAGTTTTGGATTGATACAGGGCTATCGGGAGTGAACGGGGCACTGGGATTAGTTTGGGATTGATACAGGACTATGGGGAGAGAGTGGGGCTTTGGGATTAGTTTTGGATTGATACAGGGCTATCGGGAGTGAGCGGGGCACTGGCATTAGTTTGGGATTGATACAGGGCTATGGGGAGTGAGCGGGGCAGTGGGATTAGTTTGCGGATTGATACAGGGCTATGGGGAGAGAGCGGGGCAGTGGGATTAGTTTGCGGATTGATACAGGGCTATGGGGAGAGAGCGGGACGTTTGATTAGTTTGGGGATTGATACAGGGCTATGTAGAGAGCGGGGCAGTGGGATTAGTTTGGGATTGATACAGGGCTATCGGGAGAAATCGAGGCAGTGGGATTAGTTTGAGATTGATACAGGGCTATGGGGAGAGAGCGGGGTCGTGGGATTAATTTGGGATTGATACAGGGCTATGGGGAGAGAGCGGGGCAGTGGGATTAGTTTGGGATTGATACAGGGCTATGGGGAGAGAGCGGGGCAGTGGGATTAGTTTGGGATTTGATACAGGGCTATGGGGTGAGAGCGGGGCAGTGTGATTTGTTTGTAATTGATACAGGGCTATGGGGAGAGTGCGGGGCAGTGGGATTAATTTGGGATTGATACAGAGCTATGGGGAGAGAGCGGGGCAGTGGGATTAGGTTGGGGACTGATACAGGGCTATGGGGAGAGAGCGAGGCAGTGGGATTCGGTTGGCGATTGATAAAGGGCTAACAGGAGAGAGCAGGGCAGTGGGATTAGTTTGGGGCTGAGACAGAGGGTTGTCAAGTAGCTGTTCCTAGTCCACGTTGGACAGATCCTGCCTTAAAATCGGCCTGTTGTTTGCTAAATTTCCCCACTGAACTCATTGTTAATCTGCTTTATCAAAACGTGCCTGGATCTCCTGGTATATTTCAATACTGAACCTTGGTAGATTAAATAAAAGTGTTACCGTGATTTGATTTAAATGCAGAGGAGGGATTCACATGCGGATGAATGTTGGTCTGCAGATATCTGGGTACACCTTAGAAAAATGAAGCAAATAAAAGACAATTAAAGTCTGTTCTGGGTATTCCTACTGAGATTTGAATGAATTTTAGGCCGTGAGACTCACTGTCTTATACACAGGAGTGAAGGATTACATCAAACAAAGATAATGGCCCTGAAATCATGGTCTCCGTACCAACGACTTAGGCCTTGGTAGAGGCCCCGCAAGTTCCGTGTTTCCGTCTGCGCTGTGTATGTGCTGAATCCCCGGACTTGCAATCTATCAAGGTTTGCTACAGAATCGATAGAGTAAAGCTCTCTTTAAACCAGCCCATCAAAAACTCCCAGGGCAGGAACAAGACGGGTTAGATACAGAGTGAAGCTCCCTCTACACTGTCCCATCAAACACTCCCAACGCAGGTACTGCACGGGTTAGATACAGAGTAAAGCTCCCTCTACGCTGTCCCATCAAACACTCCCAAGGCAGGTACAGCACGGGTTACATATAGAGTAATGCTCCCTCTACACTGTCCCATGAAACACTCCCAAGGCAGGTACCGCACAGGTTAGATACAGACAAAAAGCTGCCTCTACACTGTCCCATCAAACATTCCCAAGGCAGGTGCTGCACGGGTTAGATATATATAGTAATGCTCCCTCTACACTGTCCCATCAAACACTCCCAGGGCTATGGGGAGAGAACGTAGCAGTGGGGTTAGTTTGGGAATGATGCAGGGCTATGGGCAGAGAGTGGGGCAGAGGGATTAGTTTGGAATTGATGCAGGGCTATTGGGAAAAGTTTGGGATTGAGGCAGGGCTATGGGGAGAGAGTGGGGCAGTGGGATTAGTTTGGGATTGATTCAGGGCTATGGGGGGAGAGCAGGGCAGTGGGATTAGTTTGGGATCAAGACAGAGCTATGGGGGGAAAGCGAGGCAGTGGGATTAGTTTGGGATTGATACAGGGCTATGGTGAGAGAGCGGGGCAGTGGGATTAGTTTGGGGTTGGTACAGGACTATGGGGAGAGAGCGGGGCAGTGGGATTAGTTTGGGGATTGATACAGGGCTATGGGGAGAGAGCGGGGCAGTGGGATTAGTTTGGGGATTGATACAGGGCTATGGGGAGAGAGCGGGGCAGTGGGATTTGTTTGGGATTGATACAGGGCTTTGGGGAGAAAGCAGGGCAGTGGAAATAGTTTGTGATTGATACAGGGCTATGGGGAGAAAGCGGGGCAGTGGGATTAGTTTGGTGATTGATACAGGGCTATGGGGAGAAAGCGGGGCAGTGGGATTAGTTTCGGGATTGATACAGGGCTATGGGGAGAAAGCGGGGCAGTGGGATTAGTTTGGTGATTGATACAGGGCTATGGGGAGAGAGCGGGGCAGTGGGATTTGTTTGGGATTGATACAGGGCTATGGGGAGAAAGCGGGGCAGTGGGATTAGTTTCGGGATTGATACAGGGCTATGGGGAGAAAGCGGGGCAGTGGGATTAGTTTGGTGATTGATACAGGGCTATGGGGAGAGAGCGGGGCAGCGGGATTAGTTTGGGGATTGAAACAGGGCTATGGGGAGAGAGCGGGGCATTGGGATTAGTTTGGGATTGATACAGGACTATGGGGACAGAGTGGGGCTTTGGGATTAGTTTTGGATTGATACACGGCTATCGGGAGTGAGCGGTGCACTGGGATTAGTTTGGGATTGATACAGGGCTATGGGGAGTGAGCGGGGCAGTGGGATTATTTTGCGGATTGATACAGGGCTATGGGGAGAGAGCGGGGCAGTGGGATTAGTTTGGGATTGATACAGGGCTATGGGGAGAGAGCGGGGCAGTGGGATTAGTTTGGGATTGATACAGGGCTATCGGGAGTGAGCAGGGCACTGGGATTAGTTTGTGATTGATACAGGGCTATGGGGAGTGAGCGGGGCAGTGGGATTATTTTGCGGATTGATACAGGGCTATGGGGAGAGAGCGGGGCAGTGGGATTAGTTTGGGGATTGATACAGGGCAATGGGGAGACAGCGGGGCAGTTTGATTCGTTTGGGATTGATACAGGACTATGGGGAGAGAGCGGGACAGTGGGATTAGCTTGGGGATTGATACAGGGCTATGGGGAGAGAGCGGGGCAGTGGGATTAGTTTGGGGATTGATACAGGGCTATGGGGAGTGAGCGGGGCAGTGGGAATAGTTTGGGATTGATACAGGGCTATCCGGAGAGAGCGGGGCAGTGGGATTAGTTTGGGATTTGATACAGGGCTATGGGGTGAGAGCGGGGCAGTGTGATTTGTTTGGGATTGATACAGGGCTATGGGGAGAGTGCAGGACAGTGGGATTAGTTTGGGATTGATACAGAGCTATGGGGAGAGAGCGGGGCAGTGGGATTAGTTTGGGGATTGATACAGGGCTATGGGGAGAGAGCGGGGCAGTGTGATTAGTTTGGAATTGATACAGGGCAATCGGAAGAGAGCGGGGCAGTGGGATTCGTTTCGGGATTGATACAGGGCTTTGGGGTGAGAGCAGGGCAGTCTGATTAGTTTGGGATTGATACAGGGTTATCGGGAGCGAGCGAGGCATTGGGAATAGTTTGGGATTGATACAGGGCTATCGGGAGAGATCGGGGCAGTGTGATTAGTTTGGGATTGATACAGGGCTATGGGGAGGGAGTGGGGCTTTGGGATTAGTTTAGGATTGATACAGGCCTATCGGGAGTGAGCGGGGCACTGGGATTAGTTTGGGATTGATACAGGGCTTTGGGGAGTGAGCGGGGCAGTGGGATTAGTTTGCGGATTGATACAGGGCTATGGGGAGTGAGCGGGGCAGTGGGATTAGTTTGGGATTGATACAGGGCTATGGGGAGAGAGCGGGGCAGTTGGATTAGTTTGGGATTGATAAACGGCTATGGGGAGAGAGCGGGGCAATGGGATTAGTTTTGGGGATTGATACAGGGCTTTGGGGAGATAGCGGGGCAGTGTGATTAGTTTGGGATTGAGGCAAGGACTATGGGGAGAGAGCGGGGCAGTGGGATTAGTTTAGGATTGATGTAGGGCTATGGGGGGAGAGCGGGTCAGTGGGATTAGGTTGGGGACTGATACAGGGCTATGGGGAGAGAGCGAGGCAGTGGGATTAGGTTGGCGATTGATAAAGGGCTAACAGGAGAGAGCAGGGCAGTGGGATTAGTTTGGGACTGAGACAGAGGGTTGTCAAGTAGCTGTTCCCAGTCCACTTTGGACAGATCCTGCCTTATCATATTAAAATCGGCCTGTTGTTTGCTAAATTTCCCCACTGAACTCATTGTTAATCTGCTTTATCAAAACGTGCCTGGGTCTCCTGGTATATTTTAATACTGAACCTCGGTAGATTAAATGAAAGTGTTACCGAGAATTGATTTAATGCAGAGGAGGGATTCACATGCGGATGAATGTTGGTCTGCAGATATCTGGGTACACCGTAGAAAAATGAAGCAAATAAAAGACAATTAAAGTCTGTTCTGGGTATTTTTACTGAGATTTGAATGAATTTTAGGCCGTGAGACCCACTGTCTTATGCACAGGAGTGAAGGATTACATCAAACAAAGATAATGGCCCTGAAATCATGGTCCCCGTACCAACGACTTAGGCCTTGGTAGAGGCCCCGCAAGTTCCGTGTTTCCGTCTGCGCTGTGTATGCGCTGAATCCCCGGACTTGCAATCTATCAAGGTTTGCTACAGAATCGATAGAGAAAAGCTCTCTTTAAACCAGCCCATCAAAAACTCCCAGGGCAGGAACAACACGGGTTAGATACAGAGTGAAGCTCCCTCTACACTGTCCCATCAAACACTCCCATGGCAGGGACTGCACGGGTCAGATACAGAGTAAAGCTCCCTCTATGCTGTCCCATCAAACACTCCCAAGGCAGGTACAGCACGGGTTAGATATAGAGTAATGCTCCCTCTACACTGTCCCATCAAACACTCCCAAGGCAGGTACCGCACGGGTTAGATACAGACAAAAACCTCCCTCTACACTGTCCCATCAAACATTCCCAAGGCAGGTGCTGCACGGGTTAGATATATATAGTAATGCTCCCTCTACACTGTCCCATCAAACACTCCCAGGGCTATGGGGAGAGAACGTGGCAGTGGGGTTAGTTTGGGAATGATGCAGGGCTATGGGCGGAGACTGGGGCAGAGGGATTAGTTTGGAATTGATGCAGGGCTATGGGGGGAGAGCAGGGCAGTGGGGTTAGTTTGGGATCAAGACAGAGCTATGGGGGGAAAGCGAGGCACTGGGATTAGTTTGGGATTGATACAGGGCTATGGGGAGAGAGCGGGGCAGTGGGATTAGATTGGGGATTGATACAGGGCTATGGGGAGTCAGCAGGGCCGTGGGATTAGTTTGGGGATTGATACAGGGTATGGGGAGAGAGCGGGGCAGTGGGATTAGTTTGGGGATTGATACAGGGCTATGGGGAGAGAGCAGGGCAGTGGGATTAGTTTGGGGATTGATACAGGGCTATGGGGATAGAGCGGGGCAGTGGGATTAGTTTGGGATTGATACAGGGCTATGGGGAGAGAGCAAGGCAGTGGGATTAGTTTGGGATTGATAAAGGGCTATGGGGAGAGAGCGGGGCAGTGGGATTAGTTTGGGATTGATACAGGGCTATGGGGAGAGAGCGGGGCAGTGGGATTAGTTTGGGGATTGAAACAGGGCTATGGGGAGAGAGCTGGGCATTGGGATTAGTTTGGGATTGATACAGGACTATGGGGAGAGAGTGGGGCTTTGGGATTAGTTTTGGATTCATACAGGGCTATCGGGAGTGAGCGGGGCACTGGGATTAGTTTGGGATTGATACAGGGCTATGGGGAGTGAGCGGGGCAGCGGGATTAGTTTGCGGATTGATACAGGGCTATGGGGAGAGAGCGGGGCAGTGGGATTAGTTTGGGGATTGATACAGGGCTATGGGGAGAGAGCGAGGCATTGGGAATAGTTTGGGATTGATACAGGGCTATCGGGAGAGATCGGGGCAGTGTGATTAGTTTGGGATTGATACAGGGCTATGGGGTTTTGTATATTCCACATGTCCTGTGCTTGAAGTCTCTGACATTGGCCAGACATTGTTTTAGCATTTCATTGTCTTGGGCTGTTTACTATGAACATCTTTACCTGTTTCTGATCTACACAGGATGCAACAGATCAGAAAAACCTCCATTCAACAATGCGAATTCCTGTCTCTGCAAAGACATCATGCTGTTCCACAATGCAGGAATGTCGCAAACAGCTTTTGATAGCTGAGATCAACTTTAACCATTCAAACCTTTCAGGTAAAGAAGCTTCTAGATTCCGAGCCACAAATTGAATCGTTTAAGACAGAAAGAATGTCACAGAAATGTGATTTATTGCTGTTATTTTACAATTTACAAATATACACACAATTTGTGTCACTGAATTATAAATAAAAAGCAGGCAAAGCTATGACTTAACAGAAATAAACACTTGTTTTTCTTCCTGGACAGCAAAACCAGTCAGACTGACTTGCAAATGTTTACTGATATGTTGACGTAAAGATTTATAATTGACCAATTTCGCTTCTAATGTTTTTCTCTCAAACATTCTCCACAATATTAATCCCTGCTCTTGTCACAAGGAGTGTTGAATTATTTTAGGTACTTCGCAATTAAAAGCAGGAAACAAACTTCATTATACTCACAAATTTTAATCTCCTATTTCAAACATTCAAACCAAATCGAATTGTACGTTATCACTTTAATCAATGTATTTTCTGTGTCTCTCTCAATAAACAAAGAGTGGTTTCTTCTAAAGTAGCTTCCTGCAATTTTTATACATCATTACATAACTCTTGCTTCAATTAACACTCCACTAAATGTTTAAGAGGAAATCTATATTTACGTTATTCCTGCGACTTGTTAGGACTATCGAACGAGACATTATAAAATGGTTTGTGTTTTTCCCCTTTCTTGGTTCTCTTCCTAAATGTCTTAATGGTATATTTTTAAAAAGTCATTAAAAAGTAATCTGTAACTCCTACAAATCCTCCCCTACCTTCCCCCTCCACAACACCATGGTTGCAAGTTTGTGTAAAGCTACTCACTTTAGTCAATCACTCAAAATCAAATCTTGAGATATTTCAATTTGAAAACATTTTAACCATTTCAGAGCACTTTAAAAGCGTTTGGACTTCAAGACCTGGTTGAAACTTGTTTAGGTGAGGGGAAAATTGGCTTTTGCTTCAGTCTCTTCCAAAATCATGTTCGAAACTTAGGGGGAAAAAGTGTTTTTTACACTCATTTTTGGTGAAAAGTTCATTAAAAATCGTTAAAATCTTTCAAGTCTCACTGCAGCTTTGACAGAAGAAGTTGCTCCAAGTTTCTCCTTCCCCCTTCAATGCTGTCGTTAAACATCCGACAAAATAAAGTCTAATTCCAAACGGAGCTCCAATCAGAAAGTGAATAAAGTGGTTAAACTTCCTAAGAAGGCGGCGAGGTTATCTATCCCCAGCCTTGGCGATGAGCTGGGATCAGTTTTTGGAGATGTTGTTTCCTCTTTTTCTGTTGCCGTTCCCTCCGTCTCTAAGAGTCTGAGGTACAAACGGGGGCACAAACTACTTCCCTTTCTCGCAACATGATTTAAATAACCCTGGCTGATTTCCCTCTCTCTCTAACCCAGGGGTCACTGGACAATGATCAGGAGCAGGAACCCTGGCTGATTTTCCCCTCTCTCTAACCCAGGGGTCACTGGGCAGTGATCAGGAGCAGGAACCCTGCCTGATTTCCCCTCTCTCTAACCCAGGGATCACTGGACAGAGATCAGGAGCACGAACCCTGGCTCATTTCCCCTCTCTCTAACCCACAGGTCACTGGACAATGATCAGGAGCATGAACCCTGGATGGTTCCCCCTCTCTCTAGGTCACTGGATAGTGATCAGGAGCTGGAACCCTGGCTGATTTCCCTCTCTCTCTAACCCAGGGGTCACTGGACAATGATCAGGAGCAGGAACCCTGGCTGATTTCCCCTCTCTCCAACCCAGGGGTCACTGGATAGTGATCAGGATCATGAACCCTGGCTGATTTCCCCTCTCTCTCTAACCCAGGTGTCACTGGACTGTGATAAGGAGCAGGAACCCTGGCTGATTTCACCTGTCTCTCTAACCCAGGGGTCACTGGACTGTGATCAGGAGCAGGAACCCTGGCTGATTTCCCCTCTCTCTCTAAACCAGGGGTCACTGGGCAGTGATCAGGAGTAGGAACCCAGGCTGATTTCCCCTCTCTCTAACCCAGGGGTCACTGGACAGTGATCAGGAGCATGAATCCTGGCTGATTTCCCCTCTCTCTCTAACCCAGAGGTCACTGGGCAGTGATCAGGAGCAGGAACCCTGGCTGATATCCCCTCTCTCTCTAACCCAGGGGTCACTGGACAGTGATCAGGAGCAGGAACCCTGGCTGATTTCCCCTCTCTCTAACCGAGGGGTCACTGGACTGTGATCAGGAGCAGGAACCCTGGCTGATTTCCCCTCTCTCTCTAACCCAGGGTTCACTGGACTGTAATCAGGAGCAGGAAACCTGGCTGCTTTCATCTCTCTCTAACCCAAGGGTCATTGGACAGTGATCAGGAGCAGGAACCCTGGCTGATTTCACCTCTCTCTCTAACCCAGGGGTCACTGGGCAGTGATCAGGAGCACGAACCCTGGCTGATTTCCCCTCTCTCTAACCCAGGGGTCACTGGACTGTGATCAGGAGCAGGAACCCTGGCTGATTTCCCCTCTATCTCTAACCCAGGGGTCACTGGACAGTGATCAGGAGCAGGAACCCTGGCTGGTTCCCCCTCTCTCTAAACCAGGGGTCACTGGGCTGTGATCAGGAGCAGGAACCCTGGCTGATTTCCACTCTCTCTAACCCAGGGTTCACTGGGCAGTGATCAGGAGCATGAATCCTGGCTGATTTCCCTCTCTCTCTAACCCAGGGGTCACTGGGCAGCGATCTGGAGCAGGAACCCGGGCTGATTTCCCCTCTCTCTAACCCAGGGGTCACTGGATAGTGATCAGGAGCATGAACCCTGGCTGATTTCCCTCTCTCTCTAACCCAGGGGTCACTGGGCAGTGATCAGGAGCAGGAACCCAGGCTGACTTCCCTTCTCTCTAACCAGGCGTCACTGGATAGTGTTCAGGAGCAGGAACCCTGGCTGATTTCCTCCTCTCTCTAACTCAGGGGTCACTGGATAGTGATCAGGAGCAGGAACCCTGGCTGATTTCCCCTCTCTCTCTAACCCAGAGGTCACTGGGCAGTGATCAGGAGCAGGAACCCTGGCTGATTTCCCCTCTCTCTAACCGAGGGGTCACTGGACTGTGATCAGGAGCAGGAACCCTGGCTGATTTCCCCTCTCTCTCTAACCCAGGGTTCACTGGACTGTAATCAGGAGCAGGAACCCTGGCTGCTTTCACCTCTCTCTCAAACCCAAGGGTCGTTGGACAGTGATCAGGAGCACGAACCCTGGCTGATTTCCCCTCTCTCTAACCCAGGGGTCACTGGACTGTGATCAGGAGCAGGAACCCTGGCTGATTTCCCCTCTCTCTCTAACCCAGGGGTCACTGGACAGTGATCAGGAGCAGGAACCCTGGCTGATTTCCCCTCTCTCTCTAACCCAGGGGTCACTGGACAGTGATCAGGAGCAGGAACCCTGGCTGGTTCCCCCTCTCTCTAACTCAGGGGTCACTGGATAGTGATCAGGAGCTGGAACCCGGGCTGGTTTCCCCTCTCTCTAACCCAGGGGTTAATGGACAATGATCAGGAGCAGGAACTCTCGCTGATTTCCCTCTCTCTCTAACCAGGGGTCACTGGATAGTGATCAGGAGCATGAACCCTGGCTGATTTCACCTGTCTCTCTAACCCAGGGGTCACTGGACAATGATCAGGAGCAGGAACCCTGGCTGATTTCCCCTCTCTCTAACCCAGGAGTCACTGGACAGTGATCAGGAGCAGGAACCCTGGCTGGTTCCCCCTCTCTCTAACCCAGGGGTCACTGGACTGTAATCAGGAGCAGGAACCCTGGCTGATTTCCCCTCTCTCTAACCCAGGGTTCACTGGACTGTAATCAGGAGCTGGAACCCGGGCTGATTTCCCCTCTCTCTAACCCAGGAGTCACTGGACAGTGATCAGGAGCACGAACCCTGGCTGATTTCCCTCTCTCTCTCACCCAGGTGTCACTGGACTGTGATCAGGAGCAGGAACCCTGGCTGATTTCCCTCTCTCTCTATCCCAGGGGTCACTGGACTGTGATCAGGAGCAGGAACCCCAGCTGATTTCCTCTCTCTCTAACCCAGGGGTCACTGGACTGTGATCAGGAGCTGGAACCCAGGCTGATTGCCCTCTCTCTCTAAACCAGGGGTCACTGGACTGTGATCAGGAGCAGGAACCCTGGCTGATTTCCCCTCTCTCTAACCCAGGGGTCACTGGGCAGTGATCAGGAGCAGGAACCCTGGCTGATTTCCCCTCTCTCTAACCCAGGGGTCACTGGGCAGTGATCAGGAGCAGAAACCCTGGCTGATTTATCCTCTCTAACCCAGGGGTCACTGGACAGTGATCAGGAGCAGGAACCCTGGCTGAATTCCCCTCTCTCTCTAACCCAGGGTTCACTGGGCAGTGATCAGGAGCAGGAACACTGGCTGATTTCCCTCTCTCTCTAACCCAGGGGTCACTGGGCAGTGATCAGGAGCAGGAATCCTGGCTGATTTCACCTCTCTCTAACCCAGGGGTCAGTGGATAGTGATCAGGAGCATGAACCCTGGCTGATTTCCCCTCTCTCTAACCCAGGGTTCACTGGACTGTGATCAGGAGCAGGAATCCTGGCTGATTTCCCTCTCTCTCTAACCCAGGGGTCAGTGGATAGTGATCAGGAGCATGAACCCTGGCTGATTTCCCCTCTCTCTAACCCAGGGGTCACTGGACTGTGATCAGGAGCATGAACCCTGGCTGATTTCCCTCTCTCTCTAACCCAGGGTTCACTGTGCAGTGATCAGGAGCAGGAACCCTGGCTGATTTCCCTCTCTCTCTAACCCAGGGGTCACTGGGCAGTGATCAGGAGCTGGAACCCTGGCTGATTTCCCCTCTCTCTAACCCAGGGGTCACTGGACTGTGATCAGGAGCATGAACCCTGGCTGATTTCGCTCTCTCTCTAACCCAGGGGTCACTGGACTGTGATCAGGAGCAGGAACCCTGGCTGATTTCCCTCTCTCTCTAACCCAGGGGTCACTGGACTGTGATCAGGAGCAGGAACCCGGGCTGATTTCCCCTCTCTCTAACCCAGGGATCTCTGGATAGTGATCAGGAGCAGGAACCCTGGCTGATTTTCCCTCTCTCTCTAACCCAGGGTTCACTGGACTGTGATCAGGAGCATGAACCCTGGCTGATTTCCCCTCTCTAACCCAGGAGTCACTGGACAGTGATCAGGAGCATGAACCCTGGCTGATTTCCCCTCTCTCTCTAACCCAGGGGTCACTGGACTGTGATCAGGAGCAGGAACCCAGGCTGATTTCCACTCTCTCAACCCAGGGTTCACTGGACAATGATCAGGAGCAGGAACCCTGGCTGATTTCCCCTCTCTCTAACCCAGGGGTCACTGGGCAGTGATCAGGAGCAGGAACCCTGGCTGATTTCACCTCTCTCTCTAACCCAGGGGTCACTGGGCAGTGATCAAGAGCAGGAACCCTGGCTGATTTCACCTCTCTCTCTAACCCAGGGGTCACTGGACAGTGATCAGGAGCAGGAACCCTGGCTGATTTCCCTCTCTCTCTAACCCAGGGGTCACTGGGCAGTGATCAGGAGCAGGAACCCTGGCTGATTTCCCCTCTCTCTAACCCAGGGGTCACTGGGCAGTGATCAGGAGCAGGAACCCTGGCTGATTTCCCCTCTCTCTAACCCAGGGGTCACTGGACAGCGATCAGGAGCAGGAACCCTGGCTGATTCCACCTCTCTCCAAGCCAGTGGTCATTGGGCAGTGATCAGGAGCAGGTACCCTGGCTGATTTCCCCTCTCTCTCTAACCCAGGGGTCACTGGACTGTGATCAGGAGCAGGAACTCTCGCTGATTTCCCTCTCTCTCTAACCAGGGGTCACTGGATAGTGATCAGGAGCATGAACTCTGGCTGATTTCACCTGTCTCTCTAACCCAGGGGTCACTGGACAATGATCAGGAGCAGGAACCCTGGCTGATTTCCCCTCTCTCTAACCCAGGAGTCACTGGACAGTGATCAGGAGCAGGAACCCTGGCTGGTTCCCCCTCTCTCTAACCCAGGGGTCACTGGACTGTAATCAGGAGCAGGAACCCTGGCTGATTTCCCCTCTCTCTAACCCAGGGTTCACTGGACTGTAATCAGGAGCTGGAACCCGGGCTGATTTCCCCTCTCTCTAACCCAGGAGTCACTGGACAGTGATCAGGAGCACGAACCCTGGCTGATTTCCCTCTCTCTCTCACCCAGGTGTCACTGGACTGTGATCAGGAGCAGGAACCCTGGCTGATTTCCCTCTCTCTCTATCCCAGGGGTCACTGGACTGTGATCAGGAGCAGGAACCCCAGCTGATTTCCTCTCTCTCTAACTCAGGGGTCACTGGGCAGTGATCAGCAGCAGGAACCCAGGCTGATTGCCCTCTCTCTCTAAACCAGGGGTCACTGGACTGTGATCAGGAGCAGGAACCCTGGCTGATTTCCCCTCTCTCTAACCCAGGGGTCACTGGGCAGTGATCAGGAGCAGGAACCCTGGCTGATTTCCCCTCTCTCTAACCCAGGGGTCACTGGGCAGTGATCAGGAGCAGAAACCCTGGCTGATTTCCCCTCTCTAACCCAGGGGTCACTGGACAGTGATCAGGAGCAGGAACCCTGGCTGAATTCCCCTCTCTCTCTAACCCAGGGGTCACTGGGCAGTGATCAGGAGCAGGAACCCAGGCTGATTTCCACTCTCTCTCACCCAGGGTTCACTGGGCAGTGATCAGGAGCAGGAACACTGGCTGATTTCCCTCTCTCTCTAACCCAGGGGTCACTGGGCAGTGATCAGGAGCAGGAATCCTGGCTGATTTCACCTCTCTCTAACCCAGGGGTCAGTGGATAGTGATCAGGAGCATGAACCCTGGCTGATTTCCCCTCTCTCTAACCCAGGGTTCACTGGACTGTGATCAGGAGCAGGAATCCTGGCTGATTTCCCTCTCTCTCTAACCCAGGGGTCAGTGGATAGTGATCAGGAGCATGAACCCTGGCTGATTTCCCCTCTCTCTAACCCAGGGGTCACTGGACTGTGATCAGGAGCATGAACCCTGGCTGATTTCCCTCTCTCTCTAACCCAGGGTTCACTGTGCAGTGATCAGGAGCAGGAACCCTGGCTGATTTCCCTCTCTCTCTAACCCAGGGGTCACTGGGCAGTGATCAGGAGCTGGAACCCCGGCTGATTTTCCCTCTCTCTAACCCAGGGATCTCTGGATAGTGATCAGGAGCAGGAACCCTGGCTGATTTCCCCTCTCTAACCCAGGAGTCACTGGACAGTGATCAGGAGCATGAACCCTGGCTGATTTCCCCTCTCTCTCTAACCCAGGGGTCACTGGACTGTGATCAGGAGCAGGAACCCAGGCTGATTTCCACTCTCTCAACCCAGGGTTCACTGGACAATGATCAGGAGCAGGAACCCTGGCTGATTTCCCCTCTCTCTAACCCAGGGGTCACTGGGCAGTGATCAGGAGCAGGAACCCTGGCTGATTTCACCTCTGTCTCTAACCCAGGGGTCACTGGACAGTGATCAGGAGCAGGAACCCTGGCTGATTTCCCTCTCTCTCTAACCCAGGGGTCACTGGGCAGTGATCAGGAGCAGGAACCCTGGCTGATTTCACCTCTCTCTCTAACCCAGGGGTCACTGGACAGTGATCAGGAGCAGGAACCCTGGCTGATTTCCCTCTCTCTCTAACCCAGGGGTCACTGGGCAGTGATCAGGAGCAGGAACCCTGGCTGATTTCCCCTCTCTCTAACCCAGGGGTCACTGGGCAGTGATCAGGAGCAGGAACCCTGGCTGATTTCCCCTCTCTCTAACCCAGGGGTCACTGGACAGCGATCAGGAGCAGGAACCCTGGCTGATTCCCCCTCTCTCTAACCCAGGGGTCACTGGACTGTAATCAGGAGCAGGAACCCTGGCTGATTTCCCCTCTCTCTAACCCAGGGTTCACTGGACTGTAATCAGGAGCTGGAACCCGGGCTGATTTCCCCTCTCTCTAACCCAGGAGTCACTGGACAGTGATCAGGAGCACGAACCCTGGCTGATTTCCCTCTCTCTCTCACCCAGGGGTCAATGGGCAGTGATCAGGAGCAGGAACCCTGGATGGTTCCCCCTCTCTCTAGGTCACTGGATAGTGATCAGGAGCTGGAACCCTGGCTGATTTCCCTCTCTCTCTAACCCAGGGGTCACTGGACAATGATCAGGAGCAGGAACCCTGGCTGATTTCCCCTCTCTCTAACCCAGGGGTCACTGGATAGTGATCAGGATCATGAACCCTGGCTGATTTCCCCTCTCTCTCTAACCCAGGTGTCACTGGACTGTGATAAGGAGCAGGAACCCTGGCTGATTTCACCTGTCTCTCTAACCCAGGGGTCACTGGACTGTGATCAGGAGCAGGAACCCTGGCTGATTTCCCCTCTCTCTCTAAACCAGGGGTCACTGGGCAGTGATCAGGAGTAGGAACCCAGGCTGATTTCCCCTCTCTCTAACCCAGGGGTCACTGGACAGTGATCAGGAGCATGAATCCTGGCTGATTTCCCCTCTCTCTCTAACCCAGAGGTCACTGGGCAGTGATCAGGAGCAGGCACCCTGGCTGATATCCCCTCTCTCTCTAACCCAGGGGTCACTGGACAGTGATCAGGAGCAGGAACCCTGGCTGATTTCCCCTCTCTCTAACCGAGGGGTCACTGGACTGTGATCAGGAGCAGGAACCCTGGCTGATTTCCCCTCTCTCTCTAACCCAGGGTTCACTGGACTGTAATCAGGAGCAGGAAACCTGGCTGCTTTCATCTCTCTCTAACCCAAGGGTCATTGGACAGTGATCAGGAGCAGGAACCCTGGCTGATTTCACCTCTCTCTCTAACCCAGGGGTCACTGGGCAGTGATCAGGAGCACGAACCCTGGCTGATTTCCCCTCTCTCTAACCCAGGGGTCACTGGACTGTGATCAGGAGCAGGAACCCTGGCTGATTTCCCCTCTATCTCTAACCCAGGGGTCACTGGACAGTGATCAGGAGCAGGAACCCTGGCTGGTTCCCCCTCTCTCTAAACCAGGGGTCACTGGGCTGTGATCAGGAGCAGGAACCCTGGCTGATTTCCACTCTCTCTAACCCAGGGTTCACTGGGCAGTGATCAGGAGCATGAATCCTGGCTGATTTCCCTCTCTCTCTAACCCAGGGGTCACTGGGCAGTGATCTGGAGCAGGAACCCGGGCTGATTTCCCCTCTCTCTAACCCAGGGGTCACTGGATAGTGATCAGGAGCATGAACCCTGGCTGATTTCCCTCTCTCTCTAACCCAGGGGTCACTGGGCAGTGATCAGGAGCAGGAACCCAGGCTGACTTCCCTTCTCTCTAACCAGGCGTCACTGGATAGTGTTCAGGAGCAGGAACCCTGGCTGATTTCCTCCTCTCTCTAACTCAGGGGTCACTGGATAGTGATCAGGAGCAGGAACCCTGGCTGATTTCCCCTCTCTCTCTAACCCAGAGGTCACTGGGCAGTGATCAGGAGCAGGAACCCTGGCTGATTTCCCCTCTCTCTAACCGAGGGGTCACTGGACTGTGATCAGGAGCAGGAACCCTGGCTGATTTCCCCTCTCTCTCTAACCCAGGGTTCACTGGACTGTAATCAGGAGCAGGAACCCTGGCTGCTTTCACCTCTCTCTCAAACCCAAGGGTCGTTGGACAGTGATCAGGAGCACGAACCCTGGCTGATTTCCCCTCTCTCTAACCCAGGGGTCACTGGACTGTGATCAGGAGCAGGAACCCTGGCTGATTTCCCCTCTCTCTCTAACCCAGGGGTCACTGGACAGTGATCAGGAGCAGGAACCCTGGCTGATTTCCCCTCTCTCTCTAACCCAGGGGTCACTGGACAGTGATCAGGAGCAGGAACCCTGGCTGGTTCCCCCTCTCTCTAACTCAGGGGTCACTGGATAGTGATCAGGAGCTGGAACCCGGGCTGGTTTCCCCTCTCTCTAACCCAGGGGTTAATGGACAATGATCAGGAGCAGGAACTCTCGCTGATTTCCCTCTCTCTCTAACCAGGGGTCACTGGATAGTGATCAGGAGCATGAACCCTGGCTGATTTCACCTGTCTCTCTAACCCAGGGGTCACTGGACAATGATCAGGAGCAGGAACCCTGGCTGATTTCCCCTCTCTCTAACCCAGGAGTCACTGGACAGTGATCAGGAGCAGGAACCCTGGCTGGTTCCCCCTCTCTCTAACCCAGGGGTCACTGGACTGTAATCAGGAGCAGGAACCCTGGCTGATTTCCCCTCTCTCTAACCCAGGGTTCACTGGACTGTAATCAGGAGCTGGAACCCGGGCTGATTTCCCCTCTCTCTAACCCAGGAGTCACTGGACAGTGATCAGGAGCACGAACCCTGGCTGATTTCCCTCTCTCTCTCACCCAGGTGTCACTGGACTGTGATCAGGAGCAGGAACCCTGGCTGATTTCCCTCTCTCTCTATCCCAGGGGTCACTGGACTGTGATCAGGAGCAGGAACCCCAGCTGATTTCCTCTCTCTCTAACTCAGGGGTCACTGGGCAGTGATCAGCAGCAGGAACCCAGGCTGATTGCCCTCTCTCTCTAAACCAGGGGTCACTGGACTGTGATCAGGAGCAGGAACCCTGGCTGATTTCCCCTCTCTCTAACCCAGGGGTCACTGGGCAGTGATCAGGAGCAGGAACCCTGGCTGATTTCCCCTCTCTCTAACCCAGGGGTCACTGGGCAGTGATCAGGAGCAGAAACCCTGGCTGATTTATCCTCTCTAACCCAGGGGTCACTGGACAGTGATCAGGAGCAGGAACCCTGGCTGAATTCCCCTCTCTCTCTAACCCAGGGTTCACTGGGCAGTGATCAGGAGCAGGAACACTGGCTGATTTCCCTCTCTCTCTAACCCAGGGGTCACTGGGCAGTGATCAGGAGCAGGAATCCTGGCTGATTTCACCTCTCTCTAACCCAGGGGTCAGTGGATAGTGATCAGGAGCATGAACCCTGGCTGATTTCCCCTCTCTCTAACCCAGGGTTCACTGGACTGTGATCAGGAGCAGGAATCCTGGCTGATTTCCCTCTCTCTCTAACCCAGGGGTCAGTGGATAGTGATCAGGAGCATGAACCCTGGCTGATTTCCCCTCTCTCTAACCCAGGGGTCACTGGACTGTGATCAGGAGCATGAACCCTGGCTGATTTCCCTCTCTCTCTAACCCAGGGTTCACTGTGCAGTGATCAGGAGCAGGAACCCTGGCTGATTTCCCTCTCTCTCTAACCCAGGGGTCACTGGGCAGTGATCAGGAGCTGGAACCCTGGCTGATTTCCCCTCTCTCTAACCCAGGGGTCACTGGACTGTGATCAGGAGCATGAACCCTGGCTGATTTCGCTCTCTCTCTAACCCAGGGGTCACTGGACTGTGATCAGGAGCAGGAACCCTGGCTGATTTCCCTCTCTCTCTAACCCAGGGGTCACTGGACTGTGATCAGGAGCAGGAACCCGGGCTGATTTCCCCTCTCTCTAACCCAGGGATCTCTGGATAGTGATCAGGAGCAGGAACCCTGGCTGATTTTCCCTCTCTCTCTAACCCAGGGTTCACTGGACTGTGATCAGGAGCATGAACCCTGGCTGATTTCCCCTCTCTAACCCAGGAGTCACTGGACAGTGATCAGGAGCATGAACCCTGGCTGATTTCCCCTCTCTCTCTAACCCAGGGGTCACTGGACTGTGATCAGGAGCAGGAACCCAGGCTGATTTCCACTCTCTCAACCCAGGGTTCACTGGACAATGATCAGGAGCAGGAACCCTGGCTGATTTCCCCTCTCTCTAACCCAGGGGTCACTGGGCAGTGATCAGGAGCAGGAACCCTGGCTGATTTCACCTCTCTCTCTAACCCAGGGGTCACTGGGCAGTGATCAAGAGCAGGAACCCTGGCTGATTTCACCTCTCTCTCTAACCCAGGGGTCACTGGACAGTGATCAGGAGCAGGAACCCTGGCTGATTTCCCTCTCTCTCTAACCCAGGGGTCACTGGGCAGTGATCAGGAGCAGGAACCCTGGCTGATTTCCCCTCTCTCTAACCCAGGGGTCACTGGGCAGTGATCAGGAGCAGGAACCCTGGCTGATTTCCCCTCTCTCTAACCCAGGGGTCACTGGACAGCGATCAGGAGCAGGAACCCTGGCTGATTCCACCTCTCTCCAAGCCAGTGGTCATTGGGCAGTGATCAGGAGCAGGTACCCTGGCTGATTTCCCCTCTCTCTCTAACCCAGGGGTCACTGGACTGTGATCAGGAGCAGGAACTCTCGCTGATTTCCCTCTCTCTCTAACCAGGGGTCACTGGATAGTGATCAGGAGCATGAACTCTGGCTGATTTCACCTGTCTCTCTAACCCAGGGGTCACTGGACAATGATCAGGAGCAGGAACCCTGGCTGATTTCCCCTCTCTCTAACCCAGGAGTCACTGGACAGTGATCAGGAGCAGGAACCCTGGCTGGTTCCCCCTCTCTCTAACCCAGGGGTCACTGGACTGTAATCAGGAGCAGGAACCCTGGCTGATTTCCCCTCTCTCTAACCCAGGGTTCACTGGACTGTAATCAGGAGCTGGAACCCGGGCTGATTTCCCCTCTCTCTAACCCAGGAGTCACTGGACAGTGATCAGGAGCACGAACCCTGGCTGATTTCCCTCTCTCTCTCACCCAGGTGTCACTGGACTGTGATCAGGAGCAGGAACCCGGGCTGATTTCCCCTCTCTCTAACCCAGGAGTCACTGGACAGTGATCAGGAGCACGAACCCTGGCTGATTTCCCTCTCTCTCTCACCCAGGTGTCACTGGACAGTGATCAGGAGCAGGAACCCTGGCTGATTTCCCTCTCTCTCTATCCCAGGGGTCACTGGACTGTGATCAGGAGCAGGAACCCCAGCTGATTTCCTCTCTCTCTAACTCAGGGGTCACTGGGCAGTGATCAGCAGCAGGAACCCAGGCTGATTGCCCTCTCTCTCTAAACCAGGGGTCACTGGACTGTGATCAGGAGCAGGAACCCTGGCTGATTTCCCCTCTCTCTAACCCAGGGGTCACTGGGCAGTGATCAGGAGCAGGAACCCTGGCTGATTTCCCCTCTCTCTAACCCAGGGGTCACTGGGCAGTGATCGGGAGCAGAAACCCTGGCTGATTTCCCCTCTCTAACCCAGGGGTCACTGGACAGTGATCAGGAGCAGGAACCCTGGCTGAATTCCCCTCTCTCTCTAACCCAGGGGTCACTGGGCAGTGATCAGGAGCAGGAACCCAGGCTGATTTCCACTCTCTCTCACCCAGGGTTCACTGGGCAGTGATCAGGAGCAGGAACACTGGCTGATTTCCCTCTCTCTCTAACCCAGGGGTCACTGGGCAGTGATCAGGAGCAGGAATCCTGGCTGATTTCACCTCTCTCTAACCCAGGGGTCAGTGGATAGTGATCAGGAGCATGAACCCTGGCTGATTTCCCCTCTCTCTAACCCAGGGTTCACTGGACTGTGATCAGGAGCAGGAATCCTGGCTGATTTCCCTCTCTCTCTAACCCAGGGGTCAGTGGATAGTGATCAGGAGCATGAACCCTGGCTGATTTCCCCTCTCTCTAACCCAGGGGTCACTGGACTGTGATCAGGAGCATGAACCCTGGCTGATTTCCCTCTCTCTCTAACCCAGGGTTCACTGTGCAGTGATCAGGAGCAGGAACCCTGGCTGATTTCCCTCTCTCTCTAACCCAGGGGTCACTGGGCAGTGATCAGGAGCTGGAACCCCGGCTGATTTTCCCTCTCTCTAACCCAGGGGTCACTGGACTGTGATCAGGAGCATGAACCCTGGCTGATTTCGCTCTCTCTCTAACCCAGGGGTCACTGGACTGTGATCAGGAGCAGGAACCCTGGCTGATTTCCCTCTCTCTCTAACCCAGGGGTCACTGGACTGTGATCAGGAGCAGGAACCCTGGCTGATTTCCCCTCTCTCTAACCCAGGGATCTCTGGATAGTGATCAGGAGCAGGAACCCTGGCTGATTTCCCCTCTCTAACCCAGGAGTCACTGGACAGTGATCAGGAGCATGAACCCTGGCTGATTTCCCCTCTCTCTCTAACCCAGGGGTCACTGGACTGTGATCAGGAGCAGGAACCCAGGCTGATTTCCACTCTCTCAACCCAGGGTTCACTGGACAATGATCAGGAGCAGGAACCCTGGCTGATTTCCCCTCTCTCTAACCCAGGGGTCACTGGGCAGTGATCAGGAGCAGGAACCCTGGCTGATTTCACCTCTGTCTCTAACCCAGGGGTCACTGGACAGTGATCAGGAGCAGGAACCCTGGCTGATTTCCCCCTCTCTCTAACCCAGGGGTCACTGGACAGTGATCAGGAGCAGGAACCCTGGCTGATTTCCCTCTCTCTCTAACCCAGGGGTCACTGGGCAGTGATCAGGAGCAGGAACCCTGGCTGATTTCCCCTCTCTCTAACCCAGGGGTCACTGGGCAGTGATCAGGAGCAGGAACCCTGGCTGATTTCCCCTCTCTCTAACCCAGGGGTCACTGGACAGCGATCAGGAGCAGGAACCCTGGCTGATTCCCCCTCTCTCTAAGCCAGTGGTCATTGGGCAGTGATCAGGAGCAGGTACCCTGGCTGATTTCCCCTCTCTCTCTAACCCAGGGGTCACTGGACTGTGATCAGGAGCAGGAACCCTGGCTGATTTCACCTCTCTCTCTAACCCAGGGGTCACTGGACAGTGATCAGGAGCAAGAACCCTGGCTGATTTCCCCTCTCTCTAACCCAGGGGTCACTGGACAATGATCAGGAGCAGGAACCCTGGCTGATTTCCCCTCTCTCTAACTCAGGGGTCACTGGACAGTGATCAGGAGCAGGAACCCTGGCTGATTTCCCCTCTCTCTAAACCAGGGGTCACTGGACAGTGATCAGGAGCAGGAACCCTGGCTGATTTCCCCTCTCTCTAACCCAGGGGTCACTGGACAATGATCAGGAGCAGGAACCCTGGCTGAATTCCCCGCTCTCTAACCCAGTGGTCACTGGTCAGTGATCAGGAGCAGGAACCCTGGCTGATTTCCTCCTCTCTCTAACCCAGGAGTCACTGGGCAGTGATCAGGAGCAGGAACCCCGGCTGATTTCCCCCTCTCTCTAAACCAGGGGTCACTGGGCAGTGATCAGGAGCAGGAACCCTGGCTGATTTCCCCTCTTTCCAACCCAGGGGTCACTGGGCAGTGATCAGGAGCAGGAACCCTGGCTGATTTCCCCTCTCTCTAACCCAGGAGTCACTGGACAGTAATCAGGAGCAGGAACCCTGGCTGATTTCCCATCTCTCTCTAACCCATGGGTCACTGGACAGTGATCAGGAGCAGGAATCCTGGCTGATTTCCCATCTCTCTAACACAGAGATCACTGGATAGTGATCAGGAGCGGGATAAGCATGGGATTGATCCGGGGCAATGGGGAGTGAGCGTGGCAGTAGGATTAGTTTGTGATTGATACAGGGCTAGAGGAGAGAGCTGGGCAGTGGGATTAGTTTGGGATTGATACAGGGCTATGGGGAGAGAGGGTGCAGTGGGATTAGTTTGGATATAACACAGGGCTATGGGGTGAAAGCAGGGCAGTGGACTTACGTTGGGGATTGATACAGGGCTATGGGGAGAGAGCGGGGCAGTGGGATTTGTTTGGGATTGATACAGGGCTATGGGGAGAAAGCGGGGCAGTGGGATTAATTTGGGGATTGATACAGGGCTATGGGGAGAAAGCGGGGCAGTGGGATTTGTTTGGATATAACACAGGGCTATGGGGAGAGAGCGGGCAGTGGCATTTGTTTGGCTATAACACAGGGCTATGGGGAGAAAGCGGGCAGTGGGCTTACGTTGGGGATTGATACAGGGCTATGGGGAGAGAGCAGGGCAGTGGAAATAGTTTGTGATTGATACAGGGCTATGGGGAGAAAGCAGGGCAGTGGGATTAGTTTGGGGATTGATACAGGGCTATGGGGTGAGAGCAGGGCAGTCTGATTAGTTTGGGATTGATACAGGGTTATCGGGAGCGAGTGAGGCATTGGGAATAGTTTGGGATTGATACAGGGCTATGGGGAGAGAGCGGTGCAGTGGGATTTGTTTGGATATAACACAGGGCTATGGGGAGAAAGCAGGGCAGTGGACTTATGTTGGGGATTGATACAGGGCTATGGGGAGAGAGCGGAGCTGTGGGATTTGTTTCGGATTGATACAGAGCTATGGGGAGAAAGCGGGGCAGTGGGATTAATTTGGGGATTGATACAGGGCTATGGGGAGAAAGCGGGGCAGTGGGATTAGTTTGGATATAACACAGGGCTATGGGGAGAAAGCGGGCAGTGGGATTTGTTTGGATATAACACAGGGCTATGGGGAGAAAGCGGGCAGTGGGCTTACGTTGGGGATTGATACAGGGCTATGGGGAGAGAGCGCGGCAGTGGGATTAGGCTGGGGACTGATACAGGGCTATGGGGAGAGAGCAGGGCAGTGGGATTAGGTTGGGGATTGATAAAGGGCTAACAGGAGAGAGCAGGGCAGTGGGATTAGTTTGGGACTGAGACAGAGGGTTGTCAAGTAGCTGTTCCCAGTCCACTTTGGACAGTTCCTGCCTTATCATATTAAAGTCGGCCTGTTGTTTGCTAAATTTCCGCACTGAACTCACGGTTAATCTGCTTTATCAAAACGTGCCTGGATCTCCTGGTATATTTCAATACTGAACCTCGGTAGATTAAATAAAAGTGTTACCGTGATTTGATTGAAATGAAGAGGAGGGATTCACATGCGGATGAATGTTGGTCTGCAGATATCTGGGTACACCTTAGAAAAATGAAGCAAATAAAAGACAATTAAAGTCTGTTCTGGGTATTCCTACTGAGATTTGAATGAATTTTAGGCCGTGAGACTCACTGTCTTATACACAGGAGAGAAGGATTACATCAAACAAAGATAATGGCCCTGAAATCATGGTCTCCGTACCAATGACTTAGGCCTTGGTAGAGGCCCCGCAAGTTCCGTGTTTCCGTCTGCGCTGTGTATGCGCTGAATCCCCGGACTTGCAATCTATCAAGGTTTGCTACAGAATCGATAGAGTAAAGCTGTCTTTAAACCAGCCCATCAAAAACTCCCAGGGCAGGAACAACACAGGTTAGATACAGAGTGAAGCTCCCTCTACACTGTCCCATCAAACACTCCCAAGGCAGGTACTGCACGGGTTAGATACAGACAAAAAGCTCCCTCGACACTGTCCCATCAAACATTCCCAAGGCAGGTGCTGCACGGGTTAGATATATATAGCAATGCTCCCTCTACACTGTCCCATCAAACACTCCCAGGACTATGGGGAGAGAACGTGGCAGTGGGGTTAGTTTGGGATTGATGCAGGGCTATGGGGAGAGAGTGGGGCAGTGGGATTAGTTTGGGATTGATTCAGGGCTATGGGGGGAGAGCAGAGCAGTGGGATTAGTTTGGGATCAAGACAGAGCTATGAGGGGAAAGCGAGGCAGTGGGATTACTTTGGGATTGATACAGGGCTTTGGGGAGAGAGCGGGGCAGTGGGATTAGATTGGGGATTGATACAGGGCTACGGGGAGTCAGCAGGGCAGTGGGATTAGTTTGGGGATTGATACAGGGTATGGGGAGAGAGCGGGGCAGTGGGATTAGTTTGGGGATTGATACAGGGCTATGGGGAGAGAGCAGGGCAGTGGGATTAGTTTGGGGATTGATACAGGGCTATGGGGAGAGAGTGGGGCAGTGGGATTAGTTTGGGATTGATTCAGGGCTATCGGGAGTGAGCGGGGCACTGGGATTAGTTTGGGATTGATACAGGACTATGGGGAGAGAGTGGGGCTTTGGGATTAGTTTTGGATTGATACAGGGCTATCGGGAGTGAGCGGGGCACTGGGATTAGTTTGGGATTGATCCAGGACTATGGGGAGAGAGTGGGGCTTTGGGATTAGTTTTGGATTGATACAGGGCTATCGGGAGTGAGCGGGGCACTGGCATTAGTTTGGGATTGATACAGGGCTATGGGGAGTGAGCGGGGCAGTGGGATTAGTTTGCGGATTGATACAGGGCTATGGGGAGAGAGCGGGGCAGTGGGATTAGTTTGGGGATTGATACAGGGCTATGGGGAGAGAGCGGGGAAGTTTGATTAGTTTGGGGATTGATACAGGGCTATGTAGAGAGCGGGGCAGTGGGATTAGTTTGGGATTGATACAGGGCTATCGGGAGAGATCGGGGCAGTGGGATTAGTTTGAGATTGATACAGGGCTATGGGGAGAGAGCGGGGTCGTGGGATTAATTTGGGATTGATACAGGGCTATGGGGAGAGATCGGGGCAGTGGGATTAGTTTGGGATTGATACAGGGCTATGGGGAGAGAGCGGGGCAGTGGGATTAGTTTGGGATTTGATACAGGGCTATGGGGTGAGAGCGGGGCAGTGTGATTTGTTTGTGATTGCGACAGGGCTATGGGGAGAGTGCGGGGCAGTGGGATTAATTTGGGATTGATACAGAGCTATGGGGAGAGAGCGGGGCAGTGGGATTAGGTTGGGGACTGATACAGGGCTATGGGGAGAGAGCGAGGCAGTGGGATTCGGTTGGCGATTGATAAAGGGCTAACAGGAGAGAGCAGGGCAGTGGGATTAGTTTGGGGCTGAGACAGAGGGTTGTCAAGTAGCTGTTCCTAGTCCACTTTGGACAGATCCTGCCTTAAAATCGGCCTGTTGTTTGCTAAATTTCCCCACTGAACTCATTGTTAATCTGCTTTATCAAAACGTGCCTGGATCTCCTGGTATATTTCAATACTGAACCTCGGTAGATTAAATAAAAGTGTTACCGTGATTTGATTTAAATGCAGAGGAGGGATTCACATGCGGATGAATGTTGGTCTGCAGATATCTGGGTACACCTTAGAAAAATGAAGCAAATAAAAGACAATTAAAGTCTGTTCTGGGTATTCTTACTGAGATTTGAATGAATTTTAGGCCGTGAGACTCACTGTCTTATACACAGGAGTGAAGGATTACATCAAACAAAGATAATGGCCCTGAAATCATGGTCTCCGTACCAACGACTTAGGCCTTGGTAGAGGCCCCGCAAGTTCCGTGTTTCCGTCTGCGCTGTGTATGTGCTGAATCCCCGGACTTGCAATCTATCAAGGTTTGCTACAGAATCGATAGAGTAAAGCTCTCTTTAAACCAGCCCATCAAAAACTCCCAGGGCAGGAACAAGACGGGTTAGATACAGAGTGAAGCTCCCTCTACACTGTCCCATCAAACACTCCCAGGACTATGGGGAGAGAACGTGGCAGTGGGGTTAGTTTGGGATTGATGCAGGGCTATGGGGAGAGAGTGGGGCAGTGGGATTAGTTTGGGATTGATTCAGGGCTATGGGGGGAGAGCAGAGCAGTGGGATTAGTTTGGGATTAAGACAGAGCTATGGGGGGAAAGCGAGGCAGTGGGATTACTTTGGGATTGATACAGGGCTATGGGGAGAGAGCGGGGCAGTGGGATTAGATTGGGGATTGATACAGGGCTATGGGGAGTCAGCAGGGCAGTGGGATTAGTTTGGGGATTGATACAGGGTATGGGGAGAGAGCGGGGCAGTGGGATTAGTTTGGGGATTGATACAGGGCTATGGGGAGAGAGCAGGGCAGTGGGATTAGTTTGGGGATTGATACAGGGCTATGGGGATAGAGCGGGGCAGTGGGATTAGTTTGGGATTGATACATGGCTATGGGGAGAGAGCAGGGCAGTGGGATTAGTTTGGGATTGATACAGGGCTATGGGGAGAGAGCGGGGCATTGGGATTAGTTTGCGATTGATACAGGGCTATGGGGAGAGAGCGGGGCAGTGGGATTAGTTTGGGGATTGAAACAGGGCTCTGGGGAGAGAGCGGGGCATTGGGATTAGTTTGGGATTGATACAGGACTATGGGGAGAGAGTGGGGCTTTGGGATTAGTTTTGGATTGATACACGGCTATCGGGAGTGAGCAGGGCACTGGGATTAGTTTGGGATTGATACAGGACTATGGGGAGAGAGTGGGGCTTTGGGATTAGTTTTGGATTGATACAGGGCTATCGGGAGTGAGCGGGGCACTGGGATTAGTTTGGGATTGATACAGGGCTATGGGGAGTGAGCGGGGCAGTGGGATTAGTTTGCGGATTGATACAGGGCTATGGGGAGAGAGCGGGGCAGTGGGATTTGTTTGGGATTGATACAGGGCTATCGGGAGAGATCGGGGCAGTGGGATTAGTTTGGGATTTGATACAGGGCTATGGGGTGAGAGCGGGGCAGTGTGATTTGTTTGTGATTGCGACAGGGCTATAGGGAGAGTGCGGGGCAGTGGGATTAATTTGGGATTGATACAGAACTATGGGGAGAGAGCGGGGCAGTGGGATTAGGTTGGGGACTGATACAGGGCTATGGGGAGAGAGCGGGGCAGTGGGATTAGGTTGGGGACTGATACAGGGCTATGGGGAGAGAGCGGGGCAGTGGGATTAGGTTGGCGATTGATACAGGGCTATGGGGAGAGAGCAGGGCAGTGGGATTAGTTTGGGACTGAGACAGAGGGTTGTCAAGTAGCTGTTCCTAGTCCACTTTGGACAGATCCTGCCTTAAAATCAGCCTGTTGTTTGCTAAATTTCCCCACTGAACTCATTGTTAATCTGCTTTATCAAAACGTGCCTCGATCTCCTGGTATATTTCAATACTGAACCTCGGTAGATTAAATAAAAGTGTTACCGTGATTTGATTTAAATGCAGAGGAGGGATTCACATGCGGATGAATGTTGGTCCGCAGATGTCTGGGTACACCTTAGAAAAATGAAGCAAATAAAAGACAATTAAAGTCTGTTCTGGGTATTCTTACTGAGATTTGAATGAATTTTAGGCCGTGAGACTCACTGTCTTATACACAGGAGTGAAGGATTACATCAAACAAAGATAATGGCCCTGAAATCATGGTCTCCGTACCAACGACTTAGGCCTTGGTAGAGGCCTCGCAAGTTCCGTGTTTCCGTCTGCGCTGTGTATGCGCTGAATCCCCGGACTTGCAATCTATCAAGGTTTGCTACAGAATCGATAGAGTAAAGCTCTCTTTAAACCAGCCCATCAAAAACTCCCAGGGCAGGAACAAGACGGGTTAGATACAGAGTGAAGCTCCCTCTACACTGTCCCATCAAACACTCCCAAGGCAGGTACTGCACGGGTTAGATACAGAGTAAAGCTCCCTCTACGCTGTCCCATCAAACACTCCCAAGGCAGGTACAGCACGGGTTAGATATCGAGTAATGCTCCCTCTACACTGTCCCATCAAACACTCCCAAGGCAGGTACCGCACGGGTTAGATACAGAGTAAAGCTCCCTCTACACTGTCCCATCAAACACTCCCAGGGCAGGTACAGCACGGGTTAGATATAGAGTAAAGCTCCCTCTACACTGTCCCATCAAACACTCCCAAGGCAGGTGCTGCACGGGTTAGATACAGAGTAAAGCTCCCTCTACGCTGTCCCATCAAACACTCCCAAGGCAGGTACAGCACGGGTTAGATATAGAGTAATGCTCCCTCTACACTGTCCCATGAAACACTCCCAAGGCAGGTACCGCACAGGTTAGATACAGACAAAAAGCTGCCTCTACACTGTCCCATCAAACATTCCCAAGGCAGGTGCTGCACGGGTTAGATATATATAGTAATGCTCCCTCTACACTGGCCCATCAAACACTCCCAGGGCTATGGGGAGAGAACGTGGCAGTGGGGTTAGTTTGGGAATGATGCAGGGCTACGGGAGGAGAGTGGGGCAGAGGGATTAGTTTGGAATTGATGCAGGGCTATTGGGAAAAGTTTGGGATTGAGGCAGGGCTATGGGGAGAGAGTGGGGCAGTGGGATTAGTTTGCGATTGATTCAGGGCTATGGGGGGAGAGCAGGGCAGTGGGATTAGTTTGGGATCAAGACAGAGCTATGGGGGGAAAGCGAGATAGTGGGATTAGTTTGGGATTGATACAGGGCTATGGGGAGAGAGAGAGGCATTGGGAAAAGTTTGGGATTGATGCAGGGCTATGGGGAGAGAGTTTGGCAGTGGGATTAGTTTGGGATTGATACAGGGCTATGGGGTGAGAGCAGGGCAGTCTGATTAGTTTGGGATTGATACAGGGTTATCGGGAGCGAGCGAGGCATTGGGAATAGTTTGGGATTGATACAGGGCTATCGGGAGAGATCGGGGCAGTGTGATTAGTTTGGGATTGATACAGGGCTATGGGGAGGGAGTGGGGCTTTGGGATTAGTTTAGGATTGATACAGGCCTATCGGGAGTGAGCGGGGCACTGGGATTAGTTTGGGATTGATACAGGGCTTTGGGGAGTGAGCGGGGCAGTGGGATTAGTTTGCGGATTGATACAGGGCTATGGGGAGTGAGCGGGGCAGTGGGATTAGTTTGGGATTGATACAGGGCTATGGGGAGAGAGCGGGGCAGTGGGAATAGTTTGGGATTGATACAGGGCTATGGGGAGAGAGCGGGGCAGTTGGATTAGTTTGGGATTGATAAACGGCTATGGGGAGAGAGCGGGGCAATGGGATTAGTTTTGGGGATTGATACAGGGCTATGGGGAGATAGCGGGGCAGTGGGATTAGTTTGGGATTGATGCAGGACTATGGGGAGAGAGCGGGGCAGTGGGATTAGTTTAGGATTGATGTAGGGCTATGGGGGGAGAGCAGGGCAGTGGGATTAGGTTGGGGACTGATACAGGGCAATCGGGAGAGAGCGGGGCAGTGGGATTAGGTTGCGGACTGATACAGGGCTATGGGGAGAGAGCGGGGCAGTGGGATTAGGTTGGCGATTGATAAAGGGCTAACAGGAGAGAGCAGGGCAGTGGGATTAGTTTGGGACTGAGACAGAGGGTTGTCAAGTAGCTGTTCCCAGTCCACTTTGGACAGATCCTGCCTTATCATATTAAAATCGGCCTGTTGTTTGCTAAATTTCCCCACTGAACTCATTGTTAATCTGCTTTATCAAAACGTGCCTGGATCTCCTGGTATATTTCAATACTGAACCTCGGTAGATTAAATAAAAGTGTTACCGTGATTTGATTTAATGCAGAGGAGGGATTCACATGCGGATGAATGTTGGTCTGCAGATATCTGGGTACACCGTAGAAAAATGAAGCAAATAAAAGACAATTAAAGTCTGTTCTGGGTATTTTTACTGAGATTTGAATGAATTTTAGGCCGTGAGACTCACTGTCTTATGCACAGGAGTGAAGGATTACATCAAACAAAGATAATGGCCCTGAAATCATGGTCCCCGTACCAACGACTTAGGCCTTGGTAGAGGCCCCGCAAGTTCCGTGTTTCCGTCTGCGCTGTGTGTGCGCTGAATCCCCGGACTTGCAATCTATCAAGGTTTGCTACAGAATCGATAGAGAAAAGCTCTCTTTAAACCAGCCCATCAAAAACTCCCAGGGCAGGAACAACACGGGTTAGATACAGAGTGAAGCTCCCTCTACACTGTCCCATCAAACACTCCCATGGCAGGGACTGCACGGGTCAGATACAGAGTAAAGCTCCCTCTATGCTGTCCCATCAAACACTCCCAAGGCAGGTACAGCACGGGTTAGATATAGAGTAATGCTCCCTCTACACTGTCCCATCAAACACTCCCAAGGCAGGTACCGCACGGGTTAGATACAGACAAAAAGCTACCTCTACACTGTCCCATCAAACATTCCCAAGGCAGGTGCTGCACGGGTTAGATATATATAGTAATGCTCCCTCTACACTGTCCCATCAAACACTCCCAGGGGTATGGGGAGAGAACGTGGCAGTGGGGTTAGTTTGGGAATGATGCAGGGCTATGGGCAGAGACTGGGGCAGAGGGATTAGTTTGGAATTGATGCAGGGCTATGGGGGGAGAGCAGGGCAGTGGGGTTAGTTTGGGATCAAGACAGAGCTATGGGGGGAAAGCGAGGCACTGGGATTAGTTTGGGATTGATACAGGGCTATGGGGAGAGAGCGGGGCAGTGGGATTAGATTGGGGATTGATACAGGGCTATGGGGAGTCAGCAGGGCCGTGGGATTAGTTTGGGGATTGATACAGGGTATGGGGAGAGAGCGGGGCAGTGGGATTAGTTTGGGGATTGATACAGGGCTATGGGGAGAGAGCAGGGCAGTGGGATTAGTTTGGGGATTGATACAGGGCTATGGGGATAGAGCGGGGCAGTGGGATTAGTTTGGGATTGATACAGGGCTATGGGGAGAGAGCAGGGCAGTGGGATTAGTTTGGGATTGATAAAGGGCTATGGGGAGAGAGCGGGGCAGTGGGATTAGTTTGGGATTGATGCAGGGCTATGGGGAGAGAGCGGGGCAGTGGGATTAGTTTGGGGATTGAAACAGGGCTATGGGGAGAGAGCGGGGCATTGGGATTAGTTTGGGATTGATACAGGACTATGGGGAGAGAGTGGGGCTTTGGGATTAGTTTTGGATTCATACAGGGCTATCGGGAGTGAGCGGGGCACTGGGATTAGTTTGGGATTGATACAGGGCTATGGGGAGTGAGCGGGGCAGCGGGATTAGTTTGCGGATTGATACAGGGCTATGGGGAGAGAGCGGGGCAGTGGGATTAGTTTGGGGATTGATACAGGGCTATGGGGAGAGAGCGAGGCATTGGGAATAGTTTGGGATTGATACAGGGCTATTGGGAGAGATCGGGGCAGTGTGATTAGTTTGGGATTGATACAGGGCTATGGGGTTTTGTATATTCCACATGTCCTGTGCTTGAAGTCTCTGACATTGGCCAGACATTGTTTTAGCATTTCATTGTCTTGGGCTGTTTACTATGAACATCTTTACCTGTTTCTGATCTACACAGGATGCAACAGATCAGAAAAACCTCCATTCAACAATGCGAATTCCTGTCTCTGCAAAGACATCATGCTGTTCCACAATGCAGGAATGTCGCAAACAGCTTTTGCTAGCTGAGATCAACTTTAACCATTCAAACCTTTCAGGTAAAGAAGCTTCTAGATTCCGAGCCACAAATTGAATCGTTTAAGACAGAAAGAATGTCACAGAAATGTGATTTATTGCTGTTATTTTACAATTTACAAATATACACACAATTTGTGTCACTGAATTATAAACAAAAAGCAGGCAAAGCTATGACTTAACAGAAATAAACACTTGTTTTTCTTCCTGGACAGCAAAACCAGTCAGACTGACTTGCAAATGTTTACTGATATGTTGACGTAAAGATTTATAATTGACCAATTTCGCTTCTAATGTTTTTCTCTCAAACATTCTCCACAATATTAATCCCTGCTCTTGTCACAAGGAGTGTTGAATTATTTTAGGTACTTCGCAATTAAAAGCAGGAAACAAACTTCATTATACTCACAAATTTTAATCTCCTATTTCAAACATTCAAACCAAATCGAATTGTACGTTATCACTTTAATCAATGTATTTTCTGTGTCTCTCTCAATAAACAAAGAGTGGTTTCTTCTAAAGTAGCTTCCTGCAATTTTTATACATCATTACATAACTCTTGCTTCAATTAACACTCCACTAAATGTTTAAGAGGAAATCTATATTTACGTTATTCCTGCGACTTGTTAGGACTATCGAACGAGACATTATAAAATGGTTTGTGTTTTTCCCCTTTCTTGGTTCTCTTCCTAAATGTCTTAATGGTATATTTTTAAAAAGTCATTAAAAAGTAATCTGTAACTCCTACAAATCCTCCCCTACCTTCCCCCTCCACAACACCATGGTTGCAAGTTTGTGTAAAGCTACTCACTTTAGTCAATCACTCAAAATCAAATCTTGAGATATTTCAATTTGAAAACATTTTAACCATTTCAGAGCACTTTAAAAGCGTTTGGACTTCAAGACCTGGTTGAAACTTGTTTAGGTGAGGGGAAAATTGGCTTTTGCTTCAGTCTCTTCCAAAATCATGTTCGAAACTTAGGGGGAAAAAGTGTTTTTTACACTCATTTTTGGTGAAAAGTTCATTAAAAATCGTTAAAATCTTTCAAGTCTCACTGCAGCTTTGACAGAAGAAGTTGCTCCAAGTTTCTCCTTCCCCCTTCAATGCTGTCGTTAAACATCCGACAAAATAAAGTCTAATTCCAAACGGAGCTCCAATCAGAAAGTGAATAAAGTGGTTAAACTTCCTAAGAAGGCGGCGAGGTTATCTATCCCCAGCCTTGGCGATGAGCTGGGATCAGTTTTTGGAGATGTTGTTTCCTCTTTTTCTGTTGCCGTTCCCTCCGTCTCTAAGAGTCTGAGGTACAAACGGGGGCACAAACTACTTCCCTTTCTCGCAACATGATTTAAATAACCCTGGCTGATTTCCCTCTCTCTCTAACCCAGGGGTCACTGGACAATGATCAGGAGCAGGAACCCTGGCTGATTTTCCCCTCTCTCTAACCCAGGGGTCACTGGGCAGTGATCAGGAGCAGGAACCCTGCCTGATTTCCCCTCTCTCTAACCCAGGGATCACTGGACAGAGATCAGGAGCACGAACCCTGGCTCATTTCCCCTCTCTCTAACCCACAGGTCACTGGACAATGATCAGGAGCATGAACCCTGGATGGTTCCCCCTCTCTCTAGGTCACTGGATAGTGATCAGGAGCTGGAACCCTGGCTGATTTCCCTCTCTCTCTAACCCAGGGGTCACTGGACAATGATCAGGAGCAGGAACCCTGGCTGATTTCCCCTCTCTCTAACCCAGGGGTCACTGGATAGTGATCAGGATCATGAACCCTGGCTGATTTCCCCTCTCTCTCTAACCCAGGTGTCACTGGACTGTGATAAGGAGCAGGAACCCTGGCTGATTTCACCTGTCTCTCTAACCCAGGGGTCACTGGACTGTGATCAGGAGCAGGAACCCTGGCTGATTTCCCCTCTCTCTCTAAACCAGGGGTCACTGGGCAGTGATCAGGAGTAGGAACCCAGGCTGATTTCCCCTCTCTCTAACCCAGGGGTCACTGGACAGTGATCAGGAGCATGAATCCTGGCTGATTTCCCCTCTCTCTCTAACCCAGAGGTCACTGGGCAGTGATCAGGAGCAGGAACCCTGGCTGATATCCCCTCTCTCTCTAACCCAGGGGTCACTGGACAGTGATCAGGAGCAGGAACCCTGGCTGATTTCCCCTCTCTCTAACCGAGGGGTCACTGGACTGTGATCAGGAGCAGGAACCCTGGCTGATTTCCCCTCTCTCTCTAACCCAGGGTTCACTGGACTGTAATCAGGAGCAGGAAACCTGGCTGCTTTCATCTCTCTCTAACCCAAGGGTCATTGGACAGTGATCAGGAGCAGGAACCCTGGCTGATTTCACCTCTCTCTCTAACCCAGGGGTCACTGGGCAGTGATCAGGAGCACGAACCCTGGCTGATTTCCCCTCTCTCTAACCCAGGGGTCACTGGACAGTGATCAGGAGCAGGAACCCTGGCTGGTTCCCCCTCTCTCTAAACCAGGGGTCACTGGGCTGTGATCAGGAGCAGGAACCCTGGCTGATTTCCACTCTCTCTAACCCAGGGTTCACTGGGCAGTAATCAGGAGCATGAATCCTGGCTGATTTCCCTCTCTCTCTAACCCAGGGGTCACTGGGCAGTGATCTGGAGCAGGAACCCGGGCTGATTTCCCCTCTCTCTAACCCAGGGGTCACTGGATAGTGATCAGGAGCATGAACCCTGGCTGATTTCCCTCTCTCTCTAACCCAGGGGTCACTGGGCAGTGATCAGGAGCAGGAACCCAGGCTGACTTCCCTTCTCTCTAACCAGGCGTCACTGGATAGTGTTCAGGAGCAGGAACCCTGGCTGATTTCCTCCTCTCTCTAACTCAGGGGTCACTGGATAGTGATCAGGAGCAGGAACCCTGGCTGATTTCCCCTCTCTCTCTAACCCAGAGGTCACTGGGCAGTGATCAGGAGCAGGAACCCTGGCTGATTTCCCCTCTCTCTAACCGAGGGGTCACTGGACTGTGATCAGGAGCAGGAACCCTGGCTGATTTCCCCTCTCTCTCTAACCCAGGGTTCACTGGACTGTAATCAGGAGCAGGAACCCTGGCTGCTTTCACCTCTCTCTCAAACCCAAGGGTCGTTGGACAGTGATCAGGAGCACGAACCCTGGCTGATTTCCCCTCTCTCTAACCCAGGGGTCACTGGACTGTGATCAGGAGCAGGAACCCTGGCTGATTTCCCCTCTCTCTCTAACCCAGGGGTCACTGGACAGTGATCAGGAGCAGGAACCCTGGCTGATTTCCCCTCTCTCTCTAACCCAGGGGTCACTGGACAGTGATCAGGAGCAGGAACCCTGGCTGGTTCCCCCTCTCTCTAACTCAGGGGTCACTGGATAGTGATCAGGAGCTGGAACCCGGGCTGGTTTCCCCTCTCTCTAACCCAGGGGTTAATGGACAATGATCAGGAGCAGGAACTCTCGCTGATTTCCCTCTCTCTCTAACCAGGGGTCACTGGATAGTGATCAGGAGCATGAACCCTGGCTGATTTCACCTGTCTCTCTAACCCAGGGGTCACTGGACAATGATCAGGAGCAGGAACCCTGGCTGATTTCCCCTCTCTCTAACCCAGGAGTCACTGGACAGTGATCAGGAGCAGGAACCCTGGCTGGTTCCCCCTCTCTCTAACCCAGGGGTCACTGGACTGTAATCAGGAGCAGGAACCCTGGCTGATTTCCCCTCTCTCTAACCCAGGGTTCACTGGACTGTAATCAGGAGCTGGAACCCGGGCTGATTTCCCCTCTCTCTAACCCAGGAGTCACTGGACAGTGATCAGGAGCACGAACCCTGGCTGATTTCCCTCTCTCTCTCACCCAGGTGTCACTGGACTGTGATCAGGAGCAGGAACCCTGGCTGATTTCCCTCTCTCTCTATCCCAGGGGTCACTGGACTGTGATCAGGAGCAGGAACCCCAGCTGATTTCCTCTCTCTCTAACTCAGGGGTCACTGGGCAGTGATCAGCAGCAGGAACCCAGGCTGATTGCCCTCTCTCTCTAAACCAGGGGTCACTGGACTGTGATCAGGAGCAGGAACCCTGGCTGATTTCCCCTCTCTCTAACCCAGGGGTCACTGGGCAGTGATCAGGAGCAGGAACCCTGGCTGATTTCCCCTCTCTCTAACCCAGGGGTCACTGGACAGTGATCAGGAGCAGAAACCCTGGCTGATTTCCCCTCTCTCTAACCCAGGGGTCACTGGACAGTGATCAGGAGCATGAACCCTGGCTGAATTCCCCTCTCTCTCTAACCCAGGGTTCACTGGGCAGTGATCAGGAGCAGGAACACTGGCTGATTTCCCTCTCTCTCTAACCCAGGGGTCACTGGGCAGTGATCAGGAGCAGGAATCCTGGCTGATTTCACCTCTCTCTAACCCAGGGGTCAGTGGATAGTGATCAGGAGCATGAACCCCGGCTGATTTCCCCTCTCTCTAACCCAGGGTTCACTGGACTGTGATCAGGAGCAGGAATCCTGGCTGATTTCCCTCTCTCTCTAACCCAGGGGTCAGTGGATAGTGATCAGGAGCATGAACCCTGGCTGATTTCCCCTCTCTCTAACCCAGGGGTCACTGGACTGTGATCAGGAGCATGAACCCTGGCTGATTTCCCTCTCTCTCTAACCCAGGGTTCACTGTGCAGTGATCAGGAGCAGGAACCCTGGCTGATTTCCCTCTCTCTCTAACCCAGGGGTCACTGGGCAGTGATCAGGAGCTGGAACCCTGGCTGATTTCCCCTCTCTCTAACCCAGGGGTCACTGGACTGTGATCAGGAGCATGAACCCTGGCTGATTTCGCTCTCTCTCTAACCCAGGGGTCACTGGACTGTGATCAGGAGCAGGAACCCTGGCTGATTTCCCTCTCTCTCTAACCCAGGGGTCACTGGACTGTGATCAGGAGCAGGAACCCGGGCTGATTTCCCCTCTCTCTAACCCAGGGATCTCTGGATAGTGATCAGGAGCAGGAACCCTGGCTGATTTTCCCTCTCTCTCTAACCCAGGGTTCACTGGACTGTGATCAGGAGCATGAACCCTGGCTGATTTCCCCTCTCTAACCCAGTAGTCACTGGACAGTGATCAGGAGCATGAACCCTGGCTGATTTCCCCTCTCTCTCTAACCCAGGGGTCACTGGACTGTGATCAGGAGCAGGAACCCAGGCTGATTTCCACTCTCTCAACCCAGGGTTCACTGGACAATGATCAGGAGCAGGAACCCTGGCTGATTTCCCCTCTCTCTAACCCAGGGGTCACTGGGCAGTGATCAGGAGCAGGAACCCTGGCTGATTTCACCTCTCTCTCTAACCCAGGGGTCACTGGGCAGTGATCAAGAGCAGGAACCCTGGCTGATTTCACCTCTCTCTCTAACCCAGGGGTCACTGGACAGTGATCAGGAGCAGGAACCCTGGCTGATTTCCCTCTCTCTCTAACCCAGGGGTCACTGGGCAGTGATCAGGAGCAGGAACCCTGGCTGATTTCCCCTCTCTCTAACCCAGGGGTCACTGGGCAGTGATCAGGAGCAGGAACCCTGGCTGATTTCCCCTCTCTCTAACCCAGGGGTCACTGGACAGCGATCAGGAGCAGGAACCCTGGCTGATTCCACCTCTCTCCAAGCCAGTGTTCATTGGGCAGTGATCAGGAGCAGGTACCCTGGCTGATTTCCCCTCTCTCTCTAACCCAGGGGTCACTGGACTGTGATCAGGAGCAGGAACTCTCGCTGATTTCCCTCTCTCTCTAACCAGGGGTCACTGGATAGTGATCAGGAGCATGAACTCTGGCTGATTTCACCTGTCTCTCTAACCCAGGGGTCACTGGACAATGATCAGGAGCAGGAACCCTGGCTGATTTCCCCTCTCTCTAACCCAGGAGTCACTGGACAGTGATCAGGAGCAGGAACCCTGGCTGGTTCCCCCTCTCTCTAACCCAGGGGTCACTGGACTGTAATCAGGAGCTGGAACCCGGGCTGATTTCCCCTCTCTCTAACCCAGGAGTCACTGGACAGTGATCAGGAGCACGAACCCTGGCTGATTTCCCTCTCTCTCTCACCCAGGTGTCACTGGACTGTGATCAGGAGCAGGAACCCTGGCTGATTTCCCTCTCTCTCTATCCCAGGGGTCACTGGACTGTGATCAGGAGCAGGAACCCCAGCTGATTTCCTCTCTCTCTAACTCAGGGGTCACTGGGCAGTGATCAGCAGCAGGAACCCAGGCTGATTGCCCTCTCTCTCTAAACCAGGGGTCACTGGACTGTGATCAGGAGCAGGAACCCTGGCTGATTTCCCCTCTCTCTAACCCAGGGGTCACTGGGCAGTGATCAGGAGCAGGAACCCTGGCTGATTTCCCCTCTCTCTAACCCAGGGGTCACTGGGCAGTGATCAGGAGCAGAAACCCTGGCTGATTTCCCCTCTCTAACCCAGGGGTCACTGGACAGTGATCAGGAGCAGGAACCCTGGCTGAATTCCCCTCTCTCTCTAACCCAGGGGTCACTGGGCAGTGATCAGGAGCAGGAACCCAGGCTGATTTCCACTCTCTCTCACCCAGGGTTCACTGGGCAGTGATCAGGAGCAGGAACACTGGCTGATTTCCCTCTCTCTCTAACCCAGGGGTCACTGGGCAGTGATCAGGAGCAGGAATCCTGGCTGATTTCACCTCTCTCTAACCCAGGGGTCAGTGGATAGTGATCAGGAGCATGAACCCTGGCTGATTTCCCCTCTCTCTAACCCAGGGTTCACTGGACTGTGATCAGGAGCAGGAATCCTGGCTGATTTCCCTCTCTCTCTAACCCAGGGGTCAGTGGATAGTGATCAGGAGCATGAACCCTGGCTGATTTCCCCTCTCTCTAACCCAGGGGTCACTGGACTGTGATCAGGAGCATGAACCCTGGCTGATTTCCCTCTCTCTCTAACCCAGGGTTCACTGTGCAGTGATCAGGAGCAGGAACCCTGGCTGATTTCCCTCTCTCTCTAACCCAGGGGTCACTGTGCAGTGATCAGGAGCTGGAACCCCGGCTGATTTTCCCTCTCTCTAACCCAGGGGTCACTGGACTGTGATCAGGAGCATGAACCCTGGCTGATTTCGCTCTCTCTCTAACCCAGGGGTCACTGGACTGTGATCAGGAGCAGGAACCCTGGCTGATTTCCCTCTCTCTCTAACCCAGGGGTCACTGGACTGTGATCAGGAGCAGGAACCCTGGCTGATTTCCCCTCTCTCTAACCCAGGGATCTCTGGATAGTGATCAGGAGCAGGAACCCTGGCTGATTTCCACTCTCTAACCCAGGGTTCACTGGACAATGATCAGGAGCAGGAACCCTGGCTGATTTCCCCTCTCTCTAACCCAGGGGTCACTGGGCAGTGATCAGGAGCAGGAACCCTGGCTGATTTCACCTCTCTCTCTAACCCAGGGGTCACTGGACAGTGATCAGGAGCAGGAACCCTGGTTGATTTCCCTCTCTCTCTAACCCAGGGGTCACTGGGCAGTGATCAGGAGCAGGAACCCTGGCTGATTTCACCTCTCTCTCTAACCCAGGGGTCACTGGACAGTGATCAGGAGCAGGAACCCTGGCTGATTTCCCTCTCTCTCTAACCCAGGGGTCACTGGGCAGTGATCAGGAGCAGGAACCCTGGCTGATTTCCCCTCTCTCTAACCCAGGGGTCACTGGGCAGTGATCAGGAGCAGGAACCCTGGATGATTTCCCCTCTCTCTAACCCAGGGGTCACTGGACAGCGATCAGGAGCAGGAACCCTGGCTGATTCCCCCTCTCTCCAAGCCAGTGGTCATTGGGCAGTGATCAGGAGCAGGTACCCTGGCTGATTTCCCCTCTCTCTCTAACCCAGGGGTCACTGGACTGTGATCAGGAGCAGGAACCCTGGCTGATTTCACCTCTCTCTCTAACCCAGGGGTCACTGGACAGTGATCAGGAGCAAGAACCCTGGCTGATTTCCCCTCTCTCTCTAACCCAGGGTTCACTGGACTGTAATCAGGAGCAGGAACCCTGGCTGCTTTCACCTCTCTCTCTAACCCAAGGGTCATTGGACAGTGATCAGGAGCACGAACCCTGGCTGATTTCCCCTCTCTCTAACCCAGGGGTCACTGGACTGTGATCAGGAGCAGGAACCCTGGCTGATTTCCCCTCTCTCTCTAACCCAGGGGTCACTGGACAGTGATCAGGAGCAGGAACCCTGGCTGATTTCCCCTCTCTCTCTAACCCAGGGGTCACTGGACAGTGATCAGGAGCAGGAACCCTGGCTGGTTCCCCCTCTCTCTAACTCAGGGGTCACTGGATAGTGATCAGGAGCTGGAACCCGGGCTGGTTTCCCCTCTCTCTAACCCAGGGGTTAATGGACAATGATCAGGAGCAGGAACTCTCGCTGATTTCCCTCTCTCTCTAACCAGGGGTCACTGGATAGTGATCAGGAGCATGAACCCTGGCTGATTTCACCTGTCTCTCTAACCCAGGGGTCACTGGACAATGATCAGGAGCAGGAACCCTGGCTGATTTCCCCTCTCTCTAACCCAGGAGTCACTGGACAGTGATCAGGAGCAGGAACCCTGGCTGGTTCCCCCTCTCTCTAATCCAGGGGTCACTGGACTGTAATCAGGAGCAGGAACCCTGGCTGATTTCCCCTCTCTCTAACCCAGGGTTCACTGGACTGTAATCAGGAGCTGGAACCCGGGCTGATTTCCCCTCTCTCTAACCCAGGAGTCACTGGACAGTGATCAGGAGCACGAACCCTGGCTGATTTCCCTCTCTCTCTCACCCAGGTGTCACTGGACTGTGATCAGGAGCAGGAACCCTGGCTGATTTCCCTCTCTCTCTATCCCAGGGGTCACTGGACTGTGATCAGGAGCAGGAACCCCAGCTGATTTCCTCTCTCTCTAACTCAGGGGTCACTGGGCAGTGATCAGCAGCAGGAACCCAGGCTGATTGCCCTCTCTCTCTAAACCAGGGGTCACTGGACTGTGATCAGGAGCAGGAACCCTGGCTGATTTCCCCTCTCTCTAACCCAGGGGTCACTCGGCAGTGATCAGGAGCAGGAACCCTGGCTGATTTCCCCTCTCTCTAACCCAGGGGTCACTGGGCAGTGATCAGGAGCAGAAACCCTGGCTGATTTCCCCTCTCTAACCCAGGGGTCACTGGACAGTGATCAGGAGCAGGAACCCTGGCTGAATTCCCCTCTCTCTCTAACCCAGGGGTCACTGGGCAGTGATCAGGAGCAGGAACCCTGGCTGAATTCCCCTCTCTCTCTAACCCAGGGTTCACTGGGCAGTGATCAGGAGCAGGAACACTGGCTGATTTCCCTCTCTCTCTCTAACCCAGGGGTCACTGGGCAGTGATCAGGAGCAGGAATCCTGGCTGATTTCACCTCTCTCTAACCCAGGGGTCAGTGGATAGTGATCAGGAGCAGGAACCCTGGCTGATTTCCCTCTCTCTCTAACCCAGGGGTCAGTGGATAGTGATCAGGAGCATGAACCCTGGCTGATTTCCCCTCTCTCTAACCCAGGGGTCACTGGACTGTGATCAGGAGCATGAACCCTGGCTGATTTCCCTCTCTCTCTAACCCAGGGTTCACTGTGCAGTGATCAGGAGCAGGAACCCTGGCTGATTTCCCTCTCTCTCTAACCCAGGGGTCACTGGGCAGTGATCAGGAGCTGGAACCCCGGCTGATTTTCCCTCTCTCTAACCCAGGGGTCACTGGACTGTGATCAGGAGCATGAACCCTGGCTGATTTCGCTCTCTCTCTAACCCAGGGGTCACTGGACTGTGATCAGGAGCAGGAACCCTGGCTGATTTCCCTCTCTCTCTAACCCAGGGGTCACTGGACTGTGATCAGGAGCAGGAACCCTGGCTGATTTCCCCTCTCTCTAACCCAGGGATCTCTGGATAGTGATCAGGAGCAGGAACCCTGGCTGATTTCCCCTCTCTCTAACCCAGGGGTCACTGGGCAGTGATCAGGAGCAGGAACCCTGGCTGATTTCACCTCTCTCTCTAACCCAGGGGTCACTGGACAGTGATCAGGAGCAGGAACCCTGGCTGATTTCCCTCTCTCTCTAACCCAGGGGTCACTGGGCAGTGATCAGGAGCAGGAACCCTGGCTGATTTCCCTCTCTCTCTAACCCAGGGGTCACTGGGCAGTGATCAGGAGCAGGAACCCTGGCTGATTTCACCTCTCTCTCTAACCCAGGGGTCACTGGACAGCGATCAGGAGCAGGAACCCTGGCTGATTTCCCTCTCTCTCTAACCCAGGGGTCACTGGGCAGTGATCAGGAGCAGGAACCCTGGCTGATTTCCCCTCTCTCTCTAACCCAGGGGTCACTGGACAGTGATCAGGAGCAGGAACCCTGGCTGATTTCCCCTCTCTCTCTAACCCAGGGGTCACTGGACAGTGATCAGGAGCAGGAACCCTGGCTGGTTCCCCCTCTCTCTAACTCAGGGGTCACTGGATAGTGATCAGGAGCTGGAACCCGGGCTGGTTTCCCCTCTCTCTAACCCAGGGGTTAATGGACAATGATCAGGAGCAGGAACTCTCGCTGATTTCCCTCTCTCTCTAACCAGGGGTCACTGGATAGTGATCAGGAGCATGAACCCAGGCTGATTTCACCTGTCTCTCTAACCCAGGGGTCACTGGACAGTGATCAGGAGCAGGAACCCTGGCTGATTTCCCCTCTCTCTCTAACCCAGGGGTCACTGGGCAGTGATCAGGAGCAGGAACCCTGGCTGATTTCCCCTCTCTCTCTAACCCAGGGGTCACTGGACAGTGATCAGGAGCAGGAACCCTGGCTGATTTCCCCTCTCTCTCTAACCCAGGGGTCACTGGATAGTGATCAGGAGCATGAACCCTGGCTGATTTCCCCTCTCTCTAACCCAGGGGTCACTGGACAATGATCAGGAGCAGGAACCCTGGCTGATTTCCCCTCTCTCTAACCCAGGAGTCACTGGACAGTGATCAGGAGCAGGAACCCTGGCTGGTTCCCCCTCTCTCTAACCCAGGGGTCACTGGACTGTAATCAGGAGCAGGAACCCTGGCTGATTTCCCCTCTCTCTAACCCAGGGTTCACTGGACTGTAATCAGGAGCTGGAACCCAGGCTGATTTCCCCTCTCTCTAACCCAGGAGTCACTGGACAGTGATCAGGAGCACGAACCCTGGCTGATTTCCCTCTCTCTCTCACCCAGGTGTCACTGGACTGTGATCAGGAGCAGGAACCCAGGCTGATTTCCCTCTCTCTCTATCCCAGGGGTCACTGGACTGTGATCAGGAGCAGGAACCCCAGCTGATTTCCTCTCTCTCTAACTCAGGGGTCACTGGGCAGTGATCAGCAGCAGGAACCCAGGCTGATTGCCCTCTCTCTCTAAACCAGGGGTCACTGGACTGTGATCAGGAGCAGGAACCCTGGCTGATTTCCCCTCTCTCTAACCCAGGGGTCACTGGGCAGTGATCAGGAGCAGGAACCCTGGCTGATTTCCCCTCTCTCTAACCCAGGGGTCACTGGGCAGTGATCAGGAGCAGAAACCCTGGCTGATTTCCCCTCTCTAACCCAGGGGTCACTGGACAGTGATCAGGAGCAGGAACCCTGGCTGAATTCCCCTCTCTCTCTAACCCAGGGGTCACTGGGCAGTGATCAGGAGCAGGAACCCAGGCTGATTTCCACTCTCTCTCACCCAGGGTTCACTGGGCAGTGATCAGGAGCAGGAACACTGGCTGATTTCCCTCTCTCTCTAACCCAGGGGTCACTGGGCAGTGATCAGGAGCAGGAATCCTGGCTGATTTCACCTCTCTCTAACCCAGGGGTCAGTGGATAGTGATCAGGAGCATGAACCCTGGCTGATTTCCCCTCTCTCTAACCCAGGGTTCACTGGACTGTGATCAGGAGCAGGAATCCTGGCTGATTTCCCTCTCTCTCTAACCCAGGGGTCAGTGGATAGTGATCAGGAGCATGAACCCTGGCTGATTTCCCCTCTCTCTAACCCAGGGGTCACTGGACTGTGATCAGGAGCATGAACCCTGGCTGATTTCCCTCTCTCTCTAACCCAGGGTTCACTGTGCAGTGATCAGGAGCAGGAACCCTGGCTGATTTCCCTCTCTCTCTAACCCAGGGGTCACTGGGCAGTGATCAGGAGCTGGAACCCCGGCTGATTTTCCCTCTCTCTAACCCAGGGGTCACTGGACTGTGATCAGGAGCATGAACCCTGGCTGATTTCGCTCTCTCTCTAACCCAGGGGTCACTGGACTGTGATCAGGAGCAGGAACCCTGGCTGATTTCCCTCTCTCTCTAACCCAGGGGTCACTGGACTGTGATCAGGAGCAGGAACCCTGGCTGATTTCCCCTCTCTCTAACCCAGGGATCTCTGGATAGTGATCAGGAGCAGGAACCCTGGCTGATTTCCCCTCTCTAACCCAGGAGTCACTGGACAGTGATCAGGAGCATGAACCCTGGCTGATTTCCCCTCTCTCTCTAACCCAGGGGTCACTGGACTGTGATCAGGAGCAGGAACCCAGGCTGATTTCCACTCTCTCAACCCAGGGTTCACTGGACAATGATCAGGAGCAGGAACCCTGGCTGATTTCCCCTCTCTCTAACCCAGGGGTCACTGGGCAGTGATCAGGAGCAGGAACCCTGGCTGATTTCACCTCTCTCTCTAACCCAGGGGTCACTGGACAGTGATCAGGAGCAGGAACCCTGGCTGATTTCCCTCTCTCTCTAACCCAGGGGTCACTGGGCAGTGATCAGGAGCAGGAACCCTGGCTGATTTCACCTCTCTCTCTAACCCAGGGGTCACTGGACAGTGATCAGGAGCAGGAACCCTGGCTGATTTCCCTCTCTCTCTAACCCAGGGGTCACTGGGCAGTGATCAGGAGCAGGAACCCTGGCTGATTTCCCCTCTCTCTAACCCAGGGGTCACTGGGCAGTGATCAGGAGCAGGAACCCTGGCTGATTTCCCCTCTCTCTCTAACCCAGGGGTCACTGGACTGTGATCAGGAGCAGGAACTCTCGCTGATTTCCCTCTCTCTCTAACCAGGGGTCACTGGATAGTGATCAGGAGCAGGAACTCTCGCTGATTTCCCTCTCTCTCTAACCAGGGGTCACTGGATAGTGATCAGGAGCATGAACTCTGGCTGATTTCACCTGTCTCTCTAACCCAGGGGTCACTGGACAATGATCAGGAGCAGGAACCCTGGCTGATTTCCCCTCTCTCTAACCCAGGAGTCACTGGACAGTGATCAGGAGCAGGAACCCTGGCTGGTTCCCCCTCTCTCTAACCCAGGGGTCACTGGACTGTAATCAGGAGCTGGAACCCGGGCTGATTTCCCCTCTCTCTAACCCAGGAGTCACTGGACAGTGATCAGGAGCACGAACCCTGGCTGACTTCCCTCTCTCTCTCACCCAGGTGTCACTGGACTGTGATCAGGAGCAGGAACCCTGGCTGATTTCCCTCTCTCTCTATCCCAGGGGTCACTGGACTGTGATCAGGAGCAGGAACCCCAGCTGATTTCCTCTCTCTCTAACTCAGGGGTCACTGGGCAGTGATCAGCAGCAGGAACCCAGGCTGATTGCCCTCTCTCTCTAAACCAGGGGTCACTGGACTGTGATCAGGAGCAGGAACCCTGGCTGATTTCCCCTCTCTCTAACCCAGGGGTCACTGGGCAGTGATCAGGAGCAGGAACCCTGGCTGATTTCCCCTCTCTCTAACCCAGGGGTCACTGGGCAGTGATCAGGAGCAGAAACCCTGGCTGATTTCCCCTCTCTAACCCAGGGGTCACTGGACAGTGATCAGGAGCAGGAACCCTGGCTGAATTCCCCTCTCTCTCTAACCCAGGGGTCACTGGGCAGTGATCAGGAGCAGGAACCCAGGCTGATTTCCACTCTCTCTCACCCAGGGTTCACTGGGCAGTGATCAGGAGCAGGAACACTGGCTGATTTCCCTCTCTCTCTAACCCAGGGGTCACTGGGCAGTGATCAGGAGCAGGAATCCTGGCTGATTTCACCTCTCTCTAACCCAGGGGTCAGTGGATAGTGATCAGGAGCAGGTACCCTGGCTGATTTCCCCTCTCTCTCTAACCCAGGGGTCAATGGGCAGTGATCAGGAGCATGAACCCTGGCTGATTTCCCCTCTCTCTAACCCAGGGTTCACTGGACTGTGATCAGGAGCAGGAATCCTGGCTGATTTCCCTCTCTCTCTAACCCAGGGGTCAGTGGATAGTGATCAGGAGCATGAACCCTGGCTGATTTCCCCTCTCTCTAACCCAGGGGTCACTGGACTGTGATCAGGAGCATGAACCCTGGCTGATTTCCCTCTCTCTCTAACCCAGGGTTCACTGTGCAGTGATCAGGAGCAGGAACCCTGGCTGATTTCCCTCTCTCTCTAACCCAGGGGTCACTGGGCAGTGATCAGGAGCTGGAACCCCGGCTGATTTTCCCTCTCTCTAACCCAGGGGTCACTGGACTGTGATCAGGAGCATGAACCCTGGCTGATTTCGCTCTCTCTCTAACCCAGGGGTCACTGGACTGTGATCAGGAGCAGGAACCCTGGCTGATTTCCCTCTCTCTCTAACCCAGGGGTCACTGGACTGTGATCAGGAGCAGGAACCCTGGCTGATTTCCCCTCTCTCTAACCCAGGGATCTCTGGATAGTGATCAGGAGCAGGAACCCTGGCTGATTTCCACTCTCTAACCCAGGGTTCACTGGACAATGATCAGGAGCAGGAACCCTGGCTGATTTCCCCTCTCTCTAACCCAGGGGTCACTGGGCAGTGATCAGGAGCAGGAACCCTGGCTGATTTCACCTCTCTCTCTAACCCAGGGGTCACTGGACAGTGATCAGGAGCAGGAACCCTGGTTGATTTCCCTCTCTCTCTAACCCAGGGGTCACTGGGCAGTGATCAGGAGCAGGAACCCTGGCTGATTTCACCTCTCTCTCTAACCCAGGGGTCACTGGACAGTGATCAGGAGCAGGAACCCTGGCTATTTTCCCTCTCTCTCTAACCCAGGGGTCACTGGGCAGTGATCAGGAGCAGGAACCCTGGCTGATTTCCCCTCTCTCTAACCCAGGGGTCACTGGGCAGTGATCAGGAGCAGGAACCCTGGATGATTTCCCCTCTCTCTAACCCAGGGGTCACTGGACAGCGATCAGGAGCAGGAACCCTGGCTGATTCCCCCTCTCTCCAAGCCAGTGGTCATTGGGCAGTGATCAGGAGCAGGTACCCTGGCTGATTTCCCCTCTCTCTCTAACCCAGGGGTCACTGGACTGTGATCAGGAGCAGGAACCCTGGCTGATTTCACCTCTCTCTCTAACCCAGGGGTCACTGGACAGTGATCAGGAGCAAGAACCCTGGCTGATTTCCCCTCTCTCTCTAACCCAGGGTTCACTGGACTGTAATCAGGAGCAGGAACCCTGGCTGCTTTCACCTCTCTCTCTAACCCAAGGGTCATTGGACAGTGATCAGGAGCACGAACCCTGGCTCATTTCCCCTCTCTCTAACCCAGGGGTCACTGGACTGTGATCAGGAGCAGGAACCCTGGCTGATTTCCCCTCTCTCTCTAACCCAGGGGTCACTGGACAGTGATCAGGAGCAGGAACCCTGGCTGATTTCCCCTCTCTCTCTAACCCAGGGGTCACTGGACAGTGATCAGGAGCAGGAACCCTGGCTGGTTCCCCCTCTCTCTAACTCAGGGGTCACTGGATAGTGATCAGGAGCTGGAACCCGGGCTGGTTTCCCCTCTCTCTAACCCAGGGGTTAATGGACAATGATCAGGAGCAGGAACTCTCGCTGATTTCCCTCTCTCTCTAACCAGGGGTCACTGGATAGTGATCAGGAGCATGAACCCTGGCTGATTTCACCTGTCTCTCTAACCCAGGGGTCACTGGACAATGATCAGGAGCAGGAACCCTGGCTGATTTCCCCTCTCTCTAACCCAGGAGTCACTGGACAGTGATCAGGAGCAGGAACCCTGGCTGGTTCCCCCTCTCTCTAACCCAGGGGTCACTGGACTGTAATCAGGAGCAGGAACCCTGGCTGATTTCCCCTCTCTCTAACCCAGGGTTCACTGGACTGTAATCAGGAGCTGGAACCCGGGCTGATTTCCCCTCTCTCTAACCCAGGAGTCACTGGACAGTGATCAGGAGCACGAACCCTGGCTGATTTCCCTCTCTCTCTCACCCAGGTGTCACTGGACTGTGATCAGGAGCAGGAACCCTGGCTGATTTCCCTCTCTCTCTATCCCAGGGGTCACTGGACTGTGATCAGGAGCAGGAACCCCAGCTGATTTCCTCTCTCTCTAACTCAGGGGTCACTGGGCAGTGATCAGCAGCAGGAACCCAGGCTGATTGCCCTCTCTCTCTAAACCAGGGGTCACTGGACTGTGATCAGGAGCAGGAACCCTGGCTGATTTCCCCTCTCTCTAACCCAGGGGTCACTGGGCAGTGATCAGGAGCAGGAACCCTGGCTGATTTCCCCTCTCTCTAACCCAGGGGTCACTGGGCAGTGATCAGGAGCAGAAACCCTGGCTGATTTCCCCTCTCTAACCCAGGGGTCACTGGACAGTGATCAGGAGCAGGAACCCTGGCTGAATTCCCCTCTCTCTCTAACCCAGGGGTCACTGGGCAGTGATCAGGAGCAGGAACCCTGGCTGAATTCCCCTCTCTCTCTAACTCAGGGTTCACTGGGCAGTGATCAGGAGCAGGAACACTGGCTGATTTCCCTCTCTCTCTCTAACCCAGGGGTCACTGGGCAGTGATCAGGAGCAGGAATCCTGGCTGATTTCACCTCTCTCTAACCCAGGGGTCAGTGGATAGTGATCAGGAGCATGAACCCTGGCTGATTTCCCCTCTCTCTAACCCAGGGTTCACTGGACTGTGATCAGGAGCAGGAATCCTGGCTGATTTCCCTCTCTCTCTAACCCAGGGGTCAGTGGATAGTGATCAGGAGCATGAACCCTGGCTGATTTCCCCTCTCTCTAACCCAGGGGTCACTGGACTGTGATCAGGAGCATGAACCCTGGCTGATTTCCCTCTCTCTCTAACCCAGGGTTCACTGTGCAGTGATCAGGAGCAGGAACCCTGGCTGATTTCCCTCTCTCTCTAACCCAGGGGTCACTGGGCAGTGATCAGGAGCATGAACCCTGGCTGATTTCGCTCTCTCTCTAACCCAGGGGTCACTGGACTGTGATCAGGAGCAGGAACCCTGGCTGATTTCCCTCTCTCTCTAACCCAGGGGTCACTGGACTGTGATCAGGAGCAGGAACCCTGGCTGATTTCCCCTCTCTCTAACCCAGGGATCTCTGGATAGTGATCAGGAGCAGGAACCCTGGCTGATTTCCCCTCTCTCTAACCCAGGGGTCACTGGGCAGTGATCAGGAGCAGGAACCCTGGCTGATTTCACCTCTCTCTCTAACCCAGGGGTCACTGGACAGTGATCAGGAGCAGGAACCCTGGCTGATTTCCCTCTCTCTCTAACCCAGGGGTCACTGGGCAGTGATCAGGAGCAGGAACCCTGGCTGATTTCCCTCTCTCTCTAACCCAGGGGTCACTGGGCAGTGATCAGGAGCAGGAACCCTGGCTGATTTCACCTCTCTCTCTAACCCAGGGGTCACTGGACAGCGATCAGGAGCAGGAACCCTGGCTGATTTCCCTCTCTCTCGAACCCAGGGGTCACTGGGCAGTGATCAGGAGCAGGAACCCTGGCTGATTTCCCCTCTCTCTCTAACCCAGGGGTCACTGGACAGTGATCAGGAGCAGGAACCCTGGCTGATTTCCCCTCTCTCTCTAACCCAGGGGTCACTGGACAGTGATCAGGAGCAGGAACCCTGGCTGGTTCCCCCTCTCTCTAACTCAGGGGTCACTGGATAGTGATCAGGAGCTGGAACCCGGGCTGGTTTCCCCTCTCTCTAACCCAGGGGTTAATGGACAATGATCAGGAGCAGGAACTCTCGCTGATTTCCCTCTCTCTCTAACCAGGGGTCACTGGATAGTGATCAGGAGCATGAACCCAGGCTGATTTCACTTGTCTCTCTAACCCAGGGGTCACTGGACAGTGATCAGGAGCAGGAACCCTGGCTGATTTCCCCTCTCTCTCTAACCCAGGGGTCACTGGGCAGTGATCAGGAGCAGGAACCCTGGCTGATTTCCCCTCTCTCTCTAACCCAGGGGTCACTGGACAGTGATCAGGAGCAGGAACCCTGGCTGATTTCCCCTCTCTCTCTAACCCAGGGGTCACTGGATAGTGATCAGGAGCATGAACCCTGGCTGATTTCCCCTCTCTCTAACCCAGGGGTCACTGGACAATGATCAGGAGCAGGAACCCTGGCTGATTTCCCCTCTCTCTAACCCAGGAGTCACTGGACAGTGATCAGGAGCAGGAACCCTGGCTGGTTCCCCCTCTCTCTAACCCAGGGGTCACTGGACTGTAATCAGGAGCAGGAACCCTGGCTGATTTCCCCTCTCTCTAACCCAGGGTTCACTGGACTGTAATCAGGAGCTGGAACCCAGGCTGATTTCCCCTCTCTCTAACCCAGGAGTCACTGGACAGTGATCAGGAGCACGAACCCTGGCTGATTTCCCTCTCTCTCTCACCCAGGTGTCACTGGACTGTGATCAGGAGCAGGAACCCTGGCTGATTTCCCTCTCTCTCTATCCCAGGGGTCACTGGACTGTGATCAGGAGCAGGAACCCCAGCTGATTTCCTCTCTCTCTAACTCAGGGGTCACTGGGCAGTGATCAGCAGCAGGAACCCAGGCTGATTGCCCTCTCTCTCTAAACCAGGGGTCACTGGACTGTGATCAGGAGCAGGAACCCTGGCTGATTTCCCCTCTCTCTAACCCAGGGGTCACTGGGCAGTGATCAGGAGCAGGAACCCTGGCTGATTTCCCCTCTCTCTAACCCAGGGGTCACTGGGCAGTGATCAGGAGCAGAAACCCTGGCTGATTTCCCCTCTCTAACCCAGGGGTCACTGGACAGTGATCAGGAGCAGGAACCCTGGCTGAATTCCCCTCTCTCTCTAACCCAGGGGTCACTGGGCAGTGATCAGGAGCAGGAACCCAGGCTGATTTCCACTCTCTCTCACCCAGGGTTCACTGGGCAGTGATCAGGAGCAGGAACACTGGCTGATTTCCCTCTCTCTCTAACCCAGGGGTCACTGGGCAGTGATCAGGAGCAGGAATCCTGGCTGATTTCACCTCTCTCTAACCCAGGGGTCAGTGGATAGTGATCAGGAGCATGAACCCTGGCTGATTTCCCCTCTCTCTAACCCAGGGTTCACTGGACTGTGATCAGGAGCAGGAATCCTGGCTGATTTCCCTCTCTCTCTAACCCAGGGGTCAGTGGATAGTGATCAGGAGCATGAACCCTGGCTGATTTCCCCTCTCTCTAACCCAGGGGTCACTGGACTGTGATCAGGAGCATGAACCCTGGCTGATTTCCCTCTCTCTCTAACCCAGGGTTCACTGTGCAGTGATCAGGAGCAGGAACCCTGGCTGATTTCCCTCTCTCTCTAACCCAGGGGTCACTGGGCAGTGATCAGGAGCTGGAACCCCGGCTGATTTTCCCTCTCTCTAACCCAGGGGTCACTGGACTGTGATCAGGAGCATGAACCCTGGCTGATTTCGCTCTCTCTCTAACCCAGGGGTCACTGGACTGTGATCAGGAGCAGGAACCCTGGCTGATTTCCCTCTCTCTCTAACCCAGGGGTCACTGGACTGTGATCAGGAGCAGGAACCCTGGCTGATTTCCCCTCTCTCTAACCCAGGGATCTCTGGATAGTGATCAGGAGCAGGAACCCTGGCTGATTTCCCCTCTCTAACCCAGGAGTCACTGGACAGTGATCAGGAGCATGAACCCTGGCTGATTTCCCCTCTCTCTCTAACCCAGGGGTCACTGGACTGTGATCAGGAGCAGGAACCCAGGCTGATTTCCACTCTCTCAACCCAGGGTTCACTGGACAATGATCAGGAGCAGGAACCCTGGCTGATTTCCCCTCTCTCTAACCCAGGGGTCACTGGGCAGTGATCAGGAGCAGGAACCCTGGCTGATTTCACCTCTCTCTCTAACCCAGGGGTCACTGGACAGTGATCAGGAGCAGGAACCCTGGCTGATTTCCCTCTCTCTCTAACCCAGGGGTCACTGGGCAGTGATCAGGAGCAGGAACCCTGGCTGATTTCACCTCTCTCTCTAACCCAGGGGTCACTGGACAGTGATCAGGAGCAGGAACCCTGGCTGATTTCCCTCTCTCTCTAACCCAGGGGTCACTGGGCAGTGATCAGGAGCAGGAACCCTGGCTGATTTCCCCTCTCTCTAACCCAGGGGTCACTGGGCAGTGATCAGGAGCAGGAACCCTGGCTGATTTCCCCTCTCTCTAACCCGGGGTCACTGGACAGCGATCAGGAGCAGGAACCCTGGCTGATTCCCCCTCTCTCCAAGCCAGTGGTCATTGGGCAGTGATCAGGAGCAGGTACCCTGGCTGATTTCCCCTCTCTCTCTAACCCAGGGGTCACTGGACTGTGATCAGGAGCAGGAACCCTGGCTGATTTCACCTCTCTCTCTAACCCAGGGGTCACTGGACAGTGATCAGAAGCAAGAACCCTGGCTGATTTCCCCTCTCTCTAACCCAGGGGTCACTGGACAATGATCAGGAGCAGGAACCCTGGCTGATTTCCCCTCTCTCTAACTCAGGGGTCACTGGACAGTGATCAGGAGCAGGAACCCTGGCTGATTTCCCCTCTCTCTAACCCAGGGGTCACTGGACAATGATCAGGAGCAGGAACCCAGGCTGAATTCCCCGCTCTCTAACCCAGTGGTTACTGGTCAGTGATCAGGAGCAGGAACCCTGGCTGATTTCCTGCTCTCTCTAACCCAGGAGTCACTGGGCAGTGATCAGGAGCAGGAACCCTGGCTGATTTCCCCTCTTTCCAACCCAGGGGTCACTGGGCAGTGATCAGGAGCAGGAACCCTGGCTGATTTCCCCTCTTTCCAACCCAGTGGTCACTGGTCAGTGATCAGGAGCAGGAACCCTGGCTGATTTCCTCCTCTCTCTAACCCAGGAGTCACTGGGCAGTGATCAGGAGCAGGAACCCCGGCTGATTTCCCCCTCTCTCTAACCCAGGGGTCACTGGACAGTGATCAGGAGCAGGAACCCTGGCTGATTTCCCTCTCTCTCTAACCCAGGGGTCACTGGGCAGTGATCAGGAGCAGGAACCCTGGCTGATTTCCCCTCTCTCTAACCCAGGGGTCATTGGGCAGTGATCAGGAGCAGGTACCCTGGCTGATTTCCCCTCTCTCTCTCTAACCCAGGGGTCACTGGACTGTGATCAGGAGCAGGAACCCTGGCTGATTTCACCTCTCTCTCTAACCCAGGGGTCACTGGACAGTGATCAGGAGCAAGAACCCTGGCTGATTTCCCCTCTCTCTAACCCAGGGGTCACTGGACAATGATCAGGAGCAGGAACCCTGGCTGATTTCCCCTCTCTCTAACTCAGGGGTCACTGGACAGTGATCAGGAGCAGGAACCCTGGCTGATTTCCCCTCTCTCTAACCCAGGGGTCACTGGACAATGATCAGGAGCAGGAACCCTGGCTGAATTCCCCGCTCTCTAACCCAGTGGTCACTGGTCAGTGATCAGGAGCAGGAACCCTGGCTGATTTCCTCCTCTCTCTAACCCAGGAGTCACTGGGCAGTGATCAGGAGCAGGAACCCCGGCTGATTTCCCCCTCTCTCTAAACCAGGGGTCACTGGGCAGTGATCAGGAGCAGGAACCCTGGCTGATTTCCCCTCTTTCCAACCCAGGGGTCACTGGGCAGTGATCAGGAGCAGGAACCCTGGCTGATTTCCCCTCTCTCTAACCCAGGAGTCACTGGACAGTAATCAGGAGCAGGAACCCTGGCTGATTTCCCATCTCTCTCTAACCCATGGGTCACTGGACAGTGATCAGGAGCAGGAATCCTGGCTGATTTCCCATCTCTCTAACACAGAGATCACTGGATAGTGATCAGGAGCGGGATAAGCATGGGATTGATCCGGGGCAATGGGGAGTGAGCGTGGCAGTAGGATTAGTTTGTGATTGATACAGGGCTAGAGGAGAGAGCTGGGCAGTGGGATTAGTTTGGGATTGATACAGGGCTATGGGGAGAGAGGGTGCAGTGGGATTAGTTTGGATATAACACAGGGCTATGGGGTGAAAGCAGGGCAGTGGAAATAGTTTGTGATTGATACAGGGCTATGGGGAGAAAGCAGGGCAGTGGGATTAGTTTGGGGATTGATACAGGGCTATGGGGTGAGAGCAGGGCAGTCTGATTAGTTTGGGATTGATACAGGGTTATCGGGAGCGAGTGAGGCATTGGGAATAGTTTGGGATTGATACAGGGCTATGGGGAGAGAGCGGTGCAGTGGGATTTGTTTGGATATAACACAGGGCTATGGGGAGAAAGCAGGGCAGTGGACTTATGTTGGGGATTGATACAGGGCTATGGGGAGAGAGCGGGGCTGTGGGATTTGTTTCGGATTGATACAGAGCTATGGGGAGAAAGCGGGGCAGTGGGATTAATTTGGGGATTGATACAGGGCTATGGGGAGAAAGCGGGGCAGTGGGATTAGTTTGGATATAACACAGGGCTATGGGGAGAAAGCGGGCAGTGGGATTTGTTTGGATATAACACAGGGCTATGGGGAGAAAGCGGGCAGTGGGCTTACGTTGGGGATTGATACAGGGCTATGGGGAGAGAGCGCGGCAGTGGGATTAGGCTGGGGACTGATACAGGGCTATGGGGAGAGAGCAGGGCAGTGGGATTAGGTTGGGGATTGATAAAGGGCTAACAGGAGAGAGCAGGGCAGTGGGATTAGTTTGGGACTGAGACAGAGGGTTGTCAAGTAGCTGTTCCCAGTCCACTTTGGACAGTTCCTGCCTTATCATATTAAAGTCGGCCTGTTGTTTGCTAAATTTCCGCACTGAACTCACGGTTAATCTGCTTTATCAAAACGTGCCTGGATCTCCTGGTATATTTCAATACTGAACCTCGGTAGATTAAATAAAAGTGTTACCGTGATTTGATTGAAATGAAGAGGAGGGATTCACATGCGGATGAATGTTGGTCTGCAGATATCTGGGTACACCTTAGAAAAATGAAGCAAATAAAAGACAATTAAAGTCTGTTCTGGGTATTCCTACTGAGATTTGAATGAATTTTAGGCCGTGAGACTCACTGTCTTATACACAGGAGAGAAGGATTACATCAAACAAAGATAATGGCCCTGAAATCATGGTCTCCGTACCAATGACTTAGGCCTTGGTAGAGGCCCCGCAAGTTCCGTGTTTCCGTCTGCGCTGTGTATGCGCTGAATCCCCGGACTTGCAATCTATCAAGGTTTGCTACAGAATCGATAGAGTAAAGCTGTCTTTAAACCAGCCCATCAAAAACTCCCAGGGCAGGAACAACACAGGTTAGATACAGAGTGAAGCTCCCTCTACACTGTCCCATCAAACACTCCCAAGGCAGGTACTGCACGGGTTAGATACAGACAAAAAGCTCCCTCTACACTGTCCCATCAAACATTCCCAAGGCAGGTGCTGCACGGGTTAGATATATATAGCAATGCTCCCTCTACACTGTCCCATCAAACACTCCCAGGACTATGGAGAGAGAACGTGGCAGTGGGGTTAGTTTGGGATTGATGCAGGGCTATGGGGAGAGAGTGGGGCAGTGGGATTAGTTTGGGATTGATTCAGGGCTATGGGGGGAGAGCAGAGCAGTGGGATTAGTTTGGGATCAAGACAGAGCTATGAGGGGAAAGCGAGGCAGTGGGATTACTTTGGGATTGATACAGGGCTTTGGGGAGAGAGCGGGGCAGTGGGATTAGATTGGGGATTGATACAGGGCTACGGGGAGTCAGCAGGGCAGTGGGATTAGTTTGGGGATTGATACAGGGTATGGGGAGAGAGCGGGGCAGTGGGATTAGTTTGGGGATTGATACAGGGCTATGGGGAGAGAGCAGGGCAGTGGGATTAGTTTGGGGATTGATACAGGGCTATGGGGAGAGAGTGGGGCAGTGGGATTAGTTTGGGATTGATTCAGGGCTATCGGGAGTGAGCGGGGCACTGGGATTAGTTTGGGATTGATACAGGACTATGGGGAGAGAGTGGGGCTTTGGGATTAGTTTTGGATTGATACAGGGCTATCGGGAGTGAGCGGGGCACTGGGATTAGTTTGGGATTGATCCAGGACTATGGGGAGAGAGTGGGGCTTTGGGATTAGTTTTGGATTGATACAGGGCTATCGGGAGTGAGCGGGGCACTGGCATTAGTTTGGGATTGATACAGGGCTATGGGGAGTGAGCGGGGCAGTGGGATTAGTTTGCGGATTGATACAGGGCTATGGGGAGAGAGCGGGGCAGTGGGATTAGTTTGGGGATTGATACAGGGCTATGGGGAGAGAGCGGGGAAGTTTGATTAGTTTGGGGATTGATACAGGGCTATGTAGAGAGCGGGGCAGTGGGATTAGTTTGGGATTGATACAGGGCTATCGGGAGAGATCGGGGCAGTGGGATTAGTTTGAGATTGATACAGGGCTATGGGGAGAGAGCGGGGTCGTGGGATTAATTTGGGATTGATACAGGGCTATGGGGAGAGATCGGGGCAGTGGGATTAGTTTGGGATTGATACAGGGCTATGGGGAGAGAGCGGGGCAGTGGGATTAGTTTGGGATTTGATACAGGGCTATGGGGTGAGAGCGGGGCAGTGTGATTTGTTTGTGATTGCGACAGGGCTATGGGGAGAGTGCGGGGCAGTGGGATTAATTTGGGATTGATACAGAGCTATGGGGAGAGAGCGGGGCAGTGGGATTAGGTTGGGGACTGATACAGGGCTATGGGGAGAGAGCGAGGCAGTGGGATTCGGTTGGCGATTGATAAAGGGCTAACAGGAGAGAGCAGGGCAGTGGGATTAGTTTGGGGCTGAGACAGAGGGTTGTCAAGTAGCTGTTCCTAGTCCACTTTGGACAGATCCTGCCTTAAAATCGGCCTGTTGTTTGCTAAATTTCCCCACTGAACTCATTGTTAATCTGCTTTATCAAAACGTGCCTGGATCTCCTGGTATATTTCAATACTGAACCTCGGTAGATTAAATAAAAGTGTTACCGTGATTTGATTTAAATGCAGAGGAGGGATTCACATGCGGATGAATGTTGGTCTGCAGATATCTGGGTACACCTTAGAAAAATGAAGCAAATAAAAGACAATTAAAGTCTGTTCTGGGTATTCTTACTGAGATTTGAATGAATTTTAGGCCGTGAGACTCACTGTCTTATACACAGGAGTGAAGGATTACATCAAACAAAGATAATGGCCCTGAAATCATGGTCTCCGTACCAACGACTTAGGCCTTGGTAGAGGCCCCGCAAGTTCCGTGTTTCCGTCTGCGCTGTGTATGTGCTGAATCCCCGGACTTGCAATCTATCAAGGTTTGCTACAGAATCGATAGAGTAAAGCTCTCTTTAAACCAGCCCATCAAAAACTCCCAGGGCAGGAACAAGACGGGTTAGATACAGAGTGAAGCTCCCTCTACACTGTCCCATCAAACACTCCCAGGACTATGGGGAGAGAACGTGGCAGTGGGGTTAGTTTGGGATTGATGCAGGGCTATGGGGAGAGAGTGGGGCAGTGGGATTAGTTTGGGATTGATTCAGGGCTATGGGGGGAGAGCAGAGCAGTGGGATTAGTTTGGGATTAAGACAGAGCTATGGGGGGAAAGCGAGGCAGTGGGATTACTTTGGGATTGATACAGGGCTATGGGGAGAGAGCGGGGCAGTGGGATTAGTTTGGGGATTGATACAGGGCTATGGGGAGAGAGCAGGGCAGTGGGATTAGTTTGGGGATTGATACAGGGCTATGGGGATATAGCGGGGCAGTGGGATTAGTTTGGGATTGATACATGGCTATGGGGAGAGAGCAGGGCGGTGGGATTAGTTTGGGATTGATACAGGGCTATGGGGAGAGAGCGGGGCATTGGGATTAGTTTGCGATTGATACAGGGCTATGGGGAGAGAGCGGGGCAGTGGGATTAGTTTGGGGATTGAAACAGGGCTCTGGGGAGAGAGCGGGGCATTGGGATTAGTTTGGGATTGATACAGGACTATGGGGAGAGAGTGGGGCTTTGGGATTAGTTTTGGATTGATACACGGCTATCGGGAGTGAGCAGGGCACTGGGATTAGTTTGGGATTGATACAGGACTATGGGGAGAGAGTGGGGCTTTGGGATTAGTTTTGGATTGATACAGGGCTATCGGGAGTGAGCGGGGCACTGGGATTAGTTTGGGATTGATACAGGGCTATGGGGAGTGAGCGGGGCAGTGGGATTAGTTTGCGGATTGATACAGGGCTATGGGGAGAGAGCGGGGCAGTGGGATTTGTTTGGGATTGATACAGGGCTATCGGGAGAGATCGGGGCAGTGGGATTAGTTTGGGATTTGATACAGGGCTATGGGGTGAGAGCGGGGCAGTGTGATTTGTTTGTGATTGCGACAGGGCTATAGGGAGAGTGCGGGGCAGTGGGATTAATTTGGGATTGATACAGAACTATGGGGAGAGAGCGGGGCAGTGGGATTAGGTTGGGGACTGATACAGGGCTATGGGGAGAGAGCGGGGCAGTGGGATTAGGTTGGGGACTGATACAGGGCTATGGGGAGAGAGCGGGGCAGTGGGATTAGGTTGGCGATTGATACAGGGCTATGGGGAGAGAGCAGGGCAGTGGGATTAGTTTGGGACTGAGACAGAGGGTTGTCAAGTAGCTGTTCCTAGTCCACTTTGGACAGATCCTGCCTTAAAATCAGCCTGTTGTTTGCTAAATTTCCCCACTGAACTCATTGTTAATCTGCTTTATCAAAACGTGCCTCGATCTCCTGGTATATTTCAATACTGAACCTCGGTAGATTAAATAAAAGTGTTACCGTGATTTGATTTAAATGCAGAGGAGGGATTCACATGCGGATGAATGTTGGTCCGCAGATGTCTGGGTACACCTTAGAAAAATGAAGCAAATAAAAGACAATTAAAGTCTGTTCTGGGTATTCTTACTGAGATTTGAATGAATTTTAGGCCGTGAGACTCACTGTCTTATACACAGGAGTGAAGGATTACATCAAACAAAGATAATGGCCCTGAAATCATGGTCTCCGTACCAACGACTTAGGCCTTGGTAGAGGCCTCGCAAGTTCCGTGTTTCCGTCTGCGCTGTGTATGCGCTGAATCCCCGGACTTGCAATCTATCAAGGTTTGCTACAGAATCGATAGAGTAAAGCTCTCTTTAAACCAGCCCATCAAAAACTCCCAGGGCAGGAACAAGACGGGTTAGATACAGAGTGAAGCTCCCTCTACACTGTCCCATCAAACACTCCCAAGGCAGGTACTGCACGGGTTAGATACAGAGTAAAGCTCCCTCTACGCTGTCCCATCAAACACTCCCAAGGCAGGTACAGCACGGGTTAGATATCGAGTAATGCTCCCTCTACACTGTCCCATCAAACACTCCCAAGGCAGGTACCGCACGGGTTAGATACAGAGTAAAGCTCCCTCTACACTGTCCCATCAAACACTCCCAGGGCAGGTACAGCACGGGTTAGATATAGAGTAAAGCTCCCTCTACACTGTCCCATCAAACACTCCCAAGGCAGGTGCTGCACGGGTTAGATACAGAGTAAAGCTCCCTCTACGCTGTCCCATCAAACACTCCCAAGGCAGGTACAGCACGGGTTAGATATAGAGTAATGCTCCCTCTACACTGTCCCATGAAACACTCCCAAGGCAGGTACCGCACAGGTTAGATACAGACAAAAAGCTGCCTCTACACTGTCCCATCAAACATTCCCAAGGCAGGTGCTGCACGGGTTAGATATATATAGTAATGCTCCCTCTACACTGGCCCATCAAACACTCCCAGGGCTATGGGGAGAGAACGTGGCAGTGGGGTTAGTTTGGGAATGATGCAGGGCTACGGGAGGAGAGTGGGGCAGAGGGATTAGTTTGGAATTGATGCAGGGCTATTGGGAAAAGTTTGGGATTGAGGCAGGGCTATGGGGAGAGAGTGGGGCAGTGGGATTAGTTTGCGATTGATTCAGGGCTATGGGGGGAGAGCAGGGCAGTGGGATTAGTTTGGGATCAAGACAGAGCTATGGGGGGAAAGCGAGATAGTGGGATTAGTTTGGGATTGATACAGGGCTATGGGGAGAGAGAGAGGCATTGGGAAAAGTTTGGGATTGATGCAGGGCTATGGGGAGAGAGTTTGGCAGTGGGATTAGTTTGGGATTGATACAGGGCTATGGGGTGAGAGCAGGGCAGTCTGATTAGTTTGGGATTGATACAGGGTTATCGGGAGCGAGCGAGGCATTGGGAATAGTTTGGGATTGATACAGGGCTATCGGGAGAGATCGGGGCAGTGTGATTAGTTTGGGATTGATACAGGGCTATGGGGAGGGAGTGGGGCTTTGGGATTAGTTTAGGATTGATACAGGCCTATCGGGAGTGAGCGGGGCACTGGGATTAGTTTGGGATTGATACAGGGCTTTGGGGAGTGAGCGGGGCAGTGGGATTAGTTTGCGGATTGATACAGGGCTATGGGGAGTGAGCGGGGCAGTGGGATTAGTTTGGGATTGATACAGGGCTATGGGGAGAGAGCGGGGCAGTTGGATTAGTTTGGGATTGATAAACGGCTATGGGGAGAGAGCGGGGCAATGGGATTAGTTTTGGGGATTGATACAGGGCTATGGGGAGATAGCGGGGCAGTGGGATTAGTTTGGGATTGATGCAGGACTATGGGGAGAGAGCGGGGCAGTGGGATTAGTTTAGGATTGATGTAGGGCTATGGGGGGAGAGCAGGGCAGTGGGATTAGGTTGGGGACTGATACAGGGCAATCGGGAGAGAGCGGGGCAGTGGGATTAGGTTGCGGACTGATACAGGGCTATGGGGAGAGAGCGGGGCAGTGGGATTAGGTTGGCGATTGATAAAGGGCTAACAGGAGAGAGCAGGGCAGTGGGATTAGTTTGGGACTGAGACAGAGGGTTGTCAAGTAGCTGTTCCCAGTCCACTTTGGACAGATCCTGCCTTATCATATTAAAATCGGCCTGTTGTTTGCTAAATTTCCCCACTGAACTCATTGTTAATCTGCTTTATCAAAACGTGCCTGGATCTCCTGGTATATTTCAATACTGAACCTCGGTAGATTAAATAAAAGTGTTACCGTGATTTGATTTAATGCAGAGGAGGGATTCACATGCGGATGAATGTTGGTCTGCAGATATCTGGGTACACCGTAGAAAAATGAAGCAAATAAAAGACAATTAAAGTCTGTTCTGGGTATTTTTACTGAGATTTGAATGAATTTTAGGCCGTGAGACTCACTGTCTTATGCACAGGAGTGAAGGATTACATCAAACAAAGATAATGGCCCTGAAATCAAGGTCCCCGTACCAACGACTTAGGCCTTGGTAGAGGCCCCGCAAGTTCCGTGTTTCCGTCTGCGCTGTGTGTGCGCTGAATCCCCGGACTTGCAATCTATCAAGGTTTGCTACAGAATCGATAGAGAAAAGCTCTCTTTAAACCAGCCCATCAAAAACTCCCAGGGCAGGAACAACACGGGTTAGATACAGAGTGAAGCTCCCTCTACACTGTCCCATCAAACACTCCCATGGCAGGGACTGCACGGGTCAGATACAGAGTAAAGCTCCCTCTATGCTGTCCCATCAAACACTCCCAAGGCAGGTACAGCACGGGTTAGATATAGAGTAATGCTCCCTCTACACTGTCCCATCAAACACTCCCAAGGCAGGTACCGCACGGGTTAGATACAGACAAAAAGCTACCTCTACACTGTCCCATCAAACATTCCCAAGGCAGGTGCTGCACGGGTTAGATATATATAGTAATGCTCCCTCTACACTGTCCCATCAAACACTCCCAGGGGTATGGGGAGAGAACGTGGCAGTGGGGTTAGTTTGGGAATGATGCAGGGCTATGGGCAGAGACTGTGGCAGAGGGATTAGTTTGGAATTGATGCAGGGCTATGGGGGGAGAGCAGGGCCGTGGGGTTAGTTTGGGATCAAGACAGAGCTATGGGGGGAAAGCGAGGCACTGGGATTAGTTTGGGATTGATACAGGGCTATGGGGAGAGAGCGGGGCAGTGGGATTAGATTGGGGATTGATACAGGGCTATGGGGAGTCAGCAGGGCCGTGGGATTAGTTTGGGGATTGATACAGGGTATGGGGAGAGAGCGGGGCAGTGGGATTAGTTTGGGGATTGATACAGGGCTATGGGGAGAGAGCAGGGCAGTGGGATTAGTTTGGGGATTGATACAGGGCTATGGGGATAGAGCGGGGCAGTGGGATTAGTTTGGGATTGTTACAGGGCTATGGGGAGAGAGCAGGGCAGTGGGATTAGTTTGGGATTGATAAAGGGCTATGGGGAGAGAGCGGGGCAGTGGGATTAGTTTGGGATTGATACAGGGCTATGGGGAGAGAGCGGGGCAGTGGGATTAGTTTGGGGATTGAAACAGGGCTATGGGGAGAGAGCGGGGCATTGGGATTAGTTTGGGATTGATACAGGACTATGGGGAGAGAGTGGGGCTTTGGGATTAGTTTTGGATTCATACAGGGCTATCGGGAGTGAGCGGGGCACTGGGATTAGTTTGGGATTGATACAGGGCTATGGGGAGTGAGCGGGGCAGCGGGATTAGTTTGCGGATTGATACAGGGCTATGGGGAGAGAGCGGGGCAGTGGGATTAGTTTGGGGATTGATACAGGGCTATGGGGAGAGAGCGAGGCATTGGGAATAGTTTGGGATTGATACAGGGCTATCGGGAGAGATCGGGGCAGTGTGATTAGTTTGGGATTGATACAGGGCTATGGGGTTTTGTATATTCCACATGTCCTGTGCTTGAAGTCTCTGACATTGGCCAGACATTGTTTTAGCATTTCATTGTCTTGGGCTGTTTACTATGAACATCTTTACCTGTTTCTGATCTACACAGGATGCAACTGATCAGAAAAACCTCCATTCAACAATGCGAATTCCTGTCTCTGCAAAGACATCATGCTGTTCCACAATGCAGGAATGTCGCAAACAGCTTTTGATAGCTGAGATCAACTTTAACCATTCAAACCTTTCAGGTAAAGAAGCTTCTAGATTCCGAGCCACAAATTGAATCGTTTAAGACAGAAAGAATGTCACAGAAATGTGATTTATTGCTGTTATTTTACAATTTACAAATATACACACAATTTGTGTCACTGAATTATGAACAAAAAGCAGGCAAAGCTATGACTTAACAGAAATAAACACTTGTTTTTCTTCCTGGACAGCAAAACCAGTCAGACTGACTTGCAAATGTTTACTGATATGTTGACGTAAAGATTTATAATTGACCAATTTCGCTTCTAATGTTTTTCTCTCAAACATTCTCCACAATATTAATCCCTGCTCTTGTCACAAGGAGTGTTGAATTATTTTAGGTACTTCGCAATTAAAAGCAGGAAACAAACTTCATTATACTCACAAATTTTAATCTCCTATTTCAAACATTCAAACCAAATCGAATTGTACGTTATCACTTTAATCAATGTATTTTCTGTGTCTCTCTCAATAAACAAAGAGTGGTTTCTTCTAAAGTAGCTTCCTGCAATTTTTATACATCATTACATAACTCTTGCTTCAATTAACACTCCACTAAATGTTTAAGAGGAAATCTATATTTACGTTATTCCTGCGACTTGTTAGGACTATCGAACGAGACATTATAAAATGGTTTGTGTTTTTCCCCTTTCTTGGTTCTCTTCCTAAATGTCTTAATGGTATATTTTTAAAAAGTCATTAAAAAGTAATCTGTAACTCCTACAAATCCTCCCCTACCTTCCCCCTCCACAACACCATGGTTGCAAGTTTGTGTAAAGCTACTCACTTTAGTCAATCACTCAAAATCAAATCTTGAGATATTTCAATTTGAAAACATTTTAACCATTTCAGAGCACTTTAAAAGCGTTTGGACTTCAAGACCTGGTTGAAACTTGTTTAGGTGAGGGGAAAATTGGCTTTTGCTTCAGTCTCTTCCAAAATCATGTTCGAAACTTAGGGGGAAAAAGTGTTTTTTACACTCATTTTTGGTGAAAAGTTCATTAAAAATCGTTAAAATCTTTCAAGTCTCACTGCAGCTTTGACAGAAGAAGTTGCTCCAAGTTTCTCCTTCCCCCTTCAATGCTGTCGTTAAACATCCGACAAAATAAAGTCTAATTCCAAACGGAGCTCCAATCAGAAAGTGAATAAAGTGGTTAAACTTCCTAAGAAGGCGGCGAGGTTATCTATCCCCAGCCTTGGCGATGAGCTGGGATCAGTTTTTGGAGATGTTGTTTCCTCTTTTTCTGTTGCCGTTCCCTCCGTCTCTAAGAGTCTGAGGTACAAACGGGGGCACAAACTATTTCCCTTTCTCGCAACATGATTTAAATAACCCTGGCTGATTTCCCTCTCTCTCTAACCCAGGGGTCACTGGACAATGATCAGGAGCAGGAACCCTGGCTGATTTTCCCCTCTCTCTAACCCAGGGGTCACTGGGCAGTGATCAGGAGCAGGAACCCTGCCTGATTTCCCCTCTCTCTAACCCAGGGATCACTGGACAGAGATCAGGAGCACGAACCCTGGCTCACTTCCCCTCTCTCTAACCCACAGGTCACTGGACAATGATCAGGAGCATGAACCCTGGATGGTTCCCCCTCTCTCTAGGTCACTGGATAGTGATCAGGAGCTGGAACCCTGGCTGATTTCCCTCTCTCTCTAACCCAGGGGTCACTGGACAATGATCAGGAGCAGGAACCCTGGCTGATTTCCCCTCTCTCTAACCCAGGGATCACTGGATAGTGATCAGGATCATGAACCCTGGCTGATTTCCCCTCTCTCTCTAACCCAGGTGTCACTGGACTGTGATAAGGAGCAGGAACCCTGGCTGATTTCACCTGTCTCTCTAACCCAGGGGTCACTGGACTGTGATCAGGAGCAGGAACCCTGGCTGATTTCCCCTCTCTCTCTAAACCAGGGGTCACTGGGCAGTGATCAGGAGTGGGAACCCAGGCTGATTTCCCCTCTCTCTAACCCAGGGGTCACTGGACAGTGATCAGGAGCATGAATCCTGGCTGATTTCCCCTCTCTCTCTAACCCAGAGGTCACTGGGCAGTGATCAGGAGCAGGAACCCTGGCTGATATCCCCTCTCTCTCTAACCCAGGGGTCACTGGACAGTGATCAGGAGCAGGAACCCTGGCTGATTTCCCCTCTCTCTAACCGAGGGGTCACTGGACTGTGATCAGGAGCAGGAACCCTGGCTGATTTCCCCTCTCTCTCTAACCCAGGGTTCACTGGACTGTAATCAGGAGCAGGAAACCTGGCTGCTTTCATCTCTCTCTAACCCAAGGGTCATTGGACAGTGATCAGGAGCAGGAACCCTGGCTGATTTCACCTCTCTCTCTAACCCAGGGGTCACTGGGCAGTGATCAGGAGCACGAACCCTGGCTGATTTCCCCTCTCTCTAACCCAGGGGTCACTGGACTGTGATCAGGAGCAGGAACCCTGGCTGATTTCCCCTCTATCTCTAACCCAGGGGTCACTGGACAGTGATCAGGAGCAGGAACCCTGGCTGGTTCCCCCTCTCTCTAAACCAGGGGTCACTGGGCTGTGATCAGGAGCAGGAACCCTGGCTGATTTCCACTCTCTCTAACCCAGGGTTCACTGGGCAGTGATCAGGAGCATGAATCCTGGCTGATTTCCCTCTCTCTCTAACCCAGGGGTCACTGGGCAGTGATCTGGAGCAGGAACCCGGGCTGATTTCCCCTCTCTCTAACCCAGGGGTCACTGGATAGTGATCAGGAGCATGAACCCTGGCTGATTTCCCTCTCTCTCTAACCCAGGGGTCACTGGGCAGTGATCAGGAGCAGGAACCCAGGCTGACTTCCCTTCTCTCTAACCAGGCGTCACTGGATAGTGTTCAGGAGCAGGAACCCTGGCTGATTTCCTCCTCTCTCTAACTCAGGGGTCACTGGATAGTGATCAGGAGCAAGAACCCTGGCTGATTTCCCCTCTCTCTCTAACCCAGAGGTCACTGGGCAGTGATCAGGAGCAGGAACCCTGGCTGATTTCCCCTCTCTCTAACCGAGGGGTCACTGGACTGTGATCAGGAGCAGGAACCCTGGCTGATTTCCCCTCTCTCTCTAACCCAGGGTTCACTGGACTGTAATCAGGAGCAGGAACCCTGGCTGCTTTCACCTCTCTCTCAAACCCAAGGGTCGTTGGACAGTGATCAGGAGCACGAACCCTGGCTGATTTCCCCTCTCTCTAACCCAGGGGTCACTGGACTGTGATCAGGAGCAGGAACCCTGGCTGATTTCCCCTCTCTCTCTAACCCAGGGGTCACTGGACAGTGATCAGGAGCAGGAACCCTGGCTGATTTCCCCTCTCTCTCTAACCCAGGGGTCACTGGACAGTGATCAGGAGCAGGAACCCTGGCTGGTTCCCCCTCTCTCTAACTCAGGGGTCACTGGATAGTGATCAGGAGCTGGAACCCGGGCTGGTTTCCCCTCTCTCTAACCCAGGGGTTAATGGACAATGATCAGGAGCAGGAACTCTCGCTGATTTCCCTCTCTCTCTAACCAGGGGTCACTGGATAGTGATCAGGAGCATGAACCCTGGCTGATTTCACCTGTCTCTCTAACCCAGGGGTCACTGGACAATGATCAGGAGCAGGAACCCTGGCTGATTTCCCCTCTCTCTAACCCAGGAGTCACTGGACAGTGATCAGGAGCAGGAACCCTGGCTGGTTCCCCCTCTCTCTAACCCAGGGGTCACTGGACTGTAATCAGGAGCTGGAACCCGGGCTGATTTCCCCTCTCTCTAACCCAGGAGTCACTGGACAGTGATCAGGAGCACGAACCCTGGCTGATTTCCCTCTCTCTCTCACCCAGGTGTCACTGGACTGTGATCAGGAGCAGGAACCCTGGCTGATTTCCCTCTCTCTCTATCCCAGGGGTCACTGGACTGTGATCAGGAGCAGGAACCCTGGCTGATTTCCCTCTCTCTCTAACCCAGGGGTCACTGGGCAGTGATCAGGAGCAGGAACCCTGGCTGATTTCCCTCTCTCTCTATCCCAGGGGTCACTGGACTGTGATCAGGAGCAGGAACCCCAGCTGATTTCCTCTCTCTCTAACTCAGGGGTCACTGGGCAGTGATCAGCAGCAGGAACCCAGGCTGATTGCCCTCTCTCTCTAAACCAGGGGTCACTGGACTGTGATCAGGAGCAGGAACCCTGGCTGATTTCCCCTCTCTCTAACCCAGGGGTCACTGGGCAGTGATCAGGAGCAGGAACCCTGGCTGATTTCCCCTCTCTCTAACCCAGGGGTCACTGGGCAGTGATCAGGAGCAGAAACCCTGGCTGATTTATCCTCTCTAACCCAGGGGTCACTGGACAGTAATCAGGAGCAGGAACCCTGGCTGAATTCCCCTCTCTCTCTAACCCAGGGTTCACTGGGCAGTGATCAGGAGCAGGAACACTGGCTGATTTCCCTCTCTCTCTAACCCAGGGGTCACTGGGCAGTGATCAGGAGCAGGAATCCTGGCTGATTTCACCTCTCTCTAACCCAGGGGTCAGTGGATAGTGATCAGGAGCATGAACCCTGGCTGATTTCCCCTCTCTCTAACCCAGGGTTCACTGGACTGTGATCAGGAGCAGGAATCCTGGCTGATTTCCCTCTCTCTCTAACCCAGGGGTCAGTGGATAGTGATCAGGAGCATGAACCCTGGCTGATTTCCCCTCTCTCTAACCCAGGGGTCACTGGACTGTGATCAGGAGCATGAACCCTGGCTGATTTCCCTCTCTCTCTAACCCAGGGTTCACTGTGCAGTGATCAGGAGCAGGAACCCTGGCTGATTTCCCTCTCTCTCTAACCCAGGGGTCACTGGGCAGTGATCAGGAGCTGGAACCCTGGCTGATTTCCCCTCTCTCTAACCCAGGGGTCACTGGACTGTGATCAGGAGCATGAACCCTGGCTGATTTCGCTCTCTCTCTAACCCAGGGGTCACTGGACTGTGATCAGGAGCAGGAACCCTGGCTGATTTCCCTCTCTCTCTAACCCAGGGGTCACTGGACTGTGATCAGGAGCAGGAACCCGGGCTGATTTCCCCTCTCTCTAACCCAGGGATCTCTGGATAGTGATCAGGAGCAGGAACCCTGGCTGATTTTCCCTCTCTCTCTAACCCAGGGTTCACTGGACTGTGATCAGGAGCATGAACCCTGGCTGATTTCCCCTCTCTAACCCAGGAGTCACTGGACAGTGATCAGGAGCATGAACCCTGGCTGATTTCCCCTCTCTCTCTAACCCAGGGGTCACTGGACTGTGATCAGGAGCAGGAACCCAGGCTGATTTCCACTCTCTCAACCCAGGGTTCACTGGACAATGATCAGGAGCAGGAACCCTGGCTGATTTCCCCTCTCTCTAACCCAGGGGTCACTGGGCAGTGATCAGGAGCAGGAACCCTGGCTGATTTCACCTCTCTCTCTAACCCAGGGGTCACTGGGCAGTGATCAAGAGCAGGAACCCTGGCTGATTTCACCTCTCTCTCTAACCCAGGGGTCACTGGACAGTGATCAGGAGCAGGAACCCTGGCTGATTTCCCTCTCTCTCTAACCCAGGGGTCACTGGGCAGTGATCAGGAGCAGGAACCCTGGCTGATTTCACCTCTCTCTCTAACCCAGGGGTCACTGGGCAGTGATCAGGAGCAGGAACCCTGGCTGATTCCACCTCTCTCCAAGCCAGTGGTCATTGGGCAGTGATCAGGAGCAGGTACCCTGGCTGATTTCCCCTCTCTCTCTAACCCAGGGGTCACTGGACTGTGATCAGGAGCAGGAACTCTCGCTGATTTCCCTCTCTCTCTAACCAGGGGTCACTGGATAGTGATCAGGAGCATGAACTCTGGCTGATTTCACCTGTCTCTCTAACCCAGGGGTCACTGGACAATGATCAGGAGCAGGAACCCTGGCTGATTTCCCCTCTCTCTAACCCAGGAGTCACTGGACAGTGATCAGGAGCAGGAACCCTGGCTGGTTCCCCCTCTCTCTAACCCAGGGGTCACTGGACTGTAATCAGGAGCAGGAACCCTGGCTGATTTCCCCTCTCTCTAACCCAGGGTTCACTGGACTGTAATCAGGAGCTGGAACCCGGGCTGATTTCCCCTCTCTCTAACCCAGGAGTCACTGGACAGTGATCAGGAGCACGAACCCTGGCTGATTTCCCTCTCTCTCTCACCCAGGTGTCACTGGACTGTGATCAGGAGCAGGAACCCTGGCTGATTTCCCTCTCTCTCTATCCCAGGGGTCACTGGACTGTGATCAGGAGCAGGAACCCCAGCTGATTTCCTCTCTCTCTAACTCAGGGGTCACTGGGCAGTGATCAGCAGCAGGAACCCAGGCTGATTGCCCTCTCTCTCTAAACCAGGGGTCACTGGACTGTGATCAGGAGCACGAACCCTGGCTGATTTCCCTCTCTCTCTAAACCAGGGGTCACTGGACTGTGATCAGGAGCAGGAACCCTGGCTGATTTCCCCTCTCTCTAACCCAGGGGTCACTGGGCAGTGATCAGGAGCAGGAACCCTGGCTGATTTCCCCTCTCTCTAACCCAGGGGTCACTGGGCAGTGATCAGGAGCAGAAACCCTGGCTGATTTCCCCTCTCTAACCCAGGGGTCACTGGACAGTGATCAGGAGCAGGAACCCTGGCTGAATTCCCCTCTCTCTCTAACCCAGGGGTCACTGGGCAGTGATCAGGAGCAGGAACCCAGGCTGATTTCCACTCTCTCTCACCCAGGGTTCACTGGGCAGTGATCAGGAGCAGGAAGACTGGCTGATTTCCCTCTCTCTCTAACCCAGGGGTCACTGGGCAGTGATCAGGAGCAGGAATCCTGGCTGATTTCACCTCTCTCTAACCCAGGGGTCAGTGGATAGTGATCAGGAGCATGAACCCTGGCTGATTTCCCCTCTCTCTAACCCAGGGTTCACTGGACTGTGATCAGGAGCAGGAATCCTGGCTGATTTCCCTCTCTCTAACCCAGGGGTCAGTGGATAGTGATCAGGAGCATGAACCCTGGCTGATTTCCCCTCTCTCTAACCCAGGGGTCACTGGACTGTGATCAGGAGCATGAACCCTGGCTGATTTCCCTCTCTCTCTAACCCAGGGTTCACTGTGCAGTGATCAGGAGCAGGAACCCTGGCTGATTTCCCTCTCTCTCTAACCCAGGGGTCACTGGGCAGTGATCAGGAGCTGGAACCCCGGCTGATTTTCCCTCTCTAACCCAGGGGTCACTGGACTGTGATCAGGAGCATGAACCCTGGCTGATTTCGCTCTCTCTCTAACCCAGGGGTCACTGGACTGTGATCAGGAGCAGGAACCCTGGCTGATTTCCCTCTCTCTCTAACCCAGGGGTCACTGGACTGTGATCAGGAGCAGGAACCCTGGCTGATTTCCCCTCTCTCTAACCCAGGGATCTCTGGATAGTGATCAGGAGCAGGAACCCTGGCTGATTTCCCCTCTCTAACCCAGGAGTCACTGGACAGTGATCAGGAGCATGAACCCTGGCTGATTTCCCCTCTCTCTCTAACCCAGGGGTCACTGGACTGTGATCAGGAGCAGGAACCCAGGCTGATTTCCACTCTCTCAACCCAGGGTTCACTGGACAATGATCAGGAGCAGGAACCCTGGCTGATTTCCCCTCTCTCTAACCCAGGGGTCACTGGGCAGTGATCAGGAGCAGGAACCCTGGCTGATTTCACCTCTGTCTCTAACCCAGGGGTCACTGGACAGTGATCAGGAGCAGGAACCCTGGCTGATTTCCCTCTCTCTCTAACCCAGGGGTCACTGGGCAGTGATCAGGAGCAGGAACCCTGGCTGATTTCACCTCTCTCTCTAACCCAGGGGTCACTGGACAGTGATCAGGAGCAGGAACCCTGGCTGATTTCCCTCTCTCTCTAACCCAGGGGTCACTGGGCAGTGATCAGGAGCAGGAACCCTGGCTGATTTCCCCTCTCTCTAACCCAGGGGTCACTGGGCAGTGATCAGGAGCAGGAACCCTGGCTGATTTCCCCTCTCTCTAACCCAGGGGTCACTGGACAGCGATCAGGAGCAGGAACCCTGGCTGATTCCCCCTCTCTCTAACCCAGGGGTCACTGGACTGTAATCAGGAGCTGGAACCCGGGCTGATTTCCCCTCTCTCTAACCCAGGAGTCACTGGACAGTGATCAGGAGCACGAACCCTGGCTGATTTCCCTCTCTCTCTCACCCAGGGGTCAATGGGCAGTGATCAGGAGCAGGAACCCTGGCTGATTTCCCTCTCTCTCTAACCCAGGGGTCAATGGGCAGTAATCAGGAGCAGGAACCCAGGCTGATTTCCCCTCTCTCTAACCCAGGGATCTCTGGATAGTGATCAGGAGCATGAACCCTGGCTGATTTCCCCTCTCTCTCTAACCCAGGTGTCACTGGACTGTGATCAGGAGCAGGAACCCTGGCTGATTTCCCCTCTCTCTAACCCAGGGGTCACTGGACTGTGATCAGGAGGAGGAACCCTGGCTGATTTCCCTCTCTCTCTAACCCAGGGGTCACTGGACAGTGATCAGGAGCAGGAACCCTGGCTGATTTCCCCTCTCTCTAACCCAGGGGTCACTGGGCAGTGATCAGGAGCAGGAACCCTGGCTGATTTCACCTCTCTCTCTAACCCAGGGGTCACTGGACAGTGATCAGGAGCAGGAACCCTGGCTGATTTCACCTCTCTCTCTAACCCAGGGGTCACTGGACAGTGATCAGGAGCAGGAACCCTGGCTGATTTCCCTCTCTCTCTAACCCAGGGGTCACTGGACAGTGATCAGGAGCAGGAACCCTGGCTGATTTCCCCTCTCTCTAACCCAGGGGTCACTGGACAGCGAACAGGAGCAGGAACCCTGGCTGATTCCCCCTCTCTCTAAGCCAGTGGTCATTGGGCAGTGATCAGGAGCAGGTACCCTGGCTGATTTCCCCTCTCTCTCTAACCCAGGGGTCACTGGACTGTGATCAGGAGCAGGAACCCTGGCTGATTTCACCTCTCTCTCTAACCCAGGGGTCACTGGACAGTGATCAGGAGCAAGAACCCTGGCTGATTTCCGCTCTCTCTAACCCAGGGGTCACTGGACAATGATCAGGAGCAGGAACCCTGGCTGATTTCCCCTCTCTCTCACTCAGGGGTCACTGGACAGTGATCAGGAGCAGGAACCCTGGCTGATTTCCCCTCTCTCTAACCCAGGGGTCACTGGACAATGATCAGGAGCAGGAACCCTGGCTGAATTCCCCGCTCTCTAACCCAGTGGTCACTGGTCAGTGATCAGGAGCAGGAACCCTGGCTGATTTCCTCCTCTCCTTAACCCAGGAGTCACTGGGCAGTGATCAGGAGCAGGAACACCGGCTGATTTCCCCCTCTCTCTAAACCAGGGGTCACTGGGCAGTGATCAGGAGCAGGAACCCTGGCTGATTTCCCCTTTCCAACCCAGGGGTGACTGGGCAGTGATCAGGAGCAGGAACCCTGGCTGATTTCCCCTCTCTCTAACCCAGGAGTCACTGGACAGTAATCAGGAGCAGGAACCCTGGCTGATTTCCCATCTCTCTCTAACCCATGGGTCACTGGACAGTGATCAGGAGCAGGAATCCTGGCTGATTTCCCATCTCTCTAACACAGAGATCACTGGATAGTGATCAGGAGCGGGATAAGCATGGGATTGATCCGGGGCAATGGGGAGTGAGCGTGGCAGTAGGATTAGTTTGTGATTGATACAGGGCTAGAGGAGAGAGCTGGGCAGTGGGATTAGTTTGGGATTGATACAGGGCTATGGGGAGAGAGGGTGCAGTGGGATTAGTTTGGATATAACACAGGGCTATGGGGTGAAAGCAGGGCAGTGGACTTACGTTGGGGATTGATACAGGGCTATGGGGAGAGAGCGGGGCAGTGGGATTTGTTTGGGATTGATACAGGGCTATGGGGAGAAAGCGGGGCAGTGGGATTAATTTGGGGATTGATACAGGGCTATGGGGAGAAAGCGGGGCAGTGGGATTTGTTTGGATATAACACAGGGCTATGGGGAGAAAGCGGGCAGTGGCATTTGTTTGGCTATAACACAGGGCTATGGGGAGAAAGCGGGCAGTGGGCTTACGTTGGGGATTGATACAGGGCTATGGGGAGAGAGCAGGGCAGTGGAAATAGTTTGTGATTGATACAGGGCTATGGGGAGAAAGCAGGGCAGTGGGATTAGTTTGGGGATTGATACAGGGCTATGGGGTGAGAGCAGGGCAGTCTGATTAGTTTGGGATTGATACAGGGTTATCGGGAGCGAGTGAGGCATTGGGAATAGTTTGGGATTGATACAGGGCTATGGGGAGAGAGCGGTGCAGTGGGATTTGTTTGGATATAACACAGGGCTATGGGGAGAAAGCAGGGCAGTGGACTTATGTTGGGGATTGATACAGGGCTATGGGGAGAGAGCGGGGCTGTGGGATTTGTTTCGGATTGATACAGAGCTATGGGGAGAAAGCGGGGCAGTGGGATTAATTTGGGGATTGATACAGGGCTATGGGGAGAAAGCGGGGCAGTGGGATTAGTTTGGATATAACACAGGGCTATGGGGAGAAAGCGGGCAGTGGGATTTGTTTGGATATAACACAGGGCTATGGGGAGAAAGCGGGCAGTAGGCTTACATTGGGGATTGATACAGGGCTATGGGGAGAGTGCAGGGCAGTGGAAATAGTTTGTGATTGATACAGGGCTATGGGGAGAGAGCGCGGCAGTGGGATTAGGTTGGGGACTGATACAGGGCTATGGGGAGAGAGCGGGGCAGTGGGATTAGGTTGGCGATTGATAAAGGGCTAACAGGAGAGAGCAGGGCAGTGGGATTAGTTTGGGACTGAGACAGAGGGTTGTCAAGTAGCTGTTCCTAGTCCACTTTGGACAGATCCTGCCTTATCATATTAAAATCGGCCTGTTGTTTGCTAAATTTCCCCACTGAACTCACGGTTAATCTGCTTTATCAAAACGTGCCTGGATCTCCTGGTATATTTCAATACTGAACCTCGGTAGATTAAATAAAAGTGTTACCGTGATTTGATTTAAATGAAGAGGAGGGATTCACATGCGGATGAATGTTGGTCTGCAGATATCTGGGTACACCTTAGAAAAATGAAGCAAATAAAAGACAATTAAAGTCTGTTCTGGGTATTCCTACTGAGATTTGAATGAATTTTAGGCCGTGAGACTCACTGTCTTATACACAGGAGAGAAGGATTACATCAAACAAAGATAATGGCCCTGAAATCATGGTCTCCGTACCAATGACTTAGGCCTTGGTAGAGGCCCCGCAAGTTCCGTGTTTCCGTCTACGCTGTGTATGCGCTGAATCCCCGGACTTGCAATCTATCAAGGTTTGCTACAGAATCGATAGAGTAAAGCTGTCTTTAAACCAGCCCATCAAAAACTCCCAGGGCAGGAACAACACAAGTTAGATACAGAGTGAAGCTCCCTCTACACTGTCCCATCAAACACTCCCAAGGCAGGTACTGCACGGGTTAGATACAGACAAAAAGCTCCCTCTACACTGTCCCATCAAACACTCCCAGGACGATGGGGAGAGAACGTGGCAGTGGGGTTAGTTTGGGATTGATGCAGGGCTATGGGGAGAGAGTGGGGCAGTGGGATTAGTTTGGGATTGATTCAGGGCTATGGGGGGAGAGCAGAGCAGTGGGATTAGTTTGGGATCAAGACAGAGCTATGAGGGGCAAGCGAGGCAGTGGGATTACTTCGGGATTGATACAGGGCTTTGGGGAGAGAGCGGGGCAGTGGGATTAGATTGGGGATTGATACAGGGCTACGGGGAGTCAGCAGGGCAGTGGTATTAGTTTGGGGATTGATACAGGGTATGGGGAGAGAGCGGGGCAATGGGATTAGTTTGGGGATTGATACAGGGCTATGGGGAGAGAGCAGGGCAGTGGGATTAGTTTGGGGATTGATACAGGGCTATGGGGAGAGAGTGGGGCAGTGGGATTAGTTTGGGATTGATTCAGGGCTATGGGGGGAGAGCAGAGCAGTGGGATTAGTTTGGGATTGATACAGGGCCATGGGGAGAGAGCAGGGCAGTGGGATTAGTTTGGGGGTTGAAACAGGGCTATGGGGAGAGAGCGGGGCATTGGGATTAGTTTGGGATTGATACAGGACAATGGGGAGAGAGTGGGGCTTTGGGATTAGTTTTGGATTGATACAGGGCTATCGGGAGTGAGCGGGGCACTGGGATTAGTTTGGGATTGATACAGGACTATGGGGAGAGAGTGGGGCTTTGGGATTAGTTTTGGATTGATACAGGGCTATCGGGAGTGAGCGGGGCACTGGGATTAGTTTGGGATTGATACAGGACTATGGGGAGAGAGTGGGGCTTTGGGATTAGTTTTGGATTGATACAGGGCTATCGGGAGTGAGCGGGGCACTGGCATTAGTTTGGGATTGATACAGGGCTATGGGGAGTGAGCGGGGCAGTGGGATTAGTTTGCGGATTGATACAGGGCTATGGGGAGAGAGCGGGGCAGTGGGATTAGTTTGCGGATTGATACAGGGCTATGGGGAGAGAGCGGGGACGTTTGATTAGTTTGGGGATTGATACAGGGCTATGTAGAGAGCGGGGCAGTGGGATTAGTTTGGGATTGATACAGGGCTATCGGGAGAGATCGGGGCAGTGGGATTAGTTTGAGATTGATACAGGGCTATGGGGAGAGAGCGGGGTCGTGGGATTAATTTGGGATTGATACAGGGCTATGGGGAGAGAGCGGGGCAGTGGGATTAGTTTGGGATTGATACAGGGCTATGGGGAGAGAGCGGGGTCGTGGGATTAATTTGGGATTGATACAGAGCTATGGGGAGAGAGCGGGGCAGTGGGATTAGGTTTGGGATTGATACAGGGCTATGGGGAGAGAGTGGGGCAGTGGGATTAGTTTGGGATTTGATACAGGGCTATGGGGTGAGAGCGGGGCAGTGTGATTTGTTTGTAATTGATACAGGGCTATGGGGAGAGTGCGGGGCAGTGGGATTAATTTGGGATTGATACAGAGCTATGGGGAGAGAGCGGGGCAGTCTGATTAGGTTGGGGACTGATACAAGGCTATGGGGATAGAGCGGGGCAGTGGGATTAGGTTGGCGATTGATAAAGGGCTAACAGGAGAGAGCAGGGCAGTGGGATTAGTTTGGGGCTGAGACAGCGGGTTGTCAAGTAGCTGTTCCCAGTCCACTTTGGACAGATCCTGCCTTATCATATTAAAATCGGCCTGTTGTTTGCTAAATTTCCCCACTGAACTCATTGTTAATCTGCTTTATCAAAACGTGCCTGGATCTCCTGGTATATTTCAATACTGAACCTCGGTAGATTAAATAAAAGTGTTACCGTGATTTGATTTAAATGCAGAGGAGGGATTCACATGCGGATGAAACATAGAAACATAGAGATAGGAACAGGAGTAGGCCATTCGGCCCTTCGAGCCTGCTCCGCCATTCAATGAGATCATGGCTGATCTTCATCTGAGATCTTAGCTGATCTTACCAGTTCAGTACCCCGTCCCCGCCTTTTCTCCGTAACCCTTAATCCCCTTAGCCTTCAGAAATATATCCAATTCTCTCTTGAAAATATTTATTGAATTAGCCTTCACAGCCCTCTGTGGCAGGGAATTCCACAGGCTCACCACTCTTTGAGTGAAGAAATTCTTCCTCATCTCTGTTTTAAATGATTTGCCCGCTATTTTTAGACTGTGGCCCCTGGTTCTGTGCTCCCCTGCCATTGGAAACATTCTCTCTGAATTCAGCCTGTCCAGGCCTGCCATAATTTTATATGTTTCGATGAGATCCCCTCTCAATCTTCTAAACTCCAGTGAGTACAAGCCCAAACTATTCAATCTCTCCTCGTAGGTCATTCCCGCCATTCCAGGTATCAGCCTGGTGAATCGCCGCTGCACTCTTTCCATGGCAAGAACATCCTTCCGCAGATGGGGCGACCAAAACTGTACACAATACTCCAGATGCGGTCTCACCAGCACCTTGTACAGCTGTAGTAAGGTATCCCTATTCCTATACTCGAACCCCCTTGATATGAAGGCCAACATACCATTTGCCTTCTTAATCGCCTGTTGCACCTGCATGCTCTCCTTCAGTGACTGGTGCACAAGAACACCCAGGTCCCTCTGCACTTCCCCATCTCCCAATCTATTGCCATTTAGATAATAATCTACCCTCCTGTTTTTACCCCCAAAGTGGATAACCTCGCATTTATCCACATTATAGTGCATCTGCCACGTATCCGCCCATTCCCCCAACCTGTCCAAATCGCACTGTAGCCTCCTGACATCCTCATCAGAGCCCACCCCTCCTCCTAGTTTAGTGTCGTCAGCGAATTTGGAAAGATTGCATCCAATTCCCTGATCCAGATCATTTATATATATTGTGAACAGCTGGGGTCCCAGGACAGATCCTTGCGGCACCCCGCTGGTCACTGCCTGCCACTCCGAAAACGAGCCGTTTATTCCAACTCTCTGTTTTCTATCCGCCAGCCAGTTCTCTATCCACGTTAATACTTTGCCCCCAATCCCATGAGCCTTAATTTTGCATGATAATCTTTTGTGTGGAACCTTATCGAAGGCTTTCTGGAAGTCAAGGTACACCACATCCACTGGCTCTCCCCCATCTATTTTACCAGTTACTTCCTCAAAAAATTCCAGCAGATTAGTCAAACACGATTTACCCTTTGTAAATCCATGTTGACTCTGTCCGATCCTTTCCCCATTTGTCAAGTGCTCCGCTATTTTATCCTTAATAATGGACTCTAGCATTTTGCCCACAACCGATGTAAGGCTTACTGGTCTATAATTCCCTGCTTTCTCTCTACCCCCCTTTTTAAATATTGGGGTAACATTAGCTACCCTCCAATCCACGGGTACTGTTCCCGAGTCAATGGAGTTCCGGAAGATGATCCTTAGAGCATCTGCTATCTCCAGGGCCACCTCCTTAAGTACCCTAGGATGTAGTTTATCAGGCCCCGGGGATTTGTCGGCCTTCAGTCCCCTCAACTTACCCAACACCATATGATGAATGTTGGTCTGCAGATATCTGGGTACACCTTAGAAAAATGAAGCAAATAAAAGACAATTAAAGTCTGTTCTGGGTATTCTTACTGAGATTTGAATGAATTTTAGGCCATGAGACTCACTGTCTTATACACAGGAGTGAAGGATTACATCAAACAAAGATAATGGCCCTGAAATCATGGTCTCCGTACCAACGAGTTAGGCCTTGGTAGAGGCCCCGCAAGTTCCGTGTTTCCGTCTGCGCTGTGTATGTGCTGAATCCCCGGACTTGCAATCTATCAAGGTTTGCTACAGAATCGATAGAGTAAAGCTCTCTTTAAACCAGCCCATCAAAAACTCCCAGGGCAGGAACAAGACGGGTTAGATACAGAGTGAAGCTCCCTCTACACTGTCCCATCAAACACTCCCAACGCAGGTACTGCACGGGTTAGATACAGACAAAAAGCTCCCTCTACACTGTCCCATCAAACATTCCCAAGGCAGGTGCTGCACGGGTTAGATATATATAGCAATGCTCCCTCTACACTGTCCCATCAAACACTCCCAGGACTATGGGGAGAGAACGTGGCAGTGGGGTTAGTTTGGGATTGATGCAGGGCTATGGGGAGAGAGTGGGGCAGTGGGATTAGTTTGGGATTGATTCAGGGCTAAGGGGGGAGAGCAGAGCAGTGGGATTAGTTTGGGATCAAGACAGAGCTATGAGGGGAAAGCGAGGCAGTGGGATTACTTTGGGATTGATACAGGGCTTTGGGGAGAGAGCGGGGCAGTGGGATTAGATTGGGGATTGATACAGGGCTACGGGGAGTCAGCAGGGCAGTGGGATTAGTTTGGGGATTGATACAGGGCTATGGGGAGTCAGCAGGGCAGTGGGATTAGTTTGGGGATTGATACAGGGTATGGGGAGAGAGCGGGGCAGTGGGATTAGTTTGGGGATTGATACAGGGCTATGGGGAGAGAGCAGGGCAGTGGGATTAGTTTGGGATTAAGACAGAGCTATGGGGGGAAAGCGAGGCAGTGGGATTACTTTGGGATTGATACAGGGCTATGGGGAGAGAGCGGGGCAGTGGGATTAGATTGGGGATTGATACAGGGCTATGGGGAGTCAGCAGGGCAGTGGGATTAGTTTGGGGATTGATACAGGGTATGGGGAGAGAGCGGGGCAGTGGGATTAGTTTGGGGATTGATACAGGGCTATGGGGAGAGAGCAGGGCAGTGGGATTAGTTTGGGGATTGATACAGGGCTATGGGGATAGAGCGGGGCAGTGGGATTAGTTTGGGATTGATACATGGCTATGGGGAGAGAGCAGGGCAGTGGGATTAGTTTGGGATTGATACAGGGCTATGGGGAGAGAGCGGGGCATTGGGATTAGTTTGCGATTGATACAGGGCTCTGGGGAGAGAGCGGGGCATTGGGATTAGTTTGGGATTGATACAGGACTATGGGGAGAGAGTGGGGCTTTGGGATTAGTTTTGGATTGATACACGGCTATCGGGAGTGAGCAGGGCACTGGGATTAGTTTGGGATTGATACAGGACTATGGGGAGAGAGTGGGGCTTTGGGATTAGTTTTGGATTGATACAGGGCTATCGGGAGTGAGCGGGGCACTGGGATTAGTTTGGGATTGATACAGGGCTATGGGGAGTGAGCGGGGCAGTGGGATTAGTTTGCGGATTGATACAGGGCTATGGGGAGAGAGCGGGGCAGTGGGATTTGTTTGGGATTGATACAGGGCTATCGGGAGAGATCGGGGCAGTGGGATTAGTTTGGGATTTGATACAGGGCTATGGGGTGAGAGCGGGGCAGTGTGATTTGTTTGTGATTGCGACAGGGCTATAGGGAGAGTGCGGGGCAGTGGGATTAATTTGGGATTGATACAGAACTATGGGGAGAGAGCGGGGCAGTGGGATTAGGTTGGGGACTGATACAGGGCTATGGGGAGAGAGCGGGGCAGTGGGATTAGGTTGGGGACTGATACAGGGCTATGGGGAGAGAGCGGGGCAGTGGGATTAGGTTGGCGATTGATACAGGGCTATGGGGAGAGAGCAGGGCAGTGGGATTAGTTTGGGACTGAGACAGAGGGTTGTCAAGTAGCTGTTCCTAGTCCACTTTGGACAGATCCTGCCTTAAAATCAGCCTGTTGTTTGCTAAATTTCCCCACTGAACTCATTGTTAATCTGCTTTATCAAAACGTGCCTCGATCTCCTGGTATATTTCAATACTGAACCTCGGTAGATTAAATAAAAGTGTTACCGTGATTTGATTTAAATGCAGAGGAGGGATTCACATGCGGATGAATGTTGGTCCGCAGATGTCTGGGTACACCTTAGAAAAATGAAGCAAATAAAAGACAATTAAAGTCTGTTCTGGGTATTCTTACTGAGATTTGAATGAATTTTAGGCCGTGAGACTCACTGTCTTATACACAGGAGTGAAGGATTACATCAAACAAAGATAATGGCCCTGAAATCATGGTCTCCGTACCAACGACTTAGGCCTTGGTAGAGGCCTCGCAAGTTCCGTGTTTCCGTCTGCGCTGTGTATGCGCTGAATCCCCGGACTTGCAATCTATCAAGGTTTGCTACAGAATCGATAGAGTAAAGCTCTCTTTAAACCAGCCCATCAAAAACTCCCAGGGCAGGAACAAGACGGGTTAGATACAGAGTGAAGCTCCCTCTACACTGTCCCATCAAACACTCCCAAGGCAGGTACTGCACGGGTTAGATACAGAGTAAAGCTCCCTCTACGCTGTCCCATCAAACACTCCCAAGGCAGGTACAGCACGGGTTAGATATCGAGTAATGCTCCCTCTACACTGTCCCATCAAACACTCCCAAGGCAGGTACCGCACGGGTTAGATACAGAGTAAAGCTCCCTCTACACTGTCCCATCAAACACTCCCAGGGCAGGTACAGCACGGGTTAGATATAGAGTAAAGCTCCCTCTACACTGTCCCATCAAACACTCCCAAGGCAGGTGCTGCACGGGTTAGATACAGAGTAAAGCTCCCTCTACGCTGTCCCATCAAACACTCCCAAGGCAGGTACAGCACGGGTTAGATATAGAGTAATGCTCCCTCTACACTGTCCCATGAAACACTCCCAAGGCAGGTACCGCACAGGTTAGATACAGACAAAAAGCTGCCTCTACACTGTCCCATCAAACATTCCCAAGGCAGGTGCTGCACGGGTTAGATATATATAGTAATGCTCCCTCTACACTGGCCCATCAAACACTCCCAGGGCTATGGGGAGAGAACGTGGCAGTGGGGTTAGTTTGGGAATGATGCAGGGCTACGGGAGGAGAGTGGGGCAGAGGGATTAGTTTGGAATTGATGCAGGGCTATTGGGAAAAGTTTGGGATTGAGGCAGGGCTATGGGGAGAGAGTGGGGCAGTGGGATTAGTTTGCGATTGATTCAGGGCTATGGGGGGAGAGCAGGGCAGTGGGATTAGTTTGGGATCAAGACAGAGCTATGGGGGGAAAGCGAGATAGTGGGATTAGTTTGGGATTGATACAGGGCTATGGGGAGAGAGAGAGGCATTGGGAAAAGTTTGGGATTGATGCAGGGCTATGGGGAGAGAGTTTGGCAGTGGGATTAGTTTGGGATTGATTCAGGGCTATGGGGGGAGTGCAGGGCAGTGGGATTAGTTTGGGATCAAGACAGAGCTATGGGGGGAAAGCAAGGCAGTCGGATTAGTTTCGGGATTGATACAGGGCTATGGGGAGAAAGCGGGGCAGTGGGATTAGTTTGGATATAACACAGGGCTATGAGGAGAAAGCGGGGCAGTGGGATTAGTTTGGATATAACACAGGGCTATGGGGAGAAAGCGGGCAGTGGGATTTGTTTGGATATAACACAGGGCTATGGGGAGTCAGCAGGGCAGTGGGATTAGTTTGGGGATTGATACAGGGCTATGGGGAGAGAGCGGGGCAGTGGGATTAGTTTGGGGATTGATACAGGGCTATGGGGAGAGAGCGGGGCAGTGGGATTAGTTTGGGATTGATACAGGGCTATGGGGAGAGAGCAGGGCAGTGGAATTAGTTTGGGGATTGAAACAGGGCTATGGGGAGAGAGCGGGGCATTGGGATTAGTTTTGGATTGATACAGGGCTATCGGGAGTGAGCGGGGCACTGGGATTAGTTTGTGATTGATACAGGGCTATGGGGAGTGAGCGGGGCAGTGGGATTATTTTGCGGATTGATACAGGGCTATGGGGAGAGAGCGGGGCAGTGGGATTAGTTTGGGGATTGATACAGGGCTATGGGGAGTGAGCGGGGCAGTGGGAATAGTTTGGGATTGATACAGGGCAATGGGGAGACAGCGGGGCAGTTTGATTAGTTTGGGATTGATACAGGACTATGGGGAGAGAGCGGGACAGTGGGATTAGCTTGGGGATTGATACAGGGCTATGGGGAGAGAGCGGGGCAGTGGGATTAGTTTGGGGATTGATACAGGGCTATGGGGTGTGAGCGGGGCAGTGGGAATAGTTTGGGATTGATACAGGGCTATCCGGAGAGAGCGGGGCAGTGGGATTAGTTTGGGATTTGATACAGGGCTATGGGGTGAGAGCGGGGCAGTGTGATTTGTTTGGGATTGATACAGGGCTATGGGGAGAGTGCAGGGCAGTGGGATTAGTTTGGGATTGATACAGAGCTATGGGGAGAGAGCGGGGCAGTGGGATTAGTTTGGGGATTGATACAGGGCTATGGGGAGAGAGCGGGGCAGTGTGATTAGTTTGGAATTGATACAGGGCAATCGGAAGAGAGCGGGGCAGTGGGATTCGTTTGGGGATTGATACAGGGCTATGGGGTGAGAGCAGGGCAGTCTGATTAGTTTGGGATTGATACAGGGTTATCGGGAGCGAGCGAGGCATTGGGAATAGTTTGGGATTGATACAGGGCTATCGGGAGAGATCGGGGCAGTGTGATTAGTTTGGGATTGATACAGGGCTATGGGGAGGGAGTGGGGCTTTGGGATTAGTTTAGGATTGATACAGGCCTATCGGGAGTGAGCGGGGCACTGGGATTAGTTTGGGATTGATACAGGGCTTTGGGGAGTGAGCGGGGCAGTGGGATTAGTTTGCGGATTGATACAGGGCTATGGGGAGTGAGCGGGGCAGTGGGATTAGTTTGGGATTGATAAACGGCTATGGGGAGAGAGCGGGGCAATGGGATTAGTTTTGGGGATTGATACAGGGCTATGGGGAGATAGCGGGGCAGTGGGATTAGTTTGGGATTGATGCAGGACTATGGGGAGAGAGCGGGGCAGTGGGATTAGTTTAGGATTGATGTAGGGCTATGGGGGGAGAGCAGGGCAGTGGGATTAGGTTGGGGACTGATACAGGGCAATCGGGAGAGAGCGGGGCAGTGGGATTAGGTTGCGGACTGATACAGGGCTATGGGGAGAGAGCGGGGCAGTGGGATTAGGTTGGCGATTGATAAAGGGCTAACAGGAGAGAGCAGGGCAGTGGGATTAGTTTGGGACTGAGACAGAGGGTTGTCAAGTAGCTGTTCCCAGTCCACTTTGGACAGATCCTGCCTTATCATATTAAAATCGGCCTGTTGTTTGCTAAATTTCCCCACTGAACTCATTGTTAATCTGCTTTATCAAAACGTGCCTGGATCTCCTGGTATATTTCAATACTGAACCTCGGTAGATTAAATAAAAGTGTTACCGTGATTTGATTTAAATGCAGAGGAGGGATTCACATGCGGATGAATGTTGGTCTGCAGATATCTGGGTACACCTTAGAAAAATGAAGCAAATAAAAGACAATTAAAGTCTGTTCTGGGTATTCTTACTGAGATTTGAATGAATTTTAGGCCGTGAGACTCACTGTCTTATACACAGGAGTGAAGGATTACATCAAACAAAGATAATGGCCCTGAAATCATGGTCCCCGTACCAACGACTTAGGCCTTGGTAGAGGCCCCGCAAGTTCCGTGTTTCCGTCTGCGCTGTGTGTGCGCTGAATCCCCGGACTTGCAATCTATCAAGGTTTGCTACAGAATCGATAGAGAAAAGCTCTCTTTAAACCAGCCCATCAAAAACTCCCAGGGCAGGAACAACACGGGTTAGATACAGAGTGAAGCTCCCTCTACACTGTCACATCAAACACTCCCATGGCAGGGACTGCACGGGTCAGATAAAGAGTAAAGCTCCCTCTATGCTGTCCCATCAAACACTCCCAAGGCAGGTACAGCACGGGTTAGATATAGAGTAATGCTCCCTCTACACTGTCCCATCAAACACTCCCAAGGCAGGTACCGCACGGGTTAGATACAGACAAAAAGCTCCCTCTACACTGTCCCATCAAACATTCCCAAGGCAGGTGCTGCACGGGTTAGATATATATAGTAATGCTCCCTCTACACTGTCCCATCAAACACTCCCAGGGGTATGGGGAGAGAACGTGGCAGTGGGGTTAGTTTGGGAATGATGCAGGGCTATGGGCAGAGACTGGGGCAGAGGGATTAGTTTGGAATTGATGCAGGGCTATGGGGGGAGAGCAGGGCAGTGGGGTTAGTTTGGGATCAAGACAGAGCTATGGGGGGAAAGCGAGGCACTGGGATTAGTTTGGGATTGATACAGGGCTATGGGGAGAGAGCGGGGCAGTGGGATTAGATTGGGGATTGATACAGGGCTATGGGGAGTCAGCAGGGCCGTGGGATTAGTTTGGGGATTGATACAGGGTATGGGGAGAGAGCGGGGCAGTGGGATTAGTTTGGGGATTGATACAGGGCTATGGGGAGAGAGCAGGGCAGTGGGATTAGTTTGGGGATTGATACAGGGCTATGGGGATAGAGCGGGGCAGTGGGATTAGTTTGGGATTGATACAGGGCTATGGGGAGAGAGCAGGGCAGTGGGATTAGTTTGGGATTGATAAAGGGCTATGGGGAGAGAGCGGGGCAGTGGGATTAGTTTGGGATTGATACAGGGCTATGGGGAGAGAGCGGGGCAGTGGGATTAGTTTGGGGATTGAAACAGGGCTATGGGGAGAGAGCGGGGCATTGGGATTAGTTTGGGATTGATACAGGACTATGGGGAGAGAGTGGGGCTTTGGGATTAGTTTTGGATTCATACAGGGCTATCGGGAGTGAGCGGGGCACTGGGATTAGTTTGGGATTGATACAGGGCTATGGGGAGTGAGCGGGGCAGCGGGATTAGTTTGCGGATTGATACAGGGCTATGGGGAGAGAGCGGGGCAGTGGGATTAGTTTGGGGATTGATACAGGGCTATGGGGAGAGAGCGAGGCATTGGGAATAGTTTGGGATTGATACAGGGCTATTGGGAGAGATCGGGGCAGTGTGATTAGTTTGGGATTGATACAGGGCTATGGGGTTTTGTATATTCCACATGTCCTGTGCTTGAAGTCTCTGACATTGGCCAGACATTGTTTTAGCATTTCATTGTCTTGGGCTGTTTACTATGAACATCTTTACCTGTTTCTGATCTACACAGGATGCAACAGATCAGAAAAACCTCCATTCAACAATGCGAATTCCTGTCTCTGCAAAGACATCATGCTGTTCCACAATGCAGGAATGTCGCAAACAGCTTTTGCTAGCTGAGATCAACTTTAACCATTCAAACCTTTCAGGTAAAGAAGCTTCTAGATTCCGAGCCACAAATTGAATCGTTTAAGACAGAAAGAATGTCACAGAAATGTGATTTATTGCTGTTATTTTACAATTTACAAATATACACACAATTTGTGTCACTGAATTATAAACAAAAAGCAGGCAAAGCTATGACTTAACAGAAATAAACACTTGTTTTTCTTCCTGGACAGCAAAACCAGTCAGACTGACTTGCAAATGTTTACTGATATGTTGACGTAAAGATTTATAATTGACCAATTTCGCTTCTAATGTTTTTCTCTCAAACATTCTCCACAATATTAATCCCTGCTCTTGTCACAAGGAGTGTTGAATTATTTTAGGTACTTCGCAATTAAAAGCAGGAAACAAACTTCATTATACTCACAAATTTTAATCTCCTATTTCAAACATTCAAACCAAATCGAATTGTACGTTATCACTTTAATCAATGTATTTTCTGTGTCTCTCTCAATAAACAAAGAGTGGTTTCTTCTAAAGTAGCTTCCTGCAATTTTTATACATCATTACATAACTCTTGCTTCAATTAACACTCCACTAAATGTTTAAGAGGAAATCTATATTTACGTTATTCCTGCGACTTGTTAGGACTATCGAACGAGACATTATAAAATGGTTTGTGTTTTTCCCCTTTCTTGGTTCTCTTCCTAAATGTCTTAATGGTATATTTTTAAAAAGTCATTAAAAAGTAATCTGTAACTCCTACAAATCCTCCCCTACCTTCCCCCTCCACAACACCATGGTTGCAAGTTTGTGTAAAGCTACTCACTTTAGTCAATCACTCAAAATCAAATCTTGAGATATTTCAATTTGAAAACATTTTAACCATTTCAGAGCACTTTAAAAGCGTTTGGACTTCAAGACCTGGTTGAAACTTGTTTAGGTGAGGGGAAAATTGGCTTTTGCTTCAGTCTCTTCCAAAATCATGTTCGAAACTTAGGGGGAAAAAGTGTTTTTTACACTCATTTTTGGTGAAAAGTTCATTAAAAATCGTTAAAATCTTTCAAGTCTCACTGCAGCTTTGACAGAAGAAGTTGCTCCAAGTTTCTCCTTCCCCCTTCAATGCTGTCGTTAAACATCCGACAAAATAAAGTCTAATTCCAAACGGAGCTCCAATCAGAAAGTGAATAAAGTGGTTAAACTTCCTAAGAAGGCGGCGAGGTTATCTATCCCCAGCCTTGGCGATGAGCTGGGATCAGTTTTTGGAGATGTTGTTTCCTCTTTTTCTGTTGCCGTTCCCTCCGTCTCTAAGAGTCTGAGGTACAAACGGGGGCACAAACTACTTCCCTTTCTCGCAACATGATTTAAATAACCCTGGCTGATTTCCCTCTCTCTCTAACCCAGGGGTCACTGGACAATGATCAGGAGCAGGAACCCTGGCTGATTTTCCCCTCTCTCTAACCCAGGGGTCACTGGGCAGTGATCAGGAGCAGGAACCCTGCCTGATTTCCCCTCTCTCTAACCCAGGGATCACTGGACAGAGATCAGGAGCACGAACCCTGGCTCATTTCCCCTCTCTCTAACCCACAGGTCACTGGACAATGATCAGGAGCATGAACCCTGGATGGTTCCCCCTCTCTCTAGGTCACTGGATAGTGATCAGGAGCTGGAACCCTGGCTGATTTCCCTCTCTCTCTAACCCAGGGGTCACTGGACAATGATCAGGAGCAGGAACCCTGGCTGATTTCCCCTCTCTCTAACCCAGGGGTCACTGGATAGTGATCAGGATCATGAACCCTGGCTGATTTCCCCTCTCTCTCTAACCCAGGTGTCACTGGACTGTGATAAGGAGCAGGAACCCTGGCTGATTTCACCTGTCTCTCTAACCCAGGGGTCACTGGACTGTGATCAGGAGCAGGAACCCTGGCTGATTTCCCCTCTCTCTCTAAACCAGGGGTCACTGGGCAGTGATCAGGAGTAGGAACCCAGGCTGATTTCCCCTCTCTCTAACCCAGGGGTCACTGGACAGTGATCAGGAGCATGAATCCTGGCTGATTTCCCCTCTCTCTCTAACCCAGAGGTCACTGGGCAGTGATCAGGAGCAGGAACCCTGGCTGATATCCCCTCTCTCTCTAACCCAGGGGTCACTGGACAGTGATCAGGAGCAGGAACCCTGGCTGATTTCCCCTCTCTCTAACCGAGGGGTCACTGGACTGTGATCAGGAGCAGGAACCCTGGCTGATTTCCCCTCTCTCTCTAACCCAGGGTTCACTGGACTGTAATCAGGAGCAGGAAACCTGGCTGCTTTCATCTCTCTCTAACCCAAGGGTCATTGGACAGTGATCAGGAGCAGGAACCCTGGCTGATTTCACCTCTCTCTCTAACCCAGGGGTCACTGGGCAGTGATCAGGAGCACGAACCCTGGCTGATTTCCCCTCTCTCTAACCCAGGGGTCACTGGACTGTGATCAGGAGCAGGAACCCTGGCTGATTTCCCCTCTATCTCTAACCCAGGGGTCACTGGACAGTGATCAGGAGCAGGAACCCTGGCTGGTTCCCCCTCTCTCTAAACCAGGGGTCACTGGGCTGTGATCAGGAGCAGGAACCCTGGCTGATTTCCACTCTCTCTAACCCAGGGTTCACTGGGCAGTGATCAGGAGCATGAATCCTGGCTGATTTCCCTCTCTCTCTAACCCAGGGGTCACTGGGCAGTGATCTGGAGCAGGAACCCGGGCTGATTTCCCCTCTCTCTAACCCAGGGGTCACTGGATAGTGATCAGGAGCATGAACCCTGGCTGATTTCCCTCTCTCTCTAACCCAGGGGTCACTGGGCAGTGATCAGGAGCAGGAACCCAGGCTGACTTCCCTTCTCTCTAACCAGGCGTCACTGGATAGTGTTCAGGAGCAGGAACCCTGGCTGATTTCCTCCTCTCTCTAACTCAGGGGTCACTGGATAGTGATCAGGAGCAGGAACCCTGGCTGATTTCCCCTCTCTCTCTAACCCAGAGGTCACTGGGCAGTGATCAGGAGCAGGAACCCTGGCTGATTTCCCCTCTCTCTAACCGAGGGGTCACTGGACTGTGATCAGGAGCAGGAACCCTGGCTGATTTCCCCTCTCTCTCTAACCCAGGGTTCACTGGACTGTAATCAGGAGCAGGAACCCTGGCTGCTTTCACCTCTCTCTCAAACCCAAGGGTCGTTGGACAGTGATCAGGAGCACGAACCCTGGCTGATTTCCCCTCTCTCTAACCCAGGGGTCACTGGACTGTGATCAGGAGCAGGAACCCTGGCTGATTTCCCCTCTCTCTCTAACCCAGGGGTCACTGGACAGTGATCAGGAGCAGGAACCCTGGCTGATTTCCCCTCTCTCTCTAACCCAGGGGTCACTGGACAGTGATCAGGAGCAGGAACCCTGGCTGGTTCCCCCTCTCTCTAACTCAGGGGTCACTGGATAGTGATCAGGAGCTGGAACCCGGGCTGGTTTCCCCTCTCTCTAACCCAGGGGTTAATGGACAATGATCAGGAGCAGGAACTCTCGCTGATTTCCCTCTCTCTCTAACCAGGGGTCACTGGATAGTGATCAGGAGCATGAACCCTGGCTGATTTCACCTGTCTCTCTAACCCAGGGGTCACTGGACAATGATCAGGAGCAGGAACCCTGGCTGATTTCCCCTCTCTCTAACCCAGGAGTCACTGGACAGTGATCAGGAGCAGGAACCCTGGCTGGTTCCCCCTCTCTCTAACCCAGGGGTCACTGGACTGTAATCAGGAGCAGGAACCCTGGCTGATTTCCCCTCTCTCTAACCCAGGGTTCACTGGACTGTAATCAGGAGCTGGAACCCGGGCTGATTTCCCCTCTCTCTAACCCAGGAGTCACTGGACAGTGATCAGGAGCACGAACCCTGGCTGATTTCCCTCTCTCTCTCACCCAGGTGTCACTGGACTGTGATCAGGAGCAGGAACCCTGGCTGATTTCCCTCTCTCTCTATCCCAGGGGTCACTGGACTGTGATCAGGAGCAGGAACCCCAGCTGATTTCCTCTCTCTCTAACTCAGGGGTCACTGGGCAGTGATCAGCAGCAGGAACCCAGGCTGATTGCCCTCTCTCTCTAAACCAGGGGTCACTGGACTGTGATCAGGAGCAGGAACCCTGGCTGATTTCCCCTCTCTCTAACCCAGGGGTCACTGGGCAGTGATCAGGAGCAGGAACCCTGGCTGATTTCCCCTCTCTCTAACCCAGGGGTCACTGGGCAGTGATCAGGAGCAGAAACCCTGGCTGATTTATCCTCTCTAACCCAGGGGTCACTGGACAGTGATCAGGAGCAGGAACCCTGGCTGAATTCCCCTCTCTCTCTAACCCAGGGTTCACTGGGCAGTGATCAGGAGCAGGAACACTGGCTGATTTCCCTCTCTCTCTAACCCAGGGGTCACTGGGCAGTGATCAGGAGCAGGAATCCTGGCTGATTTCACCTCTCTCTAACCCAGGGGTCAGTGGATAGTGATCAGGAGCATGAACCCTGGCTGATTTCCCCTCTCTCTAACCCAGGGTTCACTGGACTGTGATCAGGAGCAGGAATCCTGGCTGATTTCCCTCTCTCTCTAACCCAGGGGTCAGTGGATAGTGATCAGGAGCATGAACCCTGGCTGATTTCCCCTCTCTCTAACCCAGGGGTCACTGGACTGTGATCAGGAGCATGAACCCTGGCTGATTTCCCTCTCTCTCTAACCCAGGGTTCACTGTGCAGTGATCAGGAGCAGGAACCCTGGCTGATTTCCCTCTCTCTCTAACCCAGGGGTCACTGGACTGTGATCAGGAGCAGGAACCCTGGCTGATTTCCCTCTCTCTCTAACCCAGGGGTCACTGGACTGTGATCAGGAGCAGGAACCCGGGCTGATTTCCCCTCTCTCTAACCCAGGGATCTCTGGATAGTGATCAGGAGCAGGAACCCTGGCTGATTTTCCCTCTCTCTCTAACCCAGGGTTCACTGGACTGTGATCAGGAGCATGAACCCTGGCTGATTTCCCCTCTCTAACCCAGGAGTCACTGGACAGTGATCAGGAGCATGAACCCTGGCTGATTTCCCCTCTCTCTCTAACCCAGGGGTCACTGGACTGTGATCAGGAGCAGGAACCCAGGCTGATTTCCACTCTCTCAACCCAGGGTTCACTGGACAATGATCAGGAGCAGGAACCCTGGCTGATTTCCCCTCTCTCTAACCCAGGGGTCACTGGGCAGTGATCAGGAGCAGGAACCCTGGCTGATTTCACCTCTCTCTCTAACCCAGGGGTCACTGGGCAGTGATCAAGAGCAGGAACCCTGGCTGATTTCACCTCTCTCTCTAACCCAGGGGTCACTGGACAGTGATCAGGAGCAGGAACCCTGGCTGATTTCCCTCTCTCTCTAACCCAGGGGTCACTGGGCAGTGATCAGGAGCAGGAACCCTGGCTGATTTCCCCTCTCTCTAACCCAGGGGTCACTGGGCAGTGATCAGGAGCAGGAACCCTGGCTGATTTCCCCTCTCTCTAACCCAGGGGTCACTGGACAGCGATCAGGAGCAGGAACCCTGGCTGATTCCACCTCTCTCCAAGCCAGTGGTCATTGGGCAGTGATCAGGAGCAGGTACCCTGGCTGATTTCCCCTCTCTCTCTAACCCAGGGGTCACTGGACTGTGATCAGGAGCAGGAACTCTCGCTGATTTCCCTCTCTCTCTAACCAGGGGTCACTGGATAGTGATCAGGAGCATGAACTCTGGCTGATTTCACCTGTCTCTCTAACCCAGGGGTCACTGGACAATGATCAGGAGCAGGAACCCTGGCTGATTTCCCCTCTCTCTAACCCAGGAGTCACTGGACAGTGATCAGGAGCAGGAACCCTGGCTGGTTCCCCCTCTCTCTAACCCAGGGGTCACTGGACTGTAATCAGGAGCAGGAACCCTGGCTGATTTCCCCTCTCTCTAACCCAGGGTTCACTGGACTGTAATCAGGAGCTGGAACCCGGGCTGATTTCCCCTCTCTCTAACCCAGGAGTCACTGGACAGTGATCAGGAGCACGAACCCTGGCTGATTTCCCCCTCTCTCTCACCCAGGTGTCACTGGACTGTGATCAGGAGCAGGAACCCTGGCTGATTTCCCTCTCTCTCTATCCCAGGGGTCACTGGACTGTGATCAGGAGCAGGAACCCCAGCTGATTTCCTCTCTCTCTAACTCAGGGGTCACTGGGCAGTGATCAGCAGCAGGAACCCAGGCTGATTGCCCTCTCTCTCTAAACCAGGGGTCACTGGACTGTGATCAGGAGCAGGAACCCTGGCTGATTTCCCCTCTCTCTAACCCAGGGGTCACTGGGCAGTGATCAGGAGCAGGAACCCTGGCTGATTTCCCCTCTCTCTAACCCAGGGGTCACTGGGCAGTGATCAGGAGCAGAAACCCTGGCTGATTTCCCCTCTCTAACCCAGGGGTCACTGGACAGTGATCAGGAGCAGGAACCCTGGCTGAATTCCCCTCTCTCTCTAACCCAGGGGTCACTGGGCAGTGATCAGGAGCAGGAACCCAGGCTGATTTCCACTCTCTCTCACCCAGGGTTCACTGGGCAGTGATCAGGAGCAGGAACACTGGCTGATTTCCCTCTCTCTCTAACCCAGGGGTCACTGGGCAGTGATCAGGAGCAGGAATCCTGGCTGATTTCACCTCTCTCTAACCCAGGGGTCAGTGGATAGTGATCAGGAGCATGAACCCTGGCTGATTTCCCCTCTCTCTAACCCAGGGTTCACTGGACTGTGATCAGGAGCAGGAATCCTGGCTGATTTCCCTCTCTCTCTAACCCAGGGGTCAGTGGATAGTGATCAGGAGCATGAACCCTGGCTGATTTCCCCTCTCTCTAACCCAGGGGTCACTGGACTGTGATCAGGAGCATGAACCCTGGCTGATTTCCCTCTCTCTCTAACCCAGGGTTCACTGTGCAGTGATCAGGAGCAGGAACCCTGGCTGATTTCCCTCTCTCTCTAACCCAGGGGTCACTGGGCAGTGATCAGGAGCTGGAACCCCGGCTGATTTTCCCTCTCTCTAACCCAGGGGTCACTGGACTGTGATCAGGAGCATGAACCCTGGCTGATTTCGCTCTCTCTCTAACCCAGGGGTCACTGGACTGTGATCAGGAGCAGGAACCCTGGCTGATTTCCCTCTCTCTCTAACCCAGGGGTCACTGGACTGTGATCAGGAGCAGGAACCCTGGCTGATTTCCCCTCTCTCTAACCCAGGGATCTCTGGATAGTGATCAGGAGCAGGAACCCTGGCTGATTTCCACTCTCTAACCCAGGGTTCACTGGACAATGATCAGGAGCAGGAACCCTGGCTGATTTCCCCTCTCTCTAACCCAGGGGTCACTGGGCAGTGATCAGGAGCAGGAACCCTGGCTGATTTCACCTCTCTCTCTAACCCAGGGGTCACTGGACAGTGATCAGGAGCAGGAACCCTGGTTGATTTCCCTCTCTCTCTAACCCAGGGGTCACTGGGCAGTGATCAGGAGCAGGAACCCTGGCTGATTTCACCTCTCTCTCTAACCCAGGGGTCACTGGACAGTGATCAGGAGCAGGAACCCTGGCTGATTTCCCTCTCTCTCTAACCCAGGGGTCACTGGGCAGTGATCAGGAGCAGGAACCCTGGCTGATTTCCCCTCTCTCTAACCCAGGGGTCACTGGGCAGTGATCAGGAGCAGGAACCCTGGATGATTTCCCCTCTCTCTAACCCAGGGGTCACTGGACAGCGATCAGGAGCAGGAACCCTGGCTGATTCCCCCTCTCTCCAAGCCAGTGGTCATTGGGCAGTGATCAGGAGCAGGTACCCTGGCTGATTTCCCCTCTCTCTCTAACCCAGGGGTCACTGGACTGTGATCAGGAGCAGGAACCCTGGCTGATTTCACCTCTCTCTCTAACCCAGGGGTCACTGGACAGTGATCAGGAGCAAGAACCCTGGCTGATTTCCCCTCTCTCTCTAACCCAGGGTTCACTGGACTGTAATCAGGAGCAGGAACCCTGGCTGCTTTCACCTCTCTCTCTAACCCAAGGGTCATTGGACAGTGATCAGGAGCACGAACCCTGGCTGATTTCCCCTCTCTCTAACCCAGGGGTCACTGGACTGTGATCAGGAGCAGGAACCCTGGCTGATTTCCCCTCTCTCTCTAACCCAGGGGTCACTGGACAGTGATCAGGAGCAGGAACCCTGGCTGATTTCCCCTCTCTCTCTAACCCAGGGGTCACTGGACAGTGATCAGGAGCAGGAACCCTGGCTGGTTCCCCCTCTCTCTAACTCAGGGGTCACTGGATAGTGATCAGGAGCTGGAACCCGGGCTGGTTTCCCCTCTCTCTAACCCAGGGGTTAATGGACAATGATCAGGAGCAGGAACTCTCGCTGATTTCCCTCTCTCTCTAACCAGGGGTCACTGGATAGTGATCAGGAGCATGAACCCTGGCTGATTTCACCTGTCTCTCTAACCCAGGGGTCACTGGACAATGATCAGGAGCAGGAACCCTGGCTGATTTCCCCTCTCTCTAACCCAGGAGTCACTGGACAGTGATCAGGAGCAGGAACCCTGGCTGGTTCCCCCTCTCTCTAACCCAGGGGTCACTGGACTGTAATCAGGAGCAGGAACCCTGGCTGATTTCCCCTCTCTCTAACCCAGGGTTCACTGGACTGTAATCAGGAGCTGGAACCCGGGCTGATTTCCCCTCTCTCTAACCCAGGAGTCACTGGACAGTGATCAGGAGCACGAACCCTGGCTGATTTCCCTCTCTCTCTCACCCAGGTGTCACTGGACTGTGATCAGGAGCAGGAACCCTGGCTGATTTCCCTCTCTCTCTATCCCAGGGGTCACTGGACTGTGATCAGGAGCAGGAACCCCAGCTGATTTCCTCTCTCTCTAACTCAGGGGTCACTGGGCAGTGATCAGCAGCAGGAACCCAGGCTGATTGCCCTCTCTCTCTAAACCAGGGGTCACTGGACTGTGATCAGGAGCAGGAACCCTGGCTGATTTCCCCTCTCTCTAACCCAGGGGTCACTGGGCAGTGATCAGGAGCAGGAACCCTGGCTGATTTCCCCTCTCTCTAACCCAGGGGTCACTGGGCAGTGATCAGGAGCAGAAACCCTGGCTGATTTCCCCTCTCTAACCCAGGGGTCACTGGACAGTGATCAGGAGCAGGAACCCTGGCTGAATTCCCCTCTCTCTCTAACCCAGGGGTCACTGGGCAGTGATCAGGAGCAGGAACCCTGGCTGAATTCCCCTCTCTCTCTAACCCAGGGTTCACTGGGCAGTGATCAGGAGCAGGAACACTGGCTGATTTCCCTCTCTCTCTCTAACCCAGGGGTCACTGGGCAGTGATCAGGAGCAGGAATCCTGGCTGATTTCACCTCTCTCTAACCCAGGGGTCAGTGGATAGTGATCAGGAGCATGAACCCTGGCTGATTTCCCCTCTCTCTAACCCAGGGTTCACTGGACTGTGATCAGGAGCAGGAATCCTGGCTGATTTCCCTCTCTCTCTAACCCAGGGGTCAGTGGATAGTGATCAGGAGCATGAACCCTGGCTGATTTCCCCTCTCTCTAACCCAGGGGTCACTGGACTGTGATCAGGAGCATGAACCCTGGCTGATTTCCCTCTCTCTCTAACCCAGGGTTCACTGTGCAGTGATCAGGAGCAGGAACCCTGGCTGATTTCCCTCTCTCTCTAACCCAGGGGTCACTGGGCAGTGATCAGGAGCTGGAACCCCGGCTGATTTTCCCTCTCTCTAACCCAGGGGTCACTGGACTGTGATCAGGAGCATGAACCCTGGCTGATTTCGCTCTCTCTCTAACCCAGGGGTCACTGGACTGTGATCAGGAGCAGGAACCCTGGCTGATTTCCCTCTCTCTCTAACCCAGGGGTCACTGGACTGTGATCAGGAGCAGGAACCCTGGCTGATTTCCCCTCTCTCTAACCCAGGGATCTCTGGATAGTGATCAGGAGCAGGAACCCTGGCTGATTTCCCCTCTCTCTAACCCAGGGGTCACTGGGCAGTGATCAGGAGCAGGAACCCTGGCTGATTTCACCTCTCTCTCTAACCCAGGGGTCACTGGACAGTGATCAGGAGCAGGAACCCTGGCTGATTTCCCTCTCTCTCTAACCCAGGGGTCACTGGGCAGTGATCAGGAGCAGGAACCCTGGCTGATTTCCCTCTCTCTCTAACCCAGGGGTCACTGGGCAGTGATCAGGAGCAGGAACCCTGGCTGATTTCACCTCTCTCTCTAACCCAGGGGTCACTGGACAGCGATCAGGAGCAGGAACCCTGGCTGATTTCCCTCTCTCTCTAACCCAGGGGTCACTGGGCAGTGATCAGGAGCAGGAACCCTGGCTGATTTCCCCTCTCTCTCTAACCCAGGGGTCACTGGACAGTGATCAGGAGCAGGAACCCTGGCTGATTTCCCCTCTCTCTCTAACCCAGGGGTCACTGGACAGTGATCAGGAGCAGGAACCCTGGCTGGTTCCCCCTCTCTCTAACTCAGGGGTCACTGGATAGTGATCAGGAGCTGGAACCCGGGCTGGTTTCCCCTCTCTCTAACCCAGGGGTTAATGGACAATGATCAGGAGCAGGAACTCTCGCTGATTTCCCTCTCTCTCTAACCAGGGGTCACTGGATAGTGATCAGGAGCATGAACCCAGGCTGATTTCACCTGTCTCTCTAACCCAGGGGTCACTGGACAGTGATCAGGAGCAGGAACCCTGGCTGATTTCCCCTCTCTCTCTAACCCAGGGGTCACTGGGCAGTGATCAGGAGCAGGAACCCTGGCTGATTTCCCCTCTCTCTCTAACCCAGGGGTCACTGGACAGTGATCAGGAGCAGGAACCCTGGCTGATTTCCCCTCTCTCTCTAACCCAGGGGTCACTGGATAGTGATCAGGAGCATGAACCCTGGCTGATTTCCCCTCTCTCTAACCCAGGGGTCACTGGACAATGATCAGGAGCAGGAACCCTGGCTGATTTCCCCTCTCTCTAACCCAGGAGTCACTGGACAGCGATCAGGAGCAGGAACCCTGGCTGGTTCCCCCTCTCTCTAACCCAGGGGTCACTGGACTGTAATCAGGAGCAGGAACCCTGGCTGATTTCCCCTCTCTCTAACCCAGGGTTCACTGGACTGTAATCAGGAGCTGGAACCCAGGCTGATTTCCCCTCTCTCTAACCCAGGAGTCACTGGACAGTGATCAGGAGCACGAACCCTGGCTGATTTCCCTCTCTCTCTCACCCAGGTGTCACTGGACTGTGATCAGGAGCAGGAACCCTGGCTGATTTCCCTCTCTCTCTATCCCAGGGGTCACTGGACTGTGATCAGGAGCAGGAACCCCAGCTGATTTCCTCTCTCTCTAACTCAGGGGTCACTGGGCAGTGATCAGCAGCAGGAACCCAGGCTGATTGCCCTCTCTCTCTAAACCAGGGGTCACTGGACTGTGATCAGGAGCAGGAACCCTGGCTGATTTCCCCTCTCTCTAACCCAGGGGTCACTGGGCAGTGATCAGGAGCAGGAACCCTGGCTGATTTCCCCTCTCTCTAACCCAGGGGTCACTGGGCAGTGATCAGGAGCAGAAACCCTGGCTGATTTCCCCTCTCTAACCCAGGGGTCACTGGACAGTGATCAGGAGCAGGAACCCTGGCTGAATTCCCCTCTCTCTCTAACCCAGGGGTCACTGGGCAGTGATCAGGAGCAGGAACCCAGGCTGATTTCCACTCTCTCTCACCCAGGGTTCACTGGGCAGTGATCAGGAGCAGGAACACTGGCTGATTTCCCTCTCTCTCTAACCCAGGGGTCACTGGGCAGTGATCAGGAGCAGGAATCCTGGCTGATTTCACCTCTCTCTAACCCAGGGGTCAGTGGATAGTGATCAGGAGCATGAACCCTGGCTGATTTCCCCTCTCTCTAACCCAGGGTTCACTGGACTGTGATCAGGAGCAGGAATCCTGGCTGATTTCCCTCTCTCTCTAACCCAGGGGTCAGTGGATAGTGATCAGGAGCATGAACCCTGGCTGATTTCCCCTCTCTCTAACCCAGGGGTCACTGGACTGTGATCAGGAGCATGAACCCTGGCTGATTTCCCTCTCTCTCTAACCCAGGGTTCACTGTGCAGTGATCAGGAGCAGGAACCCTGGCTGATTTCCCTCTCTCTCTAACCCAGGGGTCACTGGGCAGTGATCAGGAGCTGGAACCCCGGCTGATTTTCCCTCTCTCTAACCCAGGGGTCACTGGACTGTGATCAGGAGCATGAACCCTGGCTGATTTCGCTCTCTCTCTAACCCAGGGGTCACTGGACTGTGATCAGGAGCAGGAACCCTGGCTGATTTCCCTCTCTCTCTAACCCAGGGGTCACTGGACTGTGATCAGGAGCAGGAACCCTGGCTGATTTCCCCTCTCTCTAACCCAGGGATCTCTGGATAGTGATCAGGAGCAGGAACCCTGGCTGATTTCCCCTCTCTAACCCAGGAGTCACTGGACAGTGATCAGGAGCATGAACCCTGGCTGATTTCCCCTCTCTCTCTAACCCAGGGGTCACTGGACTGTGATCAGGAGCAGGAACCCAGGCTGATTTCCACTCTCTCAACCCAGGGTTCACTGGACAATGATCAGGAGCAGGAACCCTGGCTGATTTCCCCTCTCTCTAACCCAGGGGTCACTGGGCAGTGATCAGGAGCAGGAACCCTGGCTGATTTCACCTCTCTCTCTAACCCAGGGGTCACTGGACAGTGATCAGGAGCAGGAACCCTGGCTGATTTCCCTCTCTCTCTAACCCAGGGGTCACTGGGCAGTGATCAGGAGCAGGAACCCTGGCTGATTTCACCTCTCTCTCTAACCCAGGGGTCACTGGACAGTGATCAGGAGCAGGAACCCTGGCTGATTTCCCTCTCTCTCTAACCCAGGGGTCACTGGGCAGTGATCAGGAGCAGGAACCCTGGCTGATTTCCCCTCTCTCTAACCCAGGGGTCACTGGGCAGTGATCAGGAGCAGGAACCCTGGCTGATTTCCCCTCTCTCTAACCCGGGGTCACTGGACAGCGATCAGGAGCAGGAACCCTGGCTGATTCCCCCTCTCTCCAAGCCAGTGGTCATTGGGCAGTGATCAGGAGCAGGTACCCTGGCTGATTTCCCCTCTCTCTCTAACCCAGGGGTCACTGGACTGTGATCAGGAGCAGGAACCCTGGCTGATTTCACCTCTCTCTCTAACCCAGGGGTCACTGGACAGTGATCAGAAGCAAGAACCCTGGCTGATTTCCCCTCTCTCTAACCCAGGGGTCACTGGACAATGATCAGGAGCAGGAACCCTGGCTGATTTCCCCTCTCTCTAACTCAGGGGTCACTGGACAGTGATCAGGAGCAGGAACCCTGGCTGATTTCCCCTCTCTCTAACCCAGGGGTCACTGGACAATGATCAGGAGCAGGAACCCAGGCTGAATTCCCCGCTCTCTAACCCAGTGGTTACTGGTCAGTGATCAGGAGCAGGAACCCTGGCTGATTTCCTGCTCTCTCTAACCCAGGAGTCACTGGGCAGTGATCAGGAGCAGGAACCCTGGCTGATTTCCCCTCTTTCCAACCCAGGGGTCACTGGGCAGTGATCAGGAGCAGGAACCCTGGCTGATTTCCCCTCTTTCCAACCCAGTGGTCACTGGTCAGTGATCAGGAGCAGGAACCCTGGCTGATTTCCTCCTCTCTCTAACCCAGGAGTCACTGGGCAGTGATCAGGAGCAGGAACCCTGGCTGATTTCCCCTCTCTCTAACCCAGGGGTCACTGGGCAGTGATCAGGAGCAGAAACCCTGGCTGATTTCCCCTCTCTCTAACCCAGGGGTCACTGGGCAGTGATCAGGAGCAGGAACCCCGGCTGATTTCCCCCTCTCTCTAACCCAGGGGTCACTGGACAGTGATCAGGAGCAGGAACCCTGGCTGATTTCCCTCTCTCTCTAACCCAGGGGTCACTGGGCAGTGATCAGGAGCAGGAACCCTGGCTGATTTCCCCTCTCTCTAACCCAGGGGTCATTGGGCAGTGATCAGGAGCAGGTACCCTGGCTGATTTCCCCTCTCTCTCTCTAACCCAGGGGTCACTGGACTGTGATCAGGAGCAGGAACCCTGGCTGATTTCACCTCTCTCTCTAACCCAGGGGTCACTGGACAGTGATCAGGAGCAAGAACCCTGGCTGATTTCCCCTCTCTCTAACCCAGGGGTCACTGGACAATGATCAGGAGCAGGAACCCTGGCTGATTTCCCCTCTCTCTAACTCAGGGGTCACTGGACAGTGATCAGGAGCAGGAACCCTGGCTGATTTCCCCTCTCTCTAACCCAGGGGTCACTGGACAATGATCAGGAGCAGGAACCCTGGCTGAATTCCCCGCTCTCTAACCCAGTGGTCACTGGTCAGTGATCAGGAGCAGGAACCCTGGCTGATTTCCTCCTCTCTCTAACCCAGGAGTCACTGGGCAGTGATCAGGAGCAGGAACCCCGGCTGATTTCCCCCTCTCTCTAAACCAGGGGTCACTGGGCAGTGATCAGGAGCAGGAACCCTGGCTGATTTCCCCTCTTTCCAACCCAGGGGTCACTGGGCAGTGATCAGGAGCAGGAACCCTGGCTGATTTCCCCTCTCTCTAACCCAGGAGTCACTGGACAGTAATCAGGAGCAGGAACCCTGGCTGATTTCCCATCTCTCTCTAACCCATGGGTCACTGGACAGTGATCAGGAGCAGGAATCCTGGCTGATTTCCCATCTCTCTAACACAGAGATCACTGGATAGTGATCAGGAGCGGGATAAGCATGGGATTGATCCGGGGCAATGGGGAGTGAGCGTGGCAGTAGGATTAGTTTGTGATTGATACAGGGCTAGAGGAGAGAGCTGGGCAGTGGGATTAGTTTGGGATTGATACAGGGCTATGGGGAGAGAGGGTGCAGTGGGATTAGTTTGGATATAACACAGGGCTATGGGGTGAAAGCAGGGCAGTGGAAATAGTTTGTGATTGATACAGGGCTATGGGGAGAAAGCAGGGCAGTGGGATTAGTTTGGGGATTGATACAGGGCTATGGGGTGAGAGCAGGGCAGTCTGATTAGTTTGGGATTGATACAGGGTTATCGGGAGCGAGTGAGGCATTGGGAATAGTTTGGGATTGATACAGGGCTATGGGGAGAGAGCGGTGCAGTGGGATTTGTTTGGATATAACACAGGGCTATGGGGAGAAAGCAGGGCAGTGGACTTATGTTGGGGATTGATACAGGGCTATGGGGAGAGAGCGGGGCTGTGGGATTTGTTTCGGATTGATACAGAGCTATGGGGAGAAAGCGGGGCAGTGGGATTAATTTGGGGATTGATACAGGGCTATGGGGAGAAAGCGGGGCAGTGGGATTAGTTTGGATATAACACAGGGCTATGGGGAGAAAGCGGGCAGTGGGATTTGTTTGGATATAACACAGGGCTATGGGGAGAAAGCGGGCAGTGGGCTTACGTTGGGGATTGATACAGGGCTATGGGGAGAGAGCGCGGCAGTGGGATTAGGCTGGGGACTGATACAGGGCTATGGGGAGAGAGCAGGGCAGTGGGATTAGGTTGGGGATTGATAAAGGGCTAACAGGAGAGAGCAGGGCAGTGGGATTAGTTTGGGACTGAGACAGAGGGTTGTCAAGTAGCTGTTCCCAGTCCACTTTGGACAGTTCCTGCCTTATCATATTAAAGTCGGCCTGTTGTTTGCTAAATTTCCGCACTGAACTCACGGTTAATCTGCTTTATCAAAACGTGCCTGGATCTCCTGGTATATTTCAATACTGAACCTCGGTAGATTAAATAAAAGTGTTACCGTGATTTGATTGAAATGAAGAGGAGGGATTCACATGCGGATGAATGTTGGTCTGCAGATATCTGGGTACACCTTAGAAAAATGAAGCAAATAAAAGACAATTAAAGTCTGTTCTGGGTATTCCTACTGAGATTTGAATGAATTTTAGGCCGTGAGACTCACTGTCTTATACACAGGAGAGAAGGATTACATCAAACAAAGATAATGGCCCTGAAATCATGGTCTCCGTACCAATGACTTAGGCCTTGGTAGAGGCCCCGCAAGTTCCGTGTTTCCGTCTGCGCTGTGTATGCGCTGAATCCCCGGACTTGCAATCTATCAAGGTTTGCTACAGAATCGATAGAGTAAAGCTGTCTTTAAACCAGCCCATCAAAAACTCCCAGGGCAGGAACAACACAGGTTAGATACAGAGTGAAGCTCCCTCTACACTGTCCCATCAAACACTCCCAAGGCAGGTACTGCACGGGTTAGATACAGACAAAAAGCTCCCTCTACACTGTCCCATCAAACATTCCCAAGGCAGGTGCTGCACGGGTTAGATATATATAGCAATGCTCCCTCTACACTGTCCCATCAAACACTCCCAGGACTATGGAGAGAGAACGTGGCAGTGGGGTTAGTTTGGGATTGATGCAGGGCTATGGGGAGAGAGTGGGGCAGTGGGATTAGTTTGGGATTGATTCAGGGCTATGGGGGGAGAGCAGAGCAGTGGGATTAGTTTGGGATCAAGACAGAGCTATGAGGGGAAAGCGAGGCAGTGGGATTACTTTGGGATTGATACAGGGCTTTGGGGAGAGAGCGGGGCAGTGGGATTAGATTGGGGATTGATACAGGGCTACGGGGAGTCAGCAGGGCAGTGGGATTAGTTTGGGGATTGATACAGGGTATGGGGAGAGAGCGGGGCAGTGGGATTAGTTTGGGGATTGATACAGGGCTATGGGGAGAGAGCAGGGCAGTGGGATTAGTTTGGGGATTGATACAGGGCTATGGGGAGAGAGTGGGGCAGTGGGATTAGTTTGGGATTGATTCAGGGCTATCGGGAGTGAGCGGGGCACTGGGATTAGTTTGGGATTGATACAGGACTATGGGGAGAGAGTGGGGCTTTGGGATTAGTTTTGGATTGATACAGGGCTATCGGGAGTGAGCGGGGCACTGGGATTAGTTTGGGATTGATCCAGGACTATGGGGAGAGAGTGGGGCTTTGGGATTAGTTTTGGATTGATACAGGGCTATCGGGAGTGAGCGGGGCACTGGCATTAGTTTGGGATTGATACAGGGCTATGGGGAGTGAGCGGGGCAGTGGGATTAGTTTGCGGATTGATACAGGGCTATGGGGAGAGAGCGGGGCAGTGGGATTAGTTTGGGGATTGATACAGGGCTATGGGGAGAGAGCGGGGAAGTTTGATTAGTTTGGGGATTGATACAGGGCTATGTAGAGAGCGGGGCAGTGGGATTAGTTTGGGATTGATACAGGGCTATCGGGAGAGATCGGGGCAGTGGGATTAGTTTGAGATTGATACAGGGCTATGGGGAGAGAGCGGGGTCGTGGGATTAATTTGGGATTGATACAGGGCTATGGGGAGAGATCGGGGCAGTGGGATTAGTTTGGGATTGATACAGGGCTATGGGGAGAGAGCGGGGCAGTGGGATTAGTTTGGGATTTGATACAGGGCTATGGGGTGAGAGCGGGGCAGTGTGATTTGTTTGTGATTGCGACAGGGCTATGGGGAGAGTGCGGGGCAGTGGGATTAATTTGGGATTGATACAGAGCTATGGGGAGAGAGCGGGGCAGTGGGATTAGGTTGGGGACTGATACAGGGCTATGGGGAGAGAGCGAGGCAGTGGGATTCGGTTGGCGATTGATAAAGGGCTAACAGGAGAGAGCAGGGCAGTGGGATTAGTTTGGGGCTGAGACAGAGGGTTGTCAAGTAGCTGTTCCTAGTCCACTTTGGACAGATCCTGCCTTAAAATCGGCCTGTTGTTTGCTAAATTTCCCCACTGAACTCATTGTTAATCTGCTTTATCAAAACGTGCCTGGATCTCCTGGTATATTTCAATACTGAACCTCGGTAGATTAAATAAAAGTGTTACCGTGATTTGATTTAAATGCAGAGGAGGGATTCACATGCGGATGAATGTTGGTCTGCAGATATCTGGGTACACCTTAGAAAAATGAAGCAAATAAAAGACAATTAAAGTCTGTTCTGGGTATTCTTACTGAGATTTGAATGAATTTTAGGCCGTGAGACTCACTGTCTTATACACAGGAGTGAAGGATTACATCAAACAAAGATAATGGCCCTGAAATCATGGTCTCCGTACCAACGACTTAGGCCTTGGTAGAGGCCCCGCAAGTTCCGTGTTTCCGTCTGCGCTGTGTATGTGCTGAATCCCCGGACTTGCAATCTATCAAGGTTTGCTACAGAATCGATAGAGTAAAGCTCTCTTTAAACCAGCCCATCAAAAACTCCCAGGGCAGGAACAAGACGGGTTAGATACAGAGTGAAGCTCCCTCTACACTGTCCCATCAAACACTCCCAGGACTATGGGGAGAGAACGTGGCAGTGGGGTTAGTTTGGGATTGATGCAGGGCTATGGGGAGAGAGTGGGGCAGTGGGATTAGTTTGGGATTGATTCAGGGCTATGGGGGGAGAGCAGAGCAGTGGGATTAGTTTGGGATTAAGACAGAGCTATGGGGGGAAAGCGAGGCAGTGGGATTACTTTGGGATTGATACAGGGCTATGGGGAGAGAGCGGGGCAGTGGGATTAGTTTGGGGATTGATACAGGGCTATGGGGAGAGAGCAGGGCAGTGGGATTAGTTTGGGGATTGATACAGGGCTATGGGGATATAGCGGGGCAGTGGGATTAGTTTGGGATTGATACATGGCTATGGGGAGAGAGCAGGGCGGTGGGATTAGTTTGGGATTGATACAGGGCTATGGGGAGAGAGCGGGGCATTGGGATTAGTTTGCGATTGATACAGGGCTATGGGGAGAGAGCGGGGCAGTGGGATTAGTTTGGGGATTGAAACAGGGCTCTGGGGAGAGAGCGGGGCATTGGGATTAGTTTGGGATTGATACAGGACTATGGGGAGAGAGTGGGGCTTTGGGATTAGTTTTGGATTGATACACGGCTATCGGGAGTGAGCAGGGCACTGGGATTAGTTTGGGATTGATACAGGACTATGGGGAGAGAGTGGGGCTTTGGGATTAGTTTTGGATTGATACAGGGCTATCGGGAGTGAGCGGGGCACTGGGATTAGTTTGGGATTGATACAGGGCTATGGGGAGTGAGCGGGGCAGTGGGATTAGTTTGCGGATTGATACAGGGCTATGGGGAGAGAGCGGGGCAGTGGGATTTGTTTGGGATTGATACAGGGCTATCGGGAGAGATCGGGGCAGTGGGATTAGTTTGGGATTTGATACAGGGCTATGGGGTGAGAGCGGGGCAGTGTGATTTGTTTGTGATTGCGACAGGGCTATAGGGAGAGTGCGGGGCAGTGGGATTAATTTGGGATTGATACAGAACTATGGGGAGAGAGCGGGGCAGTGGGATTAGGTTGGGGACTGATACAGGGCTATGGGGAGAGAGCGGGGCAGTGGGATTAGGTTGGGGACTGATACAGGGCTATGGGGAGAGAGCGGGGCAGTGGGATTAGGTTGGCGATTGATACAGGGCTATGGGGAGAGAGCAGGGCAGTGGGATTAGTTTGGGACTGAGACAGAGGGTTGTCAAGTAGCTGTTCCTAGTCCACTTTGGACAGATCCTGCCTTAAAATCAGCCTGTTGTTTGCTAAATTTCCCCACTGAACTCATTGTTAATCTGCTTTATCAAAACGTGCCTCGATCTCCTGGTATATTTCAATACTGAACCTCGGTAGATTAAATAAAAGTGTTACCGTGATTTGATTTAAATGCAGAGGAGGGATTCACATGCGGATGAATGTTGGTCCGCAGATGTCTGGGTACACCTTAGAAAAATGAAGCAAATAAAAGACAATTAAAGTCTGTTCTGGGTATTCTTACTGAGATTTGAATGAATTTTAGGCCGTGAGACTCACTGTCTTATACACAGGAGTGAAGGATTACATCAAACAAAGATAATGGCCCTGAAATCATGGTCTCCGTACCAACGACTTAGGCCTTGGTAGAGGCCTCGCAAGTTCCGTGTTTCCGTCTGCGCTGTGTATGCGCTGAATCCCCGGACTTGCAATCTATCAAGGTTTGCTACAGAATCGATAGAGTAAAGCTCTCTTTAAACCAGCCCATCAAAAACTCCCAGGGCAGGAACAAGACGGGTTAGATACAGAGTGAAGCTCCCTCTACACTGTCCCATCAAACACTCCCAAGGCAGGTACTGCACGGGTTAGATACAGAGTAAAGCTCCCTCTACGCTGTCCCATCAAACACTCCCAAGGCAGGTACAGCACGGGTTAGATATCGAGTAATGCTCCCTCTACACTGTCCCATCAAACACTCCCAAGGCAGGTACCGCACGGGTTAGATACAGAGTAAAGCTCCCTCTACACTGTCCCATCAAACACTCCCAGGGCAGGTACAGCACGGGTTAGATATAGAGTAAAGCTCCCTCTACACTGTCCCATCAAACACTCCCAAGGCAGGTGCTGCACGGGTTAGATACAGAGTAAAGCTCCCTCTACGCTGTCCCATCAAACACTCCCAAGGCAGGTACAGCACGGGTTAGATATAGAGTAATGCTCCCTCTACACTGTCCCATGAAACACTCCCAAGGCAGGTACCGCACAGGTTAGATACAGACAAAAAGCTGCCTCTACACTGTCCCATCAAACATTCCCAAGGCAGGTGCTGCACGGGTTAGATATATATAGTAATGCTCCCTCTACACTGGCCCATCAAACACTCCCAGGGCTATGGGGAGAGAACGTGGCAGTGGGGTTAGTTTGGGAATGATGCAGGGCTACGGGAGGAGAGTGGGGCAGAGGGATTAGTTTGGAATTGATGCAGGGCTATTGGGAAAAGTTTGGGATTGAGGCAGGGCTATGGGGAGAGAGTGGGGCAGTGGGATTAGTTTGCGATTGATTCAGGGCTATGGGGGGAGAGCAGGGCAGTGGGATTAGTTTGGGATCAAGACAGAGCTATGGGGGGAAAGCGAGATAGTGGGATTAGTTTGGGATTGATACAGGGCTATGGGGAGAGAGAGAGGCATTGGGAAAAGTTTGGGATTGATGCAGGGCTATGGGGAGAGAGTTTGGCAGTGGGATTAGTTTGGGATTGATACAGGGCTATGGGGTGAGAGCAGGGCAGTCTGATTAGTTTGGGATTGATACAGGGTTATCGGGAGCGAGCGAGGCATTGGGAATAGTTTGGGATTGATACAGGGCGATCGGGAGAGATCGGGGCAGTGTGATTAGTTTGGGATTGATACAGGGCTATGGGGAGGGAGTGGGGCTTTGGGATTAGTTTAGGATTGATACAGGCCTATCGGGAGTGAGCGGGGCACTGGGATTAGTTTGGGATTGATACAGGGCTTTGGGGAGTGAGCGGGGCAGTGGGATTAGTTTGCGGATTGATACAGGGCTATGGGGAGTGAGCGGGGCAGTGGGATTAGTTTGGGATTGATACAGGGCTATGGGGAGAGAGCGGGGCAGTTGGATTAGTTTGGGATTGATAAACGGCTATGGGGAGAGAGCGGGGCAATGGGATTAGTTTTGGGGATTGATACAGGGCTATGGGGAGATAGCGGGGCAGTGGGATTAGTTTGGGATTGATGCAGGACTATGGGGAGAGAGCGGGGCAGTGGGATTAGTTTAGGATTGATGTAGGGCTATGGGGGGAGAGCAGGGCAGTGGGATTAGGTTGGGGACTGATACAGGGCAATCGGGAGAGAGCGGGGCAGTGGGATTAGGTTGCGGACTGATACAGGGCTATGGGGAGAGAGCGGGGCAGTGGGATTAGGTTGGCGATTGATAAAGGGCTAACAGGAGAGAGCAGGGCAGTGGGATTAGTTTGGGACTGAGACAGAGGGTTGTCAAGTAGCTGTTCCCAGTCCACTTTGGACAGATCCTGCCTTATCATATTAAAATCGGCCTGTTGTTTGCTAAATTTCCCCACTGAACTCATTGTTAATCTGCTTTATCAAAACGTGCCTGGATCTCCTGGTATATTTCAATACTGAACCTCGGTAGATTAAATAAAAGTGTTACCGTGATTTGATTTAATGCAGAGGAGGGATTCACATGCGGATGAATGTTGGTCTGCAGATATCTGGGTACACCGTAGAAAAATGAAGCAAATAAAAGACAATTAAAGTCTGTTCTGGGTATTTTTACTGAGATTTGAATGAATTTTAGGCCGTGAGACTCACTGTCTTATGCACAGGAGTGAAGGATTACATCAAACAAAGATAATGGCCCTGAAATCAAGGTCCCCGTACCAACGACTTAGGCCTTGGTAGAGGCCCCGCAAGTTCCGTGTTTCCGTCTGCGCTGTGTGTGCGCTGAATCCCCGGACTTGCAATCTATCAAGGTTTGCTACAGAATCGATAGAGAAAAGCTCTCTTTAAACCAGCCCATCAAAAACTCCCAGGGCAGGAACAACACGGGTTAGATACAGAGTGAAGCTCCCTCTACACTGTCCCATCAAACACTCCCATGGCAGGGACTGCACGGGTCAGATACAGAGTAAAGCTCCCTCTATGCTGTCCCATCAAACACTCCCAAGGCAGGTACAGCACGGGTTAGATATAGAGTAATGCTCCCTCTACACTGTCCCATCAAACACTCCCAAGGCAGGTACCGCACGGGTTAGATACAGACAAAAAGCTACCTCTACACTGTCCCATCAAACATTCCCAAGGCAGGTGCTGCACGGGTTAGATATATATAGTAATGCTCCCTCTACACTGTCCCATCAAACACTCCCAGGGGTATGGGGAGAGAACGTGGCAGTGGGGTTAGTTTGGGAATGATGCAGGGCTATGGGCAGAGACTGGGGCAGAGGGATTAGTTTGGAATTGATGCAGGGCTATGGGGGGAGAGCAGGGCAGTGGGGTTAGTTTGGGATCAAGACAGAGCTATGGGGGGAAAGCGAGGCACTGGGATTAGTTTGGGATTGATACAGGGCTATGGGGAGAGAGCGGGGCAGTGGGATTAGATTGGGGATTGATACAGGGCTATGGGGAGTCAGCAGGGCCGTGGGATTAGTTTGGGGATTGATACAGGGTATGGGGAGAGAGCGGGGCAGTGGGATTAGTTTGGGGATTGATACAGGGCTATGGGGAGAGAGCGGGGCAGTGGGATTAGTTTGGGGATTGATACAGGGCTATGGGGATAGAGCGGGGCAGTGGGATTAGTTTGGGATTGATACAGGGCTATGGGGAGAGAGCAGGGCAGTGGGATTAGTTTGGGATTGATAAAGGGCTATGGGGAGAGAGCGGGGCAGTGGGATTAGTTTGGGATTGATGCAGGGCTATGGGGAGAGAGCGGGGCAGTGGGATTAGTTTGGGGATTGAAACAGGGCTATGGGGAGAGAGCGGGGCATTGGGATTAGTTTGGGATTGATACAGGACTATGGGGAGAGAGTGGGGCTTTGGGATTAGTTTTGGATTCATACAGGGCTATCGGGAGTGAGCGGGGCACTGGGATTAGTTTGGGATTGATACAGGGCTATGGGGAGAGAGCGAGGCATTGGGAATAGTTTGGGATTGATACAGGGCTATTGGGAGAGATCGGGGCAGTGTGATTAGTTTGGGATTGATACAGGGCTATGGGGTTTTGTATATTCCACATGTCCTGTGCTTGAAGTCTCTGACATTGGCCAGACATTGTTTTAGCATTTCATTGTCTTGGGCTGTTTACTATGAACATCTTTACCTGTTTCTGATCTACACAGGATGCAACAGATCAGAAAAACCTCCATTCAACAATGCGAATTCCTGTCTCTGCAAAGACATCATGCTGTTCCACAATGCAGGAATGTCGCAAACAGCTTTTGCTAGCTGAGATCAACTTTAACCATTCAAACCTTTCAGGTAAAGAAGCTTCTAGATTCCGAGCCACAAATTGAATCGTTTAAGACAGAAAGAATGTCACAGAAATGTGATTTATTGCTGTTATTTTACAATTTACAAATATACACACAATTTGTGTCACTGAATTATAAACAAAAAGCAGGCAAAGCTATGACTTAACAGAAATAAACACTTGTTTTTCTTCCTGGACAGCAAAACCAGTCAGACTGACTTGCAAATGTTTACTGATATGTTGACGTAAAGATTTATAATTGACCAATTTCGCTTCTAATGTTTTTCTCTCAAACATTCTCCACAATATTAATCCCTGCTCTTGTCACAAGGAGTGTTGAATTATTTTAGGTACTTCGCAATTAAAAGCAGGAAACAAACTTCATTATACTCACAAATTTTAATCTCCTATTTCAAACATTCAAACCAAATCGAATTGTACGTTATCACTTTAATCAATGTATTTTCTGTGTCTCTCTCAATAAACAAAGAGTGGTTTCTTCTAAAGTAGCTTCCTGCAATTTTTATACATCATTACATAACTCTTGCTTCAATTAACACTCCACTAAATGTTTAAGAGGAAATCTATATTTACGTTATTCCTGCGACTTGTTAGGACTATCGAACGAGACATTATAAAATGGTTTGTGTTTTTCCCCTTTCTTGGTTCTCTTCCTAAATGTCTTAATGGTATATTTTTAAAAAGTCATTAAAAAGTAATCTGTAACTCCTACAAATCCTCCCCTACCTTCCCCCTCCACAACACCATGGTTGCAAGTTTGTGTAAAGCTACTCACTTTAGTCAATCACTCAAAATCAAATCTTGAGATATTTCAATTTGAAAACATTTTAACCATTTCAGAGCACTTTAAAAGCGTTTGGACTTCAAGACCTGGTTGAAACTTGTTTAGGTGAGGGGAAAATTGGCTTTTGCTTCAGTCTCTTCCAAAATCATGTTCGAAACTTAGGGGGAAAAAGTGTTTTTTACACTCATTTTTGGTGAAAAGTTCCTTAAAAATCGTTAAAATCTTTCAAGTCTCACTGCAGCTTTGACAGAAGAAGTTGCTCCAAGTTTCTCCTTCCCCCTTCAATGCTGTCGTTAAACATCCGACAAAATAAAGTCTAATTCCAAACGGAGCTCCAATCAGAAAGTGAATAAAGTGGTTAAACTTCCTAAGAAGGCGGCGAGGTTATCTATCCCCAGCCTTGGCGATGAGCTGGGATCAGTTTTTGGAGATGTTGTTTCCTCTTTTTCTGTTGCCGTTCCCTCCGTCTCTAAGAGTCTGAGGTACAAACGGGGGCACAAACTACTTCCCTTTCTCGCAACATGATTTAAATAACCCTGGCTGATTTCCCTCTCTCTCTAACCCAGGGGTCACTGGACAATGATCAGGAGCAGGAACCCTGGCTGATTTTCCCCTCTCTCTAACCCAGGGGTCACTGGGCAGTGATGAGGAGCAGGAACCCTGCCTGATTTCCCCTCTCTCTAACCCAGGGATCACTGGACAGAGATCAGGAGCACGAACCCTGGCTCATTTCCCCTCTCTCTAACCCACGGGTCACTGGACAATGATCAGGAGCATGAACCCTGGATGGTTCCCCCTCTCTCTAGGTCACTGGATAGTGATCAGGACCTGGAACCCTGGCTGATTTCCCTCTCTCTCTAACCCAGGGGTCACTGGACAATGATCAGGAGCAGGAACCCTGGCTGATTTCCCCTCTCTCTAACCCAGGGGTCACTGGATAGTGATCAGGAGCATGAACCCTGGCTGATTTCCCCTCTCTCTCTAACCCAGGTGTCACTGGACTGTGATAAGGAGCAGGAACCCTGGCTGCTTTCACCTGTCTCTCTAACCCAGGGGTCACTGGACTGTGATCAGGAGCAGGAACCCTGGCTGATTTCCCCTCTCTCTCTAAACCAGGGGTCACTGGGCAGTGATCAGGAGCAGGAACCCAGGCTGATTTCCCCTCTAACCCAGGGGTCACTGGGCAGTGATCAGGAGCAGGAACCCAGGCTGATTTCCCCTCTCTCTAACCCAGGGGTCACTGGACAGTGATCAGGAGCATGAATCCTGGCTGATTTCCCCTCTCTCTCTAACCCAGAGGTCACTGGGCAGTGATCAGGAGCAGGAACCCTGGCCGATTTCCCCTCTCTCTCTAACCCAGGGGTCACTGGACAGTGATCAGGAGCAGGAACCCTGGCTGATTTCCCCTCTCTCTAACCGAGGGGTCACTGGACTGTGATCAGGAGCAGGAACCCTGGCTGCTTTCATCTCTCTCTAACCCAAGGGTCATTGGACAGTGATCAGGAGCAGGAACCCTGGCTGGTTCCCCCTCTCTCTAAACCAGGGGTCACTGGGCTGTGATCAGGAGCAGGAACCCTGGCTGATTTCCCCTCTCTCTAACCCAGGGGTCACTGGGCAGTGATCAGGAGCATGAATCCTGGCTGATTTCCCTCTCTCTCTAACCCAGGGGTCACTGGGCAGTGATCAGGAGCAGGAACCCGGGCTGATTTCCCCTCTCTCTAACCCAGGGGTCACTGGATAGTGATCAGGAGCATGAACCCTGGCTGATTTCCCTCTCTCTCTAACCCAGGGGTCACTGGGCAGTGATCAGGAGCAGGAACCCAGGCTGACTTCCCTTCTCTCTAACCAGGCGTCACTGGATAGTGTTCAGGAGCAGGAACCCTGGCTGATTTCCTCCTCTCTCTAACTCAGGGGTCACTGGATAGTGATCAGGAGCAGGAACCCTGGCTGATTTCCCCTCTCTCTCTAACCCAGAGGTCACTGGGCAGTGATCAGGAGCAGGAACCCTGGCTGATTTCCCCTCTCTCTAACCGAGGGGTCACTGGACTGTGATCAGGAGCAGGAACCCTGGCTGATTTCCCCTCTCTCTCTAACCCAGGGTTCACTGGACTGTAATCAGGAGCAGGAACCCTGGCTGCTTTCACCTCTCTCTCTAACCCAAGGGTCGTTGGACAGTGATCAGGAGCACGAACCCTGGCTGATTTCCCCTCTCTCTAACCCAGGGGTCACTGGACTGTGATCAGGAGCAGGAACCCTGGCTGATTTCCCCTCTCTCTCTAACCCAGGGGTCACTGGACAGTGATCAGGAGCAGGAACCCTGGCTGATTTCCCCTCTCTCTCTAACCCAGGGGTCACTGGACAGTGATCAGGAGCATGAACCCTGGCTGATTTCACCTGTCTCTCTAACCCAGGGGTCACTGGACAATGATCAGGAGCAGGAACCCTGGCTGATTTCTCCTCTCTCTAACCCAGGAGTCACTGGACAGTGATCAGGAGCAGGAACCCTGGCTGGTTCCCCCTCTCTCTAACCCAGGGTTCACTGGACTGTAATCAGGAGCTGGAACCCGGGCTGATTTCCCCTCTCTCTAACCCAGGAGTCACTGGACAGTGATCAGGAGCACGAACCCTGGCTGATTTCCCTCTCTCTCTCACCCAGGTGTCACTGGACTGTGATCAGGAGCAGGAACCCTGGCTGATTTCCCTCTCTCTCTATCCCAGGGGTCACTGGACTGTGATCAGGAGCAGGAACACCAGCTGATTTCCTCTCTCTCTAACTCAGGGGTCACTGGGCAGTGATCAGCAGCAGGAACCCTGGCTGATTTCCCCTCTCTCTAACCCAGGGGTCACTGGGCAGTGATCAGGAGCAGAAACCCTGGCTGATTTCCCCTCTCTAACCCAGGGGTCACTGGACAGTGATCAGGAGCAGGAACCCTGGCTGAATTCCCCTCTCTCTCTAACCCAGGGTTCACTGGGCAGTGATCAGGAGCAGGAACACTGGCTGATTTCCCTCTCTCTCTAACCCAGGGGTCACTGGGCAGTGATCAGGAGCAGGAATCCTGGCTGATTTCACCTCTCTCTAACCCAGGGGTCAGTGGATAGTGATCAGGAGCATGAACCCTGGCTGATTTCCCCTCTCTCTAACCCAGGGTTCACTGGACTGTGATCAGGAGCTGGAATCCTGGCTGATTTCCCTCTCTCTCTAACCCAGGGGTCAGTGGATAGTGATCAGGAGCATGAACCCTGGCTGATTTCCCCTCTCTCTAACCCAGGGGTCACTGGACTGTGATCAGGAGCATGAACCCTGGCTGATTTCCCTCTCTCTAACCCAGGGGTCACTGGGCAGTGATCAGGAGCTGGAACCCCGGCTGATTTCCCCTCTCTCTAACCCAGGGGTCACTGGACTGTGATCAGGAGCATGAACCCTGGCTGATTTCGCTCTCTCTCTAACCCAGGGGTCACTGGACTGTGATCAGGAGCAGGAACCCTGGCTGATTTCCCTCTCTCTCTAACCCAGGGGTCGGGTCACTGGACTGTGATCAGGAGCAGGAACCCTGGCTGATTTCCCCTCTCTCTAACCCAGGGATCTCTGGATAGTGATCAGGAGCAGGAACCCTGGCTGATTTCCCTCTCTCTCTAACCCAGGGTTCACTGTGCAGTGATCAGGAGCAGGAACCCTGGCTGATTTCCCCTCTCTCTAACCCAGGGGTCACTGGGCAGTGATCAGGAGCAGGAACCCTGGCTGATTTCCCTCTCTCTCTAACCCAGGGGTCACTGGGCAGTGATCAGGAGCTGGAAACCCGGCTGATTTCCCCTCTCTCTAACCCAGGGGTCACTGGACTGTGATCAGGAGCATGAACCCTGGCTGATTTCGCTCTCTCTCTAACCCAGGGGTCACTGGACTGTGATCAGGAGCAGGAACCCTGGCTGATTTCCCTCTCTCTCTAACCCAGGGGTCACTGGACTGTGATCAGGAGCAGGAACCCTGGCTGATTTCCCCTCTCTCTAACCCAGGGATCTCTGGATAGTGATCAGGAGCAGGAACCCTGGCTGATTTCCCCTCTCTAACCGAGGAGTCACTGGACAGTGATCAGGAGCATGAACCCTGGCTGATTTCCCCTCTCTCTCTAACCCAGGGGTCACTGGACTGTGATCAGGAGCAGGAACCCAGGCTGATTTCCACTCTCTCAACCCAGGGTTCACTGGACAATGATCAGGAGCAGGAACCCTGGCTGATTTCCCCTCTCTCTAACCCAGGGGTCACTGGGCAGTGATCAGGAGCAGGAACCCTGGCTGATTTCACCTCTCTCTCTAACCCAGGGGTCACTGGGCAGTGATCAGGAGCAGGAACCCTGGCTGATTTCACCTCTCTCTCTAACCCAGGGGTCACTGGACAGTGATCAGGAGCAGGAACCCTGGCTGATTTCCCTCTCTCTCTAACCCAGGGGTCACTGGGCAGTGATCAGGAGCAGGAACCCTGGCTGATTTCCCCTCTCTCTAACCCAGGGGTCACTGGGCAGTGATCAGGAGCAGGAACCCTGGCTGATTTCCCCTCTCTCTAACCCAGGGGTCACTGGACAGCGATCAGGAGCAGGAACCCTGGCTGATTCCCCCTCTCTCCAAGCCAGTGGTCATTGGGCAGTGATCAGGAGCAGGTACCCTGGCTGATTTCCCCTCTCTCTCTCACCCAGGGGTCACTGGACAGTGATCAGGAGCAAGAACCCTGGCTGATTTCCCCTCTCTCTCTAACCCAGGGGTCACTGGACTGTGATCAGGAGCAGGAACCCAGGCTGATTTCCACTCTCTCAACCCAGGGTTCACTGGACAATGATCAGGAGCAGGAACCCTGGCTGATTTCCCCTCTCTCTAACCCAGGGGTCACTGGGCAGTGATCAGGAGCAGGAACCCTGGCTGATTTCACCTCTCTTTCTAACCCAGGGGTCACTGGACAGTGATCAGGAGCAGGAACCCTGGCTGATTTCCCTCTCTCTCTAACCCAGGGGTCACTGGGCAGTGATCAGGAGCAGGAACCCTGGCTGATTTCACCTCTCTCTCTAACCCAGGGGTCACTGGACAGTGATCAGGAGCAGGAACCCTGGCTGATTTCCCTCTCTCTCTAACCCAGGGGTCACTGGGCAGTGATCAGGAGCAGGAACCCTGGCTGATTTCCCCTCTCTCTAACCAGGGGTCACTGGATAGTGATCAGGAGCATGAACCCTGGCTGATTTCACCTGTCTCTCTAACCCAGGGGTCACTGGACAATGATCAGGAGCAGGAACCCTGGCTGATTTCCCCTCTCTCTAACCCAGGAGTCACTGGACAGTGATCAGGAGCAGGAACCCTGGCTGGTTCCCCCTCTCTCTAACCCAGGGGTCACTGGACTGTAATCAGGAGCAGGAACCCTGGCTGATTTCCCCTCTCTCTAACCCAGGGTTCACTGGACTGTAATCAGGAGCTGGAACCCGGGCTGATTTCCCCTCTCTCTAACCCAGGAGTCACTGGACAGTGATCAGGAGCACGAACCCTGGCTGATTTCCCTCTCTCTCTCACCCAGGTGTCACTGGACTGTGATCAGGAGCAGGAACCCTGGCTGATTTCCCTCTCTCTCTATCCCAGGGGTCACTGGACTGTGATCAGGAGCAGGAATCCTGGCTGATTTCACCTCTCTCTAACCCAGGGGTCAGTGGATAGTAATCAGGAGCAGGAACCCTGGCTGATTTCCCCTCTCTCTAACCCAGGGGTCACTGGGCAGTGATCAGGAGCAGGAACCCTGGCTGATTTCCCTCTCTCTCTAACCCAGGGGTCACTGGGCAGTGATCAGGAGCTGGAAACCCGGCTGATTTCCCCTCTCTCTAACCCAGGGGTCACTGGACTGTGATCAGGAGCATGAACCCTGGCTGATTTCGCTCTCTCTCTAAACCAGGGGTCACTGGACTGTGATCAGGAGCAGGAACCCTGGCTGATTTCCCTCTCTCTCTAACCCAGGGGTCACTGGACTGTGATCAGGAGCAGGAACCCTGGCTGATTTCCCCTCTCTCTAACCCAGGGATCTCTGGATAGTGATCAGGAGCAGGAACCCTGGCTGATTTCCCCTCTCTAACCGAGGAGTCACTGGACAGTGATCAGGAGCATGAACCCTGGCTGATTTCCCCTCTCTCTCTAACCCAGGGGTCACTGGACTGTGATCAGGAGCAGGAACCCAGGCTGATTTCCACTCTCTCAACCCAGGGTTCACTGGACAATGATCAGGAGCAGGAACCCTGGCTGATTTCCCCTCTCTCTAACCCAGGGGTCACTGGGCAGTGATCAGGAGCAGGAACCCTGGCTGATTTCACCTCTCTCTCTAACCCAGGGGTCACTGGGCAGTGATCAGGAGCAGGAACCCTGGCTGATTTCACCTCTCTCTCTAACCCAGGGGTCACTGGACAGTGATCAGGAGCAGGAACCCTGGCTGATTTCCCTCTCTCTCTAACCCAGGGGTCACTGGGCAGTGATCAGGAGCAGGAACCCTGGCTGATTTCCCCTCTCTCTAACCCAGGGGTCACTGGGCAGTGATCAGGAGCAGGAACCCTGGCTGATTTCCCCTCTCTCTAACCCAGGGGTCACTGGACAGCGATCAGGAGCAGGAACCCTGGCTGATTCCCCCTCTCTCCAAGCCAGTGGTCATTGGGCAGTGATCAGGAGCAGGTACCCTGGCTGATTTCCCCTCTCTCTCTCACCCAGGGGTCACTGGACAGTGATCAGGAGCAAGAACCCTGGCTGATTTCCCCTCTCTCTCTAACCCAGGGGTCACTGGACTGTGATCAGGAGCAGGAACCCAGGCTGATTTCCACTCTCTCAACCCAGGGTTCACTGGACAATGATCAGGAGCAGGAACCCTGGCTGATTTCCCCTCTCTGTAACCCAGGGGTCACTGGGCAGTGATCAGGAGCAGGAACCCTGGCTGATTTCACCTCTCTTTCTAACCCAGGGGTCACTGGACAGTGATCAGGAGCAGGAACCCTGGCTGATTTCCCTCTCTCTCTAACCCAGGGGTCACTGGGCAGTGATCAGGAGCAGGAACCCTGGCTGATTTCACCTCTCTCTCTAACCCAGGGGTCACTGGACAGTGATCAGGAGCAGGAACCCTGGCTGATTTCCCTCTCTCTCTAACCCAGGGGTCACTGGGCAGTGATCAGGAGCAGGAACCCTGGCTGATTTCCCCTCTCTCTAACCAGGGGTCACTGGATAGTGATCAGGAGCATGAACCCTGGCTGATTTCACCTGTCTCTCTAACCCAGGGGTCACTGGACAATGATCAGGAGCAGGAACCCTGGCTGATTTCCCCTCTCTCTAACCCAGGAGTCACTGGACAGTGATCAGGAGCAGGAACCCTGGCTGGTTCCCCCTCTCTCTAACCCAGGGGTCACTGGACTGTAATCAGGAGCAGGAACCCTGGCTGATTTCCCCTCTCTCTAACCCAGGGTTCACTGGACTGTAATCAGGAGCTGGAACCCGGGCTGATTTCCCCTCTCTCTAACCCAGGAGTCACTGGACAGTGATCAGGAGCACGAACCCTGGCTGATTTCCCTCTCTCTCTCACCCAGGTGTCACTGGACTGTGATCAGGAGCAGGAACCCTGGCTGATTTCCCTCTCTCTCTATCCCAGGGGTCACTGGACTGTGATCAGGAGCAGGAATCCTGGCTGATTTCACCTCTCTCTAACCCAGGGGTCAGTGGATAGTGATCAGGAGCATGAACCCTGGCTGATTTCCCCTCTCTCTAACCCAGGGTTCACTGGACTGTGATCAGGAGCAGGAATCCTGGCTGATTTCCCTCTCTCTCTAACCCAGGGGTCAGTGGATAGTGATCAGGAGCATGAACCCCGGCTGATTTACCCTCTCTCTAACCCAAGGGTCACTGGACTGTGATCAGGAGCATGAACCCTGGCTGATTTCCCTCTCTCTCTAACCCAGGGGTCACTGGACTGTGATCAGGAGCAGGAACCCTGGCTGATTTCCCCTCTCTCTAACCCAGGGATCTCTGGATAGTGATCAGGAGCAGGAACCCTGGCTGATTTCCCCTCTCTAACCCAGGAGTCACTGGACAGTGATCAGGAGCATGAACCCTGGCTGATTTCCCCTCTCTCTCTAACCCAGGGGTCACTGGACTGTGATCAGGAGCAGGAACCCAGGCTGATTTCCACTCTCTCAACCCAGGGTTCACTGGACAATGATCAGGAGCAGGAACCCTGGCTGATTTCCCCTCTCTCTAACCCAGGGGTCACTGGGCAGTGATCAGGAGCAGGAACCCTGGCTGATTTCACCTCTCTCTCTAACCCAGGGGTCACTGGACAGTGATCAGGAGCAGGAACCCTGGCTGATTTCCCTCTCTCTCTAACCCAGGGGTCACTGGGCAGTGATCAGGAGCAGGAACCCTGGCTGATTTCACCTCTCTCTCTAACCCAGGGGTCACTGGACAGTGATCAGGAGCAGGAACCCTGGCTGATTTCCCTCTCTCTCTAACCCAGGGGTCACTGGGCAGTGATCAGGAGCAGGAACCCTGGCTGATTTCCCCTCTCTCTAACCCAGGGGTCACTGGGCAGTGATCAGGAGCAGGAACCCTGGCTGATTTCCCCTCTCTCTAACCCAGGGGTCACTGGACAGCGATCAGGAGCAGGAACCCTGGCTGATTTCCCCTCTCTCTAACCCAGGGGTCATTGGGCAGTGATCAGGAGCAGGTACCCTGGCTGATTTCCCCTCTCTCTCTAACCCAGGGGTCACTGGACTGTGATCAGGAGCAGGAACCCTGGCTGATTTCACCTCTCTCTCTAACCCAGGGGTCACTGGACAGTGATCAGGAGCAAGAACCCTGGCTGATTTCCCCTCTCTCTAACCCAGGGGTCACTGGACAATGATCAGGAGCAGGAACCCTGGCTGATTTCCCCTCTCTCTAACTCAGGGGTCACTGGACTGTGATCAGGAGCAGGAACCCTGGCTGATTTCCCCTCTCTCTAACCCAGGGGTCACTGGACAATGATCAGGAGCAGGAACCCAGGCTGAATTCCCCGCTCTCTAACCCAGTGGTCACTGGTCAGTGATCAGGAGCAGGAACCCTGGCTGATTTCCTCCTCTCTCTAACCCAGGAGTCACTGGGCATTGATCAGGAGCAGGAACCCCAGCTCATTTCCCCCTCTCTCTAAACCAGGGGTCACTGGGCAGTGATCAGGAGCAGGAACCCTGGCTGATTTCCCCTCTTTCCAACCCAGGGGTCACTGGGCAGTGATCAGGAGCAGGAACCCTGGCTGATTTCCCCTCTTTCCAACCCAGTGGTCACTGGTCAGTGATCAGGAGCAGGAACCCTGGCTGATTTCCTCCTCTCTCTAACCCAGGAGTCACTGGGCAGTGATCAGGAGCAGGAACCCCGGCTGATTTCCCCCTCTCTCTAACCCAGGGGTCACTGGACAGTGATCAGGAGCAGGAACCCTGGCTGATTTCCCTCTCTCTCTAACCCAGGGGTCACTGGGCAGTGATCAGGAGCAGGAACCCTGGCTGATTTCCCCTCTCTCTAACCCAGGGGTCACTGGGCAGTGATCAGGAGCAGGAACCCTGGCTGATTTCCCCTCTCTCTAACCCAGGGGTCACTGGACAGCGATCAGGAGCAGGAACCCTGGCTGATTCCCCCTCTCTCTAAGCCAGTGGTCATTGGGCAGTGATCAGGAGCAGGTACCCTGGCTGATTTCCCCTCTCTCTCTAACCCAGGGGTCACTGGACTGTGATCAGGAGCAGGAACCCTGGCTGATTTCACCTCTCTCTCTAACCCAGGGGTCACTGGACAGTGATCAGGAGCAAGAACCCTGGCTGATTTCCCCTCTCTCTAACCCAGGGGTCACTGGACAATGATCAGGAGCAGGAACCCTGGCTGATTTCCCCTCTCTCTAACTCAGGGGTCACTGGACAGTGATCAGGAGCAGGAACCCTGGCTGATTTCCCCTCTCTCTAACCCAGGGGTCACTGGACAATGATCAGGAGCAGGAACCCTGGCTGAATTCCCCGCTCTCTAACCCAGTGGTCACTGGTCAGTGATCAGGAGCAGGAACCCTGGCTGATTTCCTCCTCTCTCTAACCCAGGAGTCACTGGGCAGTGATCAGGAGCAGGAACCCCGGCTGATTTCCCCCTCTCTCTAAACCAGGGGTCACTGGGCAGTGATCAGGAGCAGGAACCCTGGCTGATTTCCCCTCTTTCCAACCCAGGGGTCACTGGGCAGTGATCAGGAGCAGGAACCCTGGCTGATTTCCCCTCTCTCTAACCCAGGAGTCACTGGACAGTAATCAGGAGCAGGAACCCTGGCTGATTTCCCATCTCTCTCTAACCCATGGGTCACTGGACAGTGATCAGGAGCAGGAATCCTGGCTGATTTCCCATCTCTCTAACACAGAGATCACTGGATAGTGATCAGGAGCGGGATAAGCATGGGATTGATCCGGGGCAATGGGGAGTGAGCGTGGCAGTAGGATTAGTTTGTGATTGATACAGGGCTAGAGGAGAGAGCTGGGCAGTGGGATTAGTTTGGGATTGATACAGGGCTATGGGGAGAGAGGGTGCAGTGGGATTAGTTTGGATATAACACAGGGCTATGGGGTGAAAGCAGGGCAGTGGACTTACGTTGGGGATTGATACAGGGCTATGGGGAGAGAGCGGGGCAGTGGGATTTGTTTGGGATTGATACAGGGCTATGGGGAGAAAGCGGGGCAGTGGGATTAATTTGGGGATTGATACAGGGCTATGGGGAGAAAGCGGGGCAGTGGGATTTGTTTGGATATAACACAGGGCTATGGGGAGAAAGCGGGCAGTGGCATTTGTTTGGCTATAACACAGGGCTATGGGGAGAAAGCGGGCAGTGGGCTTACGTTGGGGATTGATACAGGGCTATGGGGAGAGAGCAGGGCAGTGGAAATAGTTTGTGATTGATACAGGGCTATGGGGAGAAAGCAGGGCAGTGGGATTAGTTTGGGGATTGATACAGGGCTATGGTGTGAGAGCAGGGCAGTCTGATTAGTTTGGGATTGATACAGGGTTATCGGGAGCGAGTGAGGCATTGGGAATAGTTTGGGATTGATACAGGGCTATGGGGAGAGAGCGGTGCAGTGGGATTTGTTTGGATATAACACAGGGCTATGGGGAGAAAGCAGGGCAGTGGACTTATGTTGGGGATTGATACAGGGCTATGGGGAGAGAGCGGAGCTGTGGGATTTGTTTCGGATTGATACAGAGCTATGGGGAGAAAGCGGGGCAGTGGGATTAATTTGGGGATTGATACAGGGCTATGGGGAGAAAGCGGGGCAGTGGGATTAGTTTGGATATAACACAGGGCTATGGGGAGAAAGCGGGCAGTGGGATTTGTTTGGATATAACACAGGGCTATGGGGAGAAAGCGGGCAGTGGGCTTACGTTGGGGATTGATACAGGGCTATGGGGAGAGAGCGCGGCAGTGGGATTAGGCTGGGGACTGATACAGGGCTATGGGGAGAGAGCAGGGCAGTGGGATTAGGTTGGGGATTGATAAAGGGCTAACAGGAGAGAGCAGGGCAGTGGGATTAGTTTGGGACTGAGACAGAGGGTTGTCAAGTAGCTGTTCCCAGTCCACTTTGGACAGTTCCTGCCTTATCATATTAAAGTCGGCCTGTTGTTTGCTAAATTTCCGCACTGAACTCACGGTTAATCTGCTTTATCAAAACGTGCCTGGATCTCCTGGTATATTTCAATACTGAACCTCGGTAGATTAAATAAAAGTGTTACCGTGATTTGATTGAAATGAAGAGGAGGGATTCACATGCGGATGAATGTTGGTCTGCAGATATCTGGGTACACCTTAGAAAAATGAAGCAAATAAAAGACAATTAAAGTCTGTTCTGGGTATTCCTACTGAGATTTGAATGAATTTTAGGCCGTGAGACTCACTGTCTTATACACAGGAGAGAAGGATTACATCAAACAAAGATAATGGCCCTGAAATCATGGTCTCCGTACCAATGACTTAGGCCTTGGTAGAGGCCCCGCAAGTTCCGTGTTTCCGTCTGCGCTGTGTATGCGCTGAATCCCCGGACTTGCAATCTATCAAGGTTTGCTACAGAATCGATAGAGTAAAGCTGTCTTTAAACCAGCCCATCAAAAACTCCCAGGGCAGGAACAACACAGGTTAGATACAGAGTGAAGCTCCCTCTACACTGTCCCATCAAACACTCCCAAGGCAGGTACTGCACGGGTTAGATACAGACAAAAAGATCCCTCTACACTGTCCCATCAAACATTCCCAAGGCAGGTGCTGCACGGGTTAGATATATATAGCAATGCTCCCTCTACACTGTCCCATCAAACACTCCCAGGACTATGGGGAGAGAACGTGGCAGTGGGGTTAGTTTGGGATTGATGCAGGGCTATGGGGAGAGAGTGGGGCAGTGGGATTAGTTTGGGATTGATTCAGGGCTATGGGGGGAGAGCAGAGCAGTGGGATTAGTTTGGGATCAAGACAGAGCTATGAGGGGAAAGCGAGGCAGTGGGATTACTTTGGGATTGATACAGGGCTTTGGGGAGAGAGCGGGGCAGTGGGATTAGATTGGGGATTGATACAGGGCTACGGGGAGTCAGCAGGGCAGTGGGATTAGTTTGGGGATTGATACAGGGTATGGGGAGAGAGCGGGGCAGTGGGATTAGTTTGGGGATTGATACAGGGCTATGGGGAGAGAGCAGGGCAGTGGGATTAGTTTGGGGATTGATACAGGGCTATGGGGAGAGAGTGGGGCAGTGGGATTAGTTTGGGATTGATTCAGGGCTATCGGGAGTGAGCGGGGCACTGGGATTAGTTTGGGATTGATACAGGACTATGGGGAGAGAGTGGGGCTTTGGGATTAGTTTTGGATTGATACAGGGCTATCGGGAGTGAGCGGGGCACTGGGATTAGTTTGGGATTGATCCAGGACTATGGGGAGAGAGTGGGGCTTTGGGATTAGTTTTGGATTGATACAGGGCTATCGGGAGTGAGCGGGGCACTGGCATTAGTTTGGGATTGATACAGGGCTATGGGGAGTGAGCGGGGCAGTGGGATTAGTTTGCGGATTGATACAGGGCTATGGGGAGAGAGCGGGGCAGTGGGATTAGTTTGGGGATTGATACAGGGCTATGGGGAGAGAGCGGGGAAGTTTGATTAGTTTGGGGATTGATACAGGGCTATGTAGAGAGCGGGGCAGTGGGATTAGTTTGGGATTGATACAGGGCTATCGGGAGAGATCGGGGCAGTGGGATTAGTTTGAGATTGATACAGGGCTATGGGGAGAGAGCGGGGTCGTGGGATTAATTTGGGATTGATACAGGGCTATGGGGAGAGATCGGGGCAGTGGGATTAGTTTGGGATTGATACAGGGCTATGGGGAGAGAGCGGGGCAGTGGGATTAGTTTGGGATTTGATACAGGGCTATGGGGTGAGAGCGGGGCAGTGTGATTTGTTTGTGATTGCGACAGGGCTATGGGGAGAGTGCGGGGCAGTGGGATTAATTTGGGATTGATACAGAGCTATGGGGAGAGAGCGGGGCAGTGGGATTAGGTTGGGGACTGATACAGGGCTATGGGGAGAGAGCGAGGCAGTGGGATTCGGTTGGCGATTGATAAAGGGCTAACAGGAGAGAGCAGGGCAGTGGGATTAGTTTGGGGCTGAGACAGAGGGTTGTCAAGTAGCTGTTCCTAGTCCACTTTGGACAGATCCTGCCTTAAAATCGGCCTGTTGTTTGCTAAATTTCCCCACTGAACTCATTGTTAATCTGCTTTATCAAAACGTGCCTGGATCTCCTGGTATATTTCAATACTGAACCTCGGTAGATTAAATAAAAGTGTTACCGTGATTTGATTTAAATGCAGAGGAGGGATTCACATGCGGATGAATGTTGGTCTGCAGATATCTGGGTACACCTTAGAAAAATGAAGCAAATAAAAGACAATTAAAGTCTGTTCTGGGTATTCTTACTGAGATTTGAATGAATTTTAGGCCGTGAGACTCACTGTCTTATACACAGGAGTGAAGGATTACATCAAACAAAGATAATGGCCCTGAAATCATGGTCTCCGTACCAACGACTTAGGCCTTGGTAGAGGCCCCGCAAGTTCCGTGTTTCCGTCTGCGCTGTGTATGTGCTGAATCCCCGGACTTGCAATCTATCAAGGTTTGCTACAGAATCGATAGAGTAAAGCTCTCTTTAAACCAGCCCATCAAAAACTCCCAGGGCAGGAACAAGACGGGTTAGATACAGAGTGAAGCTCCCTCTACACTGTCCCATCAAACACTCCCAGGACTATGGGGAGAGAACGTGGCAGTGGGGTTAGTTTGGGATTGATGCAGGGCTATGGGGAGAGAGTGGGGCAGTGGGATTAGTTTGGGATTGATTCAGGGCTATGGGGGGAGAGCAGAGCAGTGGGATTAGTTTGGGATTAAGACAGAGCTATGGGGGGAAAGCGAGGCAGTGGGATTACTTTGGGATTGATACAGGGCTATGGGGAGAGAGCGGGGCAGTGGGATTAGATTGGGGATTGATACAGGGCTATGGGGAGTCAGCAGGGCAGTGGGATTAGTTTGGGGATTGATACAGGGTATGGGGAGGGAGCGGGGCAGTGGGATTAGTTTGGGGATTGATACAGGGCTATGGGGAGAGAGCAGGGCAGTGGGATTAGTTTGGGGATTGATACAGGGCTATGGGGATATAGCGGGGCAGTGGGATTAGTTTGGGATTGATACATGGCTATGGGGAGAGAGCAGGGCGGTGGGATTAGTTTGGGATTGATACAGGGCTATGGGGAGAGAGCGGGGCATTGGGATTAGTTTGCGATTGATACAGGGCTATGGGGAGAGAGCGGGGCAGTGGGATTAGTTTGGGGATTGAAACAGGGCTCTGGGGAGAGAGCGGGGCATTGGGATTAGTTTGGGATTGATACAGGACTATGGGGAGAGAGTGGGGCTTTGGGATTAGTTTTGGATTGATACACGGCTATCGGGAGTGAGCAGGGCACTGGGATTAGTTTGGGATTGATACAGGACTATGGGGAGAGAGTGGGGCTTTGGGATTAGTTTTGGATTGATACAGGGCTATCGGGAGTGAGCGGGGCACTGGGATTAGTTTGGGATTGATACAGGGCTATGGGGAGTGAGCGGGGCAGTGGGATTAGTTTGCGGATTGATACAGGGCTATGGGGAGAGAGCGGGGCAGTGGGATTTGTTTGGGATTGATACAGGGCTATCGGGAGAGATCGGGGCAGTGGGATTAGTTTGGGATTTGATACAGGGCTATGGGGTGAGAGCGGGGCAGTGTGATTTGTTTGTGATTGCGACAGGGCTATAGGGAGAGTGCGGGGCAGTGGGATTAATTTGGGATTGATACAGAACTATGGGGAGAGAGCGGGGCAGTGGGATTAGGTTGGGGACTGATACAGGGCTATGGGGAGAGAGCGGGGCAGTGGGATTAGGTTGGGGACTGATACAGGGCTATGGGGAGAGAGCGGGGCAGTAGGATTAGGTTGGCGATTGATACAGGGCTATGGGGAGAGAGCAGGGCAGTGGGATTAGTTTGGGACTGAGACAGAGGGTTGTCAAGTAGCTGTTCCTAGTCCACTTTGGACAGATCCTGCCTTAAAATCAGCCTGTTGTTTGCTAAATTTCCCCACTGAACTCATTGTTAATCTGCTTTATCAAAACGTGCCTCGATCTCCTGGTATATTTCAATACTGAACCTCGGTAGATTAAATAAAAGTGTTACCGTGATTTGATTTAAATGCAGAGGAGGGATTCACATGCGGATGAATGTTGGTCCGCAGATGTCTGGGTACACCTTAGAAAAATGAAGCAAATAAAAGACAATTAAAGTCTGTTCTGGGTATTCTTACTGAGATTTGAATGAATTTTAGGCCGTGAGACAGGAGTGAAGGATTACATCAAACAAAGATAATGGCCCTGAAATCATGGTCTCCGTACCAACGACTTAGGCCTTGGTAGAGGCCTCGCAAGTTCCGTGTTTCCGTCTGCGCTGTGTATGCGCTGAATCCCCGGACTTGCAATCTATCAAGGTTTGCTACAGAATCGATAGAGTAAAGCTCTCTTTAAACCAGCCCATCAAAAACTCCCAGGGCAGGAACAAGACGGGTTAGATACAGAGTGAAGCTCCCTCTACACTGTCCCATCAAACACTCCCAAGGCAGGTACTGCACGGGTTAGATACAGAGTAAAGCTCCCTCTACGCTGTCCCATCAAACACTCCCAAGGCAGGTACAGCACGGGTTAGATATCGAGTAATGCTCCCTCTACACTGTCCCATCAAACACTCCCAAGGCAGGTACCGCACGGGTTAGATACAGAGTAAAGCTCCCTCTACACTGTCCCATCAAACACTCCCAGGGCAGGTACAGCACGGGTTAGATATAGAGTAAAGCTCCCTCTACACTGTCCCATCAAACACTCCCAAGGCAGGTGCTGCACGGGTTAGATACAGAGTAAAGCTCCCTCTACGCTGTCCCATCAAACACTCCCAAGGCAGGTACAGCACGGGTTAGATATAGAGTAATGCTCCCTCTACACTGTCCCATGAAACACTCCCAAGGCAGGTACCGCACAGGTTAGATACAGACAAAAAGCTGCCTCTACACTGTCCCATCAAACATTCCCAAGGCAGGTGCTGCACGGGTTAGATATATATAGTAATGCTCCCTCTACACTGGCCCATCAAACACTCCCAGGGCTATGGGGAGAGAACGTGGCAGTGGGGTTAGTTTGGGAATGATGCAGGGCTACGGGAGGAGAGTGGGGCAGAGGGATTAGTTTGGAATTGATGCAGGGCTATTGGGAAAAGTTTGGGATTGAGGCAGGGCTATGGGGAGAGAGTGGGGCAGTGGGATTAGTTTGCGATTGATTCAGGGCTATGGGGGGAGAGCAGGGCAGTGGGATTAGTTTGAGATCAAGACAGAGCTATGGGGGGAAAGCGAGATAGTGGGATTAGTTTGGGATTGATACAGGGCTATGGGGAGAGAGCGGGGCAGTGGGATTAGTTTGGGGGTGGTACAGGTCTATGGGGAGAGAGCGGGGCAGTGGGATTAGTTTGGGGATTGATACAGGGCTATGGGGAGAGAGCGGGGCAGTGGGATTAGTTTGGGGATTGATACAGGGCTATGGGGAGAGAGCGGGGCAGTGGGATTTGTTTGGGATTGATACAGGGCTATGGGGAGAAAGCGGGGCAGTGGAAATAGTTTGTGATTGATACAGGGCTATGGGGAGAAAGCGAGGCAGTGGGATTAGTTTGGTGATTGATACAGGGCTATGGGGAGAAAGCGGGGCAGTGGGATTAGTTTTGGGATTGATACAGGGCTATGGGGAGAAAGCGGGGCAGTGGGATTAGTTTGGTGATTGATAAAGGGCTATGGGGAGAGAGCGGGGCAGTGGGATTTGTTTGGTGATTGATGCAGGGCTATGGGGAGAGAGCGGGGCAGTGGGATTAGGTTGGGGACTGATACAGGGCTATGGGGAGAAAGCGGGGCAGTGGGATTAGTTTGGATATAACACAGGGCTATGGGGAGAAAGCGGGCAGTGGGATTTGTTTGGATATAACACAGGGCTATGGGGAGAAAGCGGGCAATGGGCTTACGTTGGGGATTGATACAGGGCTATGGGGAGAGAGCAGGGCAGTGGAAATAGTTTGTGATTGATACAGGGCTATGGGGAGAAAGCGGGGCAGTGGGATTAGTTTGGAGATTTATACAGGGCTATGGGGAGTGAGCGGGGCAGTGGGATTAGGTTGGGGACTGATACAGGGCTATGGGGATAGAGCGGGGCAGTGGGATTAGGTTGGGGCTTGATAAAGGGCTAACAGGAGAGAGCGGGGCAGTGGGATTAGTGTGGTGATATTTACAGGGCTATGGGGAGAGAGCGCGGCAGTGGGATTAGGCTGGGGACTGATACAGGGCTATGGGGAGAGAGCGGGGCAGTGGGATTAGGTTGGGGATTGATACAGGGCTATGGGGAGAGAGCGGGGCAGTGGGATTAGGCTGGGGACTGATACAGGGCTATGGGGAGAGAGCGGGGCAGTGGGATTAGGTTGGCGATTGATAAAGGGCTAACAGGAGAGAGCAGGGCAGTGGGATTAGTTTGGGACTGAGACAGAGGGTTGTCAAGTAGCTGTTCCCAGTCCACTTTGGACAGATCCTGCCTTATCATATTAAAATCGGCCTGTTGTTTGCTAAATTTCCCCACTGAACTCATTGTTAATCTGCTTTATCAAAACGTGCCTGGATCTCCTGGTATATTTCAATACTGAACCTCGGTAGATTAAATAAAAGTGTTACCGTGATTTGATTTAAATGCAGAGGAGGGATTCACATGCAGTCTGCAGATATCTGGGTACACCTTAGAAATATGAAGCAAATAAAAGACAAATAAAGTCCGTTCTGGGTATTCTTACTGAGATTTGAATGAATTTTAGGCCGTGAGACTCACTGTCTTATACACAGGAGTGAAGGATTACATCAAACAAAGATAATGGCCCTGAAATCATGGTCTCCGTACCAACGACTTAGGCCTTGGTAGAGGCCCCGCAAGTTCCGTGTTTCCGTCTGCGCTGTGTATGCGCTGAATCCCCGGACTTGCAATCTATCAAGGTTTGCTACAGAATCGATAGAGTAAAGCTGTCTTTAAACCAGCCCATCAAAAACTCCCAGGGCAGGAACAACACGGGTTAGATACAGAGTGAAGCTCCCTCTACACTGTCCCATCAAACACTCCCAAGGCAGGTACCGCACGGGTTAGATACAGAGTAAAGTTCCCTCTACACTGCCCCATCAAACACTCCCAAGGCAGGTACAGCATGGGTTAGATATAGAGTAATGCTCCCTCTACACTATCCCATCAAACACTCCCAAGGCAGGTACCGCACGGGTTAGATACAGAGTAAAGCTCCCTCTACGCTGTCCCATCAAACACTCCCAAGGCAGGTACAGCACGGGTTAGATATAGAGTAAAGCTCCCTCTACACTGTCCCATCAAACACTCCCAAGGCAGGTACCGCACGGGTTAGATACAGATAAAAAAGCTCCCTCTACACTGTCCCATCAAACATTCCCAAGGCAGGTGCTGCACGGGTTAGATATAGAGTAATGCTCCCTCTACACTGTCCCATCAAACACTCCCAGGGCTATGGGGAGAGAACGTGGCAGTGGGGTTAGTTTGGGAATGATGCAGGGCTATGGGCAGAGAGTGGGGCAGAGGGATTAGTTTGGAATTGATGCAGGGCTATCGGGAGAGAGAGAGGCATTGGGAAAAGTTTGGGATTGATGCAGGGCTATGGGGAGAGAGTTTGGCAGTGGGATTAGTTTGGGATTGATTCAGGGCTATGGGGGGAGTGCAGGGCAGTGGGATTAGTTTGGGATCAAGACAGAGCTATGGGGGGAAAGCAAGGCAGTCGGATTAGTTTCGGGATTGATACAGGGCTATGGGGAGAAAGCGGGGCAGTGGGATTAGTTTGGATATAACACAGGGCTATGAGGAGAAAGCGGGGCAGTGGGATTAGTTTGGATATAACACAGGGCTATGGGGAGAAAGCGGGCAGTGGGATTTGTTTGGATATAACACAGGGCTATGGGGAGTCAGCAGGGCAGTGGGATTAGTTTGGGATTGATACAGGGCTATGGGGAGAGAGCAGGGCAGTGGAATTAGTTTGGGGATTGAAACAGGGCTATGGGGAGAGAGCGGGGTATTGGGATAAGTTTGGGATTGATACAGGACTATGGGGAGAGAGTGGGGCTTTGGGATTAGTTTTGGATTGATACAGGGCTGTCGGGAGTGAGCGGGGCACTGGGATTAGTTTGTGATTGATACAGGGCTATGGGGAGTGAGCGGGGCAGTGGGATTATTTTGCGGATTGATACAGGGCTATGGGGAGAGAGCGGGGCAGTGGGATTAGTTTGGGGATTGATACAGGGCAATGGGGAGACAGCGGGGCAGTTTGATTAGTTTGGGATTGATACAGGACTATGGGGAGAGAGCGGGACAGTGGGATTAGCTTGGGGATTGATACAGGGCTATGGGGAGAGAGCGGGGCAGTGGGATTAGTTTGGGGATTGATACAGGGCTATGGGGAGTGAGCGGGGCAGTGGGAATAGTTTGGGATTGATACAGGGCTATCCGGAGAGAGCGGGGCAGTGGGATTAGTTTGGGATTTGATACAGGGCTATGGGGTGAGAGCGGGGCAGTGTGATTTGTTTGGGATTGATACAGGGCTATGGGGAGAGTGCAGGGCAGTGGGATTAGTTTGGGATTGATACAGAGCTATGGGGAGAGAGCGGGGCAGTGGGATTAGTTTGGGGATTAATGCAGGGCTATGGGGAGAGAGCAGGGCAGTGGGATTAGTTTGGGGATTGATACAGGGCTATGGGGAGAGAGCGGGGCAGTGGGATTAGTTTTGGATTGATACAGGGCTATCGGGAGTGAGCGGGGCACTGGGATTAGTTTGTGATTGATACAGGGCTATGGGGAGTGAGCGGGGCAGTGGGATTATTTTGCGGATTGATACAGGGCTATGGGGAGAGAGCGGGGCAGTGGGATTAGTTTGGGGATTGATACAGGGCTATGGGGAGTGAGCGGGGCAGTGGGAATAGTTTGGGATTGATACAGGGCAATGGGGAGACAGCGGGGCAGTTTGATTAGTTTGGGATTGATACAGGACTATGGGGAGTGAGCGGGACAGTGGGATTAGCTTGGGGATTGATACAGGGCTATGGGGAGAGAGCGGGGCAGTGGGATTAGTTTGGGGATTGATACAGGGCTATGGGGAGAGAGCGAGGCATTGGGAATAGTTTGGGATTGATACAGGGCTATCGGGAGAGATCGGGGCAGTGTGATTAGTTTGGGATTGATACAGGGCTATGGGGTTTTGTATATTCCACATGTCCTGTGCTTGAAGTCTCTGACATTGGCCAGACATTGTTTTAGCATTTCATTGTCTTGGGCTGTTTACTATGAACATCTTTACCTGTTTCTGATCTACACAGGATGCAACAGATCAGAAAAACCTCCATTCAACAATGCGAATTCCTGTCTCTGCAAAGACATCATGCTGTTCCACAATGCAGGAATGTCGCAAACAGCTTTTGCTAGCTGAGATCAACTTTAACCATTCAAACCTTTCAGGTAAAGAAGCTTCTAGATTCCGAGCCACAAATTGAATCGTTTAAGACAGAAAGAATGTCACAGAAATGTGATTTATTGCTGTTATTTTACAATTTACAAATATACACACAATTTGTGTCACTGAATTATAAACAAAAAGCAGGCAAAGCTATGACTTAACAGAAATAAACACTTGTTTTTCTTCCTGGACAGCAAAACCAGTCAGACTGACTTGCAAATGTTTACTGATATGTTGACGTAAAGATTTATAATTGACCAATTTCGCTTCTAATGTTTTTCTCTCAAACATTCTCCACAATATTAATCCCTGCTCTTGTCACAAGGAGTGTTGAATTATTTTAGGTACTTCGCAATTAAAAGCAGGAAACAAACTTCATTATACTCACAAATTTTAATCTCCTATTTCAAACATTCAAACCAAATCGAATTGTACGTTATCACTTTAATCAATGTATTTTCTGTGTCTCTCTCAATAAACAAAGAGTGGTTTCTTCTAAAGTAGCTTCCTGCAATTTTTATACATCATTACATAACTCTTGCTTCAATTAACACTCCACTAAATGTTTAAGAGGAAATCTATATTTACGTTATTCCTGCGACTTGTTAGGACTATCGAACGAGACATTATAAAATGGTTTGTGTTTTTCCCCTTTCTTGGTTCTCTTCCTAAATGTCTTAATGGTATATTTTTAAAAAGTCATTAAAAAGTAATCTGTAACTCCTACAAATCCTCCCCTACCTTCCCCCTCCACAACACCATGGTTGCAAGTTTGTGTAAAGCTACTCACTTTAGTCAATCACTCAAAATCAAATCTTGAGATATTTCAATTTGAAAACATTTTAACCATTTCAGAGCACTTTAAAAGCGTTTGGACTTCAAGACCTGGTTGAAACTTGTTTAGGTGAGGGGAAAATTGGCTTTTGCTTCAGTCTCTTCCAAAATCATGTTCGAAACTTAGGGGGAAAAAGTGTTTTTTACACTCATTTTTGGTGAAAAGTTCATTAAAAATCGTTAAAATCTTTCAAGTCTCACTGCAGCTTTGACAGAAGAAGTTGCTCCAAGTTTCTCCTTCCCCCTTCAATGCTGTCGTTAAACATCCGACAAAATAAAGTCTAATTCCAAACGGAGCTCCAATCAGAAAGTGAATAAAGTGGTTAAACTTCCTAAGAAGGCGGCGAGGTTATCTATCCCCAGCCTTGGCGATGAGCTGGGATCAGTTTTTGGAGATGTTGTTTCCTCTTTTTCTGTTGCCGTTCCCTCCGTCTCTAAGAGTCTGAGGTACAAACGGGGGCACAAACTACTTCCCTTTCTCGCAACATGATTTAAATAACCCTGGCTGATTTCCCTCTCTCTCTAACCCAGGGGTCACTGGATAATGATCAGGAGCAGGAACCCTGGCTGATTTTCCCCTCTCTCTAACCCAGGGGTCACTGGGCAGTGATCAGGAGCAGGAACCCTGCCTGATTTCCCCTCTCTCTAACCCAGGGATCACTGGACAGAGATCAGGAGCACGAACCCTGGCTCATTTCCCCTCTCTCTAACCCACAGGTCACTGGACAATGATCAGGAGCATGAACCCTGGATGGTTCCCCCTCTCTCTAGGTCACTGGATAGTGATCAGGAGCTGGAACCCTGGCTGATTTCCCTCTCTCTCTAACCCAGGGGTCACTGGACAATGATCAGGAGCAGGAACCCTGGCTGATTTCCCCTCTCTCTAACCCAGGGGTCACTGGGCAGTGATCAGGAGCTGGAACCCTGGCTGATTTCCCTCTCTCTCTAACCCAGGGGTCACTGGACAATGATCAGGAGCAGGAACCCTGGCTGATTTCCCCTCTCTCTAACCCAGGGGTCACTGGATAGTGATCAGGATCATGAACCCTGGCTGATTTCCCCTCTCTCTCTAACCCAGGTGTCACTGGACTGTGATAAGGAGCACGAACCCTGGCTGATTTCCCTCTCTCTCTCACCCAGGTGTCACTGGACTGTGATCAGGAGCAGGAACCCTGGCTGATTTCCCTCTCTCTCTATCCCAGGGGTCACTGGACTGTGATCAGGAGCAGGAACACCAGCTGATTTCCTCTCTCTCTAACTCAGGGGTCACTGGGCAGTGATCAGCAGCAGGAACCCAGGCTGATTGCCCTCTCTCTCTAAACCAGGGGTCACTGGACCGTGATCAGGAGCAGGAACCCTGGCTGATTTCCCCTCTCTCTAACCCAGGGGTCACTGGGCAGTGATCAGGAGCAGGAACCCTGGCTGATTTCCCCTCTCTCTAACCCAGGGGTCACTGGGCAGTGATCAGGAGCAGAAACCCTGGCTGATTTCCCCTCTCTAACCCAGGGGTCACTGGACAGTGATCAGGAGCAGGAACCCTGGCTGAATTCCCCTCTCTCTCTAACCCAGGGTTCACTGGGCAGTGATCAGGAGCAGGAACACTGGCTGATTTCCCTCTCTCTCTAACCCAGGGGTCACTGGGCAGTGATCAGGAGCAGGAATCCTGGCTGATTTCACCTCTCTCTAACCCAGGGGTCAGTGGATAGTGATCAGGAGCATGAACCCTGGCTGATTTCCCCTCTCTCTAACCCAGGGTTCACTGGACTGTGATCAGGAGCAGGAATCCTGGCTGATTTCCCTCTCTCTCTAACCCAGGGGTCAGTGGATAGTGATCAGGAGCATGAACCCTGGCTGATTTCCCCTCTCTCTAACCCAGGGGTCACTGGACTGTGATCAGGAGCAGGAACCCTGGCTGATTTCCCCTCTCTCTAACCCAGGGATCTCTGGATAGTGATCAGGAGCAGGAACCCTGGCTGATTTCCCTCTCTCTCTAACCCAGGGTTCACTGTGCAGTGATCAGGAGCAGGAACCCTGGCTGATTTCCCCTCTCTCTAACCCAGGGGTCACTGGGCAGTGATCAGGAGCAGGAACCCTGGCTGATTTCCCTCTCTCTCTAACCCAGGGGTCACTGGGCAGTGATCAGGAGCTGGAAACCCGGCTGATTTCCCCTCTCTCTAACCCAGGGGTCACTGGACTGTGATCAGGAGCATGAACCCTGGCTGATTTCGCTCTCTCTCTAACCCAGGGGTCACTGGACTGTGATCAGGAGCAGGAACCCTGGCTGATTTCGCTCTCTCTCTAACCCAGGGGTCACTGGACTGTGATCAGGAGCAGGAACCCTGGCTGATTTCCCCTCTCTCTAACCCAGGGATCTCTGGATAGTGATCAGGAGCAGGAACCCTGGCTGATTTCCCCTCTCTAACCGAGGAGTCACTGGACAGTGATCAGGAGCATGAACCCTGGCTGATTTCCCCTCTCTCTCTAACCCAGGGGTCACTGGACTGTGATAAGGAGCAGGAACCCAGGCTGATTTCCACTCTCTCAACCCAGGGTTCACTGGACAATGATCAGGAGCAGGAACCCTGGCTGATTTCCCCTCTCTCTAACCCAGGGGTCACTGGGCAGTGATCAGGAGCAGGAACCCTGGCTGATTTCACCTCTCTCTCTAACCCAGGGGTCACTGGGCAGTGATCAGGAGCAGGAACCCTGGCTGATTTCACCTCTCTCTCTAACCCAGGGGTCACTGGACAGTGATCAGGAGCAGGAACCCTGGCTGATTTCCCTCTCTCTCTAACCCAGGGGTCACTGGGCAGTGATCAGGAGCAGGAACCCTGGCTGATTTCCCCTCTCTCTAACCCAGGGGTCACTGGGCAGTGATCAGGAGCAGGAACCCTGGCTGATTTCCCCTCTCTCTAACCCAGGGGTCACTGGACAGCGATCAGGAGCAGGAACCCTGGCTGATTCCCCCTCTCTCCAAGCCAGTGGTCATTGGGCAGTGATCAGGAGCAGGTACCCTGGCTGATTTCCCCTCTCTCTCTCACCCAGGGGTCACTGGACAGTGATCAGGAGCAAGAACCCTGGCTGATTTCCCCTCTCTCTCTAACCCAGGGGTCACTGGACTGTGATCAGGAGCAGGAACCCAGGCTGATTTCCACTCTCTCAACCCAGGGTTCACTGGACAATGATCAGGAGCAGGAACCCTGGCTGATTTCCCCTCTCTCTAACCCAGGGGTCACTGGGCAGTGATCAGGAGCAGGAACCCTGGCTGATTTCACCTCTCTTTCTAACCCAGGGGTCACTGGACAGTGATCAGGAGCAGGAACCCTGGCTGATTTCCCTCTCTCTCTAACCCAGGGGTCACTGGGCAGTGATCAGGAGCAGGAACCCTGGCTGATTTCACCTCTCTCTCTAACCCAGGGGTCACTGGACAGTGATCAGGAGCAGGAACCCTGGCTGATTTCCCTCTCTCTCTAACCCAGGGATCACTGGGCAGTGATCAGGAGCAGGAACCCTGGCTGATTTCCCCTCTCTCTAACCAGGGGTCACTGGATAGTGATCAGGAGCATGAACCCTGGCTGATTTCACCTGTCTCTCTAACCCAGGGGTCACTGGACAATGATCAGGAGCAGGAACCCTGGCTGATTTCCCCTCTCTCTAACCCAGGAGTCACTGGACAGTGATCAGGAGCAGGAACCCTGGCTGGTTCCCCCTCTCTCTAACCCAGGGGTCACTGGACTGTAATCAGGAGCAGGAACCCTGGCTGATTTCCCCTCTCTCTAACCCAGGGTTCACTGGACTGTAATCAGGAGCTGGAACCCGGGCTGATTTCCCCTCTCTCTAACCCAGGAGTCACTGGACAGTGATCAGGAGCACGAACCCTGGCTGATTTCCCTCTCTCTCTCACCCAGGTGTCACTGGACTGTGATCAGGAGCAGGAACCCTGGCTGATTTCCCTCTCTCTCTATCCCAGGGGTCACTGGACTGTGATCAGGAGCAGGAATCCTGGCTGATTTCACCTCTCTCTAACCCAGGGGTCAGTGGATAGTGATCAGGAGCATGAACCCTGGCTGATTTCCCCTCTCTCTAACCCAGGGTTCACTGGACTGTGATCAGGAGCAGGAATCCTGGCTGATTTCCCTCTCTCTCTAACCCAGGGGTCAGTGGATAGTGATCAGGAGCATGAACCCCGGCTGATTTACCCTCTCTCTAACCCAAGGGTCACTGGACTGTGATCAGGAGCATGAACCCTGGCTGATTTCCCTCTCTCTCTAACCCAGGGGTCACTGGACTGTGATCAGGGGCAGGAACCCTGGCTGATTTCCCCTCTCTCTAACCCAGGGATCTCTGGATAGTGATCAGGAGCAGGAACCCTGGCTGATTTCCCCTCTCTAACCCAGGAGTCACTGGACAGTGATCAGGAGCATGAACCCTGGCTGATTTCCCCTCTCTCTCTAACCCAGGGGTCACTGGACTGTGATCAGGAGCAGGAACCCAGGCTGATTTCCACTCTCTCAACCCAGGGTTCACTGGACAATGATCAGGAGCAGGAACCCTGGCTGATTTCCCCTCTCTCTAACCCAGGGGTCACTGGGCAGTGATCAGGAGCAGGAACCCTGGCTGATTTCACCTCTCTCTCTAACCCAGGGGTCACTGGACAGTGATCAGGAGCAGGAACCCTGGCTGATTTCCCTCTCTCTCTAACCCAGGGGTCACTGGGCAGTGATCAGGAGCAGGAACCCTGGCTGATTTCACCTCTCTCTCTAACCCAGGGGTCACTGGACAGTGATCAGGAGCAGGAACCCTGGCTGATTTCCCTCTCTCTCTAACCCAGGGGTCACTGGGCAGTGATCAGGAGCAGGAACCCTGGCTGATTTCCCCTCTCTCTAACCCAGGGGTCACTGGGCAGTGATCAGGAGCAAGAACCCTGGCTGATTTCCCCTCTCTCTAACCCAGGGGTCACTGGACAGCGATCAGGAGCAGGAACCCTGGCTGATTTCCCCTCTCTCTAACCCAGGGGTCATTGGGCAGTGATCAGGAGCAGGTACCCTGGCTGATTTCCCCTCTCTCTCTAACCCAGGGGTCACTGGACTGTGATCAGGAGTAGGAACCCTGGCTGATTTCACCTCTCTCTCTAACCCAGGGGTCACTGGACAGTGATCAGGAGCAAGAACCCTGGCTGATTTCCCCTCTCTCTAACCCAGGGGTCACTGGACAATGATCAGGAGCAGGAACCCTGGCTGATTTCCCCTCTCTCTAACTCAGGGGTCACTGGACAGTGATCAGGAGCAGGAACCCTGGCTGATTTCCCCTCTCTCTAACCCAGGGGTCACTGGACAATGATCAGGAGCAGGAACCCAGGCTGAATTCCCCGCTCTCTAACCCAGTGGTCACTGGTCAGTGATCAGGAGCAGGAACCCTGGCTGATTTCCTCCTCTCTCTAACCCAGGAGTCACTGGGCATTGATCAGGAGCAGGAACCCCGGCTCATTTCCCCCTCTCTCTAAACCAGGGGTCACTGGGCAGTGATCAGGAGCAGGAACCCTGGCTGATTTCCCCTCTTTCCAACCCAGGGGTCACTGGGCAGTGATCAGGAGCAGGAACCCTGGCTGATTTCCCCTCTTTCCAACCCAGTGGTCACTGGTCAGTGATCAGGAGCAGGAACCCTGGCTGATTTCCTCCTCTCTCTAACCCAGGAGTCACTGGGCAGTGATCAGGAGCAGGAACCCCGGCTGATTTCCCCCTCTCTCTAACCCAGGGGTCACTGGACAGTGATCAGGAGCAGGAACCCTGGCTGATTTCCCTCTCTCTCTAACCCAGGGGTCACTGGGCAGTGATCAGGAGCAGGAACCCTGGCTGATTTCCCCTCTCTCTAACCCAGGGGTCACTGGGCAGTGATCAGGAGCAGGAACCCTGGCTGATTTCCCCTCTCTCTAACCCAGGGGTCACTGGACAGCGATCAGGAGCAGGAACCCTGGCTGATTCCCCCTCTCTCTAAGCCAGTGGTCATTGGGCAGTGATCAGGAGCAGGTACCCTGGCTGATTTCCCCTCTCTCTCTAACCCAGGGGTCACTGGACTGTGATCAGGAGCAGGAACCCTGGCTGATTTCACCTCTCTCTCTAACCCAGGGGTCACTGGACTGTGATCAGGAGCAAGAACCCTGGCTGATTTCCCCTCTCTCTAACCCAGGGGTCACTGGACAATGATCAGGAGCAGGAACCCTGGCTGATTTCCCCTCTCTCTAACTCAGGGGTCACTGGACAGTGATCAGGAGCAGGAACCCTGGCTGATTTCCCCTCTCTCTAACCCAGGGGTCACTGGACAATGATCAGGAGCAGGAACCCTGGCTGAATTCCCCGCTCTCTAACCCAGTGGTCACTGGTCAGTGATCAGGAGCAGGAACCCTGGCTGATTTCCTCCTCTCTCTAACCCAGGAGTCACTGGGCAGTGATCAGGAGCAGGAACCCCGGCTGATTTCCCCCTCTCTCTAAACCAGGGGTCACTGGGCAGTGATCAGGAGCAGGAACCCTGGCTGATTTCCCCTCTTTCCAACCCAGGGGTCACTGGGCAGTGATCAGGAGCAGGAACCCTGGCTGATTTCCCCTCTCTCTAACCCAGGAGTCACTGGACAGTAATCAGGAGCAGGAACCCTGGCTGATTTCCCATCTCTCTCTAACCCATGGGTCACTGGACAGTGATCAGGAGCAGGAATCCTGGCTGATTTCCCATCTCTCTAACACAGAGATCACTGGATAGTGATCAGGAGCGGGATAAGCATGGGATTGATCCGGGGCAATGGGGAGTGAGCGTGGCAGTAGGATTAGTTTGTGATTGATACAGGGCTAGAGGAGAGAGCTGGGCAGTGGGATTAGTTTGGGATTGATACAGGGCTATGGGGAGAGAGGGTGCAGTGGGATTAGTTTGGATATAACACAGGGCTATGGGGTGAAAGCAGGGCAGTGGACTTACGTTGGGGATTGATACAGGGCTATGGGGAGAGAGCGGGGCAGTGGGATTTGTTTGGGATTGATACAGGGCTATGGGGAGAAAGCGGGGCAGTGGGATTAATTTGGGGATTGATACAGGGCTATGGGGAGAAAGCGGGGCAGTGGGATTTGTTTGGATATAACACAGGGCTATGGGGAGAAAGCGGGCAGTGGCATTTGTTTGGCTATAACACAGGGCTATGGGGAGAAAGCGGGCAGTGGGCTTTCGTTGGGGATTGATACAGGGCTATGGGGAGAGAGCAGGGCAGTGGAAATAGTTTGTGATTGATACAGGGCTATGGGGAGAAAGCAGGGCAGTGGGATTAGTTTGGGGATTGATACAGGGCTATGGTGTGAGAGCAGGGCAGTCTGATTAGTTTGGGATTGATACAGGGTTATCGGGAGCGAGTGAGGCATTGGGAATAGTTTGGGATTGATACAGGGCTATGGGGAGAGAGCGGTGCAGTGGGATTTGTTTGGATATAACACAGGGCTATGGGGAGAAAGCAGGGCAGTGGACTTATGTTGGGGATTGATACAGGGCTATGGGGAGAGAGCGGAGCTGTGGGATTTGTTTCGGATTGATACAGAGCTATGGGGAGAAAGCGGGGCAGTGGGATTAATTTGGGGATTGATACAGGGCTATGGGGAGAAAGCGGGGCAGTGGGATTAGTTTGGATATAACACAGGGCTATGGGGAGAAAGCGGGCAGTGGGATTTGTTTGGATATAACACAGGGCTATGGGGAGAAAGCGGGCAGTGGGCTTACGTTGGGGATTGATACAGGGCTATGGGGAGAGAGCGCGGCAGTGGGATTAGGCTGGGGACTGATACAGGGCTATGGGGAGAGAGCAGGGCAGTGGGATTAGGTTGGGGATTGATAAAGGGCTAACAGGAGAGAGCAGGGCAGTGGGATTAGTTTGGGACTGAGACAGAGGGTTGTCAAGTAGCTGTTCCCAGTCCACTTTGGACAGTTCCTGCCTTATCATATTAAAGTCGGCCTGTTGTTTGCTAAATTTCCGCACTGAACTCACGGTTAATCTGCTTTATCAAAACGTGCCTGGATCTCCTGGTATATTTCAATACTGAACCTCGGTAGATTAAATAAAAGTGTTACCGTGATTTGATTGAAATGAAGAGGAGGGATTCACATGCGGATGAATGTTGGTCTGCAGATATCTGGGTACACCTTAGAAAAATGAAGCAAATAAAAGACAATTAAAGTCTGTTCTGGGTATTCCTACTGAGATTTGAATGAATTTTAGGCCGTGAGACTCACTGTCTTATACACAGGAGAGAAGGATTACATCAAACAAAGATAATGGCCCTGAAATCATGGTCTCCGTACCAATGACTTAGGCCTTGGTAGAGGCCCCGCAAGTTCCGTGTTTCCGTCTGCGCTGTGTATGCGCTGAATCCCCGGACTTGCAATCTATCAAGGTTTGCTACAGAATCGATAGAGTAAAGCTGTCTTTAAACCAGCCCATCAAAAACTCCCAGGGCAGGAACAACACAGGTTAGATACAGAGTGAAGCTCCCTCTACACTGTCCCATCAAACACTCCCAAGGCAGGTACTGCACGGGTTAGATACAGACAAAAAGATCCCTCTACACTGTCCCATCAAACATTCCCAAGGCAGGTGCTGCACGGGTTAGATATATATAGCAATGCTCCCTCTACACTGTCCCATCAAACACTCCCAGGACTATGGGGAGAGAACGTGGCAGTGGGGTTAGTTTGGGATTGATGCAGGGCTATGGGGAGAGAGTGGGGCAGTGGGATTAGTTTGGGATTGATTCAGGGCTATGGGGGGAGAGCAGAGCAGTGGGATTAGTTTGGGATCAAGACAGAGCTATGAGGGGAAAGCGAGGCAGTGGGATTACTTTGGGATTGATACAGGGCTTTGGGGAGAGAGCGGGGCAGTGGGATTAGATTGGGGATTGATACAGGGCTACGGGGAGTCAGCAGGGCAGTGGGATTAGTTTGGGGATTGATACAGGGTATGGGGAGAGAGCGGGGCAGTGGGATTAGTTTGGGGATTGATACAGGGCTATGGGGAGAGAGCAGGGCAGTGGGATTAGTTTGGGGATTGATACAGGGCTATGGGGAGAGAGTGGGGCAGTGGGATTAGTTTGGGATTGATTCAGGGCTATCGGGAGTGAGCGGGGCACTGGGATTAGTTTGGGATTGATACAGGACTATGGGGAGAGAGTGGGGCTTTGGGATTAGTTTTGGATTGATACAGGGCTATCGGGAGTGAGCGGGGCACTGGGATTAGTTTGGGATTGATCCAGGACTATGGGGAGAGAGTGGGGCTTTGGGATTAGTTTTGGATTGATACAGGGCTATCGGGAGTGAGCGGGGCACTGGCATTAGTTTGGGATTGATACAGGGCTATGGGGAGTGAGCGGGGCAGTGGGATTAGTTTGCGGATTGATACAGGGCTATGGGGAGAGAGCGGGGCAGTGGGATTAGTTTGGGGATTGATACAGGGCTATGGGGAGAGAGCGGGGAAGTTTGATTAGTTTGGGGATTGATACAGGGCTATGTAGAGAGCGGGGCAGTGGGATTAGTTTGGGATTGATACAGGGCTATCGGGAGAGATCGGGGCAGTGGGATTAGTTTGAGATTGATACAGGGCTATGGGGAGAGAGCGGGGTCGTGGGATTAATTTGGGATTGATACAGGGCTATGGGGAGAGATCGGGGCAGTGGGATTAGTTTGGGATTGATACAGGGCTATGGGGAGAGAGCGGGGCAGTGGGATTAGTTTGGGATTTGATACAGGGCTATGGGGTGAGAGCGGGGCAGTGTGATTTGTTTGTGATTGCGACAGGGCTATGGGGAGAGTGCGGGGCAGTGGGATTAATTTGGGATTGATACAGAGCTATGGGGAGAGAGCGGGGCAGTGGGATTAGGTTGGGGACTGATACAGGGCTATGGGGAGAGAGCGAGGCAGTGGGATTCGGTTGGCGATTGATAAAGGGCTAACAGGAGAGAGCAGGGCAGTGGGATTAGTTTGGGGCTGAGACAGAGGGTTGTCAAGTAGCTGTTCCTAGTCCACTTTGGACAGATCCTGCCTTAAAATCGGCCTGTTGTTTGCTAAATTTCCCCACTGAACTCATTGTTAATCTGCTTTATCAAAACGTGCCTGGATCTCCTGGTATATTTCAATACTGAACCTCGGTAGATTAAATAAAAGTGTTACCGTGATTTGATTTAAATGCAGAGGAGGGATTCACATGCGGATGAATGTTGGTCTGCAGATATCTGGGTACACCTTAGAAAAATGAAGCAAATAAAAGACAATTAAAGTCTGTTCTGGGTATTCTTACTGAGATTTGAATGAATTTTAGGCCGTGAGACTCACTGTCTTATACACAGGAGTGAAGGATTACATCAAACAAAGATAATGGCCCTGAAATCATGGTCTCCGTACCAACGACTTAGGCCTTGGTAGAGGCCCCGCAAGTTCCGTGTTTCCGTCTGCGCTGTGTATGTGCTGAATCCCCGGACTTGCAATCTATCAAGGTTTGCTACAGAATCGATAGAGTAAAGCTCTCTTTAAACCAGCCCATCAAAAACTCCCAGGGCAGGAACAAGACGGGTTAGATACAGAGTGAAGCTCCCTCTACACTGTCCCATCAAACACTCCCAGGACTATGGGGAGAGAACGTGGCAGTGGGGTTAGTTTGGGATTGATGCAGGGCTATGGGGAGAGAGTGGGGCAGTGGGATTAGTTTGGGATTGATTCAGGGCTATGGGGGGAGAGCAGAGCAGTGGGATTAGTTTGGGATTAAGACAGAGCTATGGGGGGAAAGCGAGGCAGTGGGATTACTTTGGGATTGATACAGGGCTATGGGGAGAGAGCGGGGCAGTGGGATTAGATTGGGGATTGATACAGGGCTATGGGGAGTCAGCAGGGCAGTGGGATTAGTTTGGGGATTGATACAGGGTATGGGGAGGGAGCGGGGCAGTGGGATTAGTTTGGGGATTGATACAGGGCTATGGGGAGAGAGCAGGGCAGTGGGATTAGTTTGGGGATTGATACAGGGCTATGGGGATATAGCGGGGCAGTGGGATTAGTTTGGGATTGATACATGGCTATGGGGAGAGAGCAGGGCGGTGGGATTAGTTTGGGATTGATACAGGGCTATGGGGAGAGAGCGGGGCATTGGGATTAGTTTGCGATTGATACAGGGCTATGGGGAGAGAGCGGGGCAGTGGGATTAGTTTGGGGATTGAAACAGGGCTCTGGGGAGAGAGCGGGGCATTGGGATTAGTTTGGGATTGATACAGGACTATGGGGAGAGAGTGGGGCTTTGGGATTAGTTTTGGATTGATACACGGCTATCGGGAGTGAGCAGGGCACTGGGATTAGTTTGGGATTGATACAGGACTATGGGGAGAGAGTGGGGCTTTGGGATTAGTTTTGGATTGATACAGGGCTATCGGGAGTGAGCGGGGCACTGGGATTAGTTTGGGATTGATACAGGGCTATGGGGAGTGAGCGGGGCAGTGGGATTAGTTTGCGGATTGATACAGGGCTATGGGGAGAGAGCGGGGCAGTGGGATTTGTTTGGGATTGATACAGGGCTATCGGGAGAGATCGGGGCAGTGGGATTAGTTTGGGATTTGATACAGGGCTATGGGGTGAGAGCGGGGCAGTGTGATTTGTTTGTGATTGCGACAGGGCTATAGGGAGAGTGCGGGGCAGTGGGATTAATTTGGGATTGATACAGAACTATGGGGAGAGAGCGGGGCAGTGGGATTAGGTTGGGGACTGATACAGGGCTATGGGGAGAGAGCGGGGCAGTGGGATTAGGTTGGGGACTGATACAGGGCTATGGGGAGAGAGCGGGGCAGTAGGATTAGGTTGGCGATTGATACAGGGCTATGGGGAGAGAGCAGGGCAGTGGGATTAGTTTGGGACTGAGACAGAGGGTTGTCAAGTAGCTGTTCCTAGTCCACTTTGGACAGATCCTGCCTTAAAATCAGCCTGTTGTTTGCTAAATTTCCCCACTGAACTCATTGTTAATCTGCTTTATCAAAACGTGCCTCGATCTCCTGGTATATTTCAATACTGAACCTCGGTAGATTAAATAAAAGTGTTACCGTGATTTGATTTAAATGCAGAGGAGGGATTCACATGCGGATGAATGTTGGTCCGCAGATGTCTGGGTACACCTTAGAAAAATGAAGCAAATAAAAGACAATTAAAGTCTGTTCTGGGTATTCTTACTGAGATTTGAATGAATTTTAGGCCGTGAGACAGGAGTGAAGGATTACATCAAACAAAGATAATGGCCCTGAAATCATGGTCTCCGTACCAACGACTTAGGCCTTGGTAGAGGCCTCGCAAGTTCCGTGTTTCCGTCTGCGCTGTGTATGCGCTGAATCCCCGGACTTGCAATCTATCAAGGTTTGCTACAGAATCGATAGAGTAAAGCTCTCTTTAAACCAGCCCATCAAAAACTCCCAGGGCAGGAACAAGACGGGTTAGATACAGAGTGAAGCTCCCTCTACACTGTCCCATCAAACACTCCCAAGGCAGGTACTGCACGGGTTAGATACAGAGTAAAGCTCCCTCTACGCTGTCCCATCAAACACTCCCAAGGCAGGTACAGCACGGGTTAGATATCGAGTAATGCTCCCTCTACACTGTCCCATCAAACACTCCCAAGGCAGGTACCGCACGGGTTAGATACAGAGTAAAGCTCCCTCTACACTGTCCCATCAAACACTCCCAGGGCAGGTACAGCACGGGTTAGATATAGAGTAAAGCTCCCTCTACACTGTCCCATCAAACACTCCCAAGGCAGGTGCTGCACGGGTTAGATACAGAGTAAAGCTCCCTCTACGCTGTCCCATCAAACACTCCCAAGGCAGGTACAGCACGGGTTAGATATAGAGTAATGCTCCCTCTACACTGTCCCATGAAACACTCCCAAGGCAGGTACCGCACAGGTTAGATACAGACAAAAAGCTGCCTCTACACTGTCCCATCAAACATTCCCAAGGCAGGTGCTGCACGGGTTAGATATATATAGTAATGCTCCCTCTACACTGGCCCATCAAACACTCCCAGGGCTATGGGGAGAGAACGTGGCAGTGGGGTTAGTTTGGGAATGATGCAGGGCTACGGGAGGAGAGTGGGGCAGAGGGATTAGTTTGGAATTGATGCAGGGCTATTGGGAAAAGTTTGGGATTGAGGCAGGGCTATGGGGAGAGAGTGGGGCAGTGGGATTAGTTTGCGATTGATTCAGGGCTATGGGGGGAGAGCAGGGCAGTGGGATTAGTTTGAGATCAAGACAGAGCTATGGGGGGAAAGCGAGATAGTGGGATTAGTTTGGGATTGATACAGGGCTATGGGGAGAGAGCGGGGCAGTGGGATTAGTTTGGGGGTGGTACAGGTCTATGGGGAGAGAGCGGGGCAGTGGGATTAGTTTGGGGATTGATACAGGGCTATGGGGAGAGAGCGGGGCAGTGGGATTAGTTTGGGGATTGATACAGGGCTATGGGGAGAGAGCGGGGCAGTGGGATTTGTTTGGGATTGATACAGGGCTATGGGGAGAAAGCGGGGCAGTGGAAATAGTTTGTGATTGATACAGGGCTATGGGGAGAAAGCGAGGCAGTGGGATTAGTTTGGTGATTGATACAGGGCTATGGGGAGAAAGCGGGGCAGTGGGATTAGTTTTGGGATTGATACAGGGCTATGGGGAGAAAGCGGGGCAGTGGGATTAGTTTGGTGATTGATAAAGGGCTATGGGGAGAGAGCGGGGCAGTGGGATTTGTTTGGTGATTGATGCAGGGCTATGGGGAGAGAGCGGGGCAGTGGGATTAGGTTGGGGACTGATACAGGGCTATGGGGAGAAAGCGGGGCAGTGGGATTAGTTTGGATATAACACAGGGCTATGGGGAGAAAGCGGGCAGTGGGATTTGTTTGGATATAACACAGGGCTATGGGGAGAAAGCGGGCAATGGGCTTACGTTGGGGATTGATACAGGGCTATGGGGAGAGAGCAGGGCAGTGGAAATAGTTTGTGATTGATACAGGGCTATGGGGAGAAAGCGGGGCAGTGGGATTAGTTTGGAGATTTATACAGGGCTATGGGGAGTGAGCGGGGCAGTGGGATTAGGTTGGGGACTGATACAGGGCTATGGGGATAGAGCGGGGCAGTGGGATTAGGTTGGGGCTTGATAAAGGGCTAACAGGAGAGAGCGGGGCAGTGGGATTAGTGTGGTGATATTTACAGGGCTATGGGGAGAGAGCGCGGCAGTGGGATTAGGCTGGGGACTGATACAGGGCTATGGGGAGAGAGCGGGGCAGTGGGATTAGGTTGGGGATTGATACAGGGCTATGGGGAGAGAGCGGGGCAGTGGGATTAGGCTGGGGACTGATACAGGGCTATGGGGAGAGAGCGGGGCAGTGGGATTAGGTTGGCGATTGATAAAGGGCTAACAGGAGAGAGCAGGGCAGTGGGATTAGTTTGGGACTGAGACAGAGGGTTGTCAAGTAGCTGTTCCCAGTCCACTTTGGACAGATCCTGCCTTATCATATTAAAATCGGCCTGTTGTTTGCTAAATTTCCCCACTGAACTCATTGTTAATCTGCTTTATCAAAACGTGCCTGGATCTCCTGGTATATTTCAATACTGAACCTCGGTAGATTAAATAAAAGTGTTACCGTGATTTGATTTAAATGCAGAGGAGGGATTCACATGCAGTCTGCAGATATCTGGGTACACCTTAGAAATATGAAGCAAATAAAAGACAAATAAAGTCCGTTCTGGGTATTCTTACTGAGATTTGAATGAATTTTAGGCCGTGAGACTCACTGTCTTATACACAGGAGTGAAGGATTACATCAAACAAAGATAATGGCCCTGAAATCATGGTCTCCGTACCAACGACTTAGGCCTTGGTAGAGGCCCCGCAAGTTCCGTGTTTCCGTCTGCGCTGTGTATGCGCTGAATCCCCGGACTTGCAATCTATCAAGGTTTGCTACAGAATCGATAGAGTAAAGCTGTCTTTAAACCAGCCCATCAAAAACTCCCAGGGCAGGAACAACACGGGTTAGATACAGAGTGAAGCTCCCTCTACACTGTCCCATCAAACACTCCCAAGGCAGGTACCGCACGGGTTAGATACAGAGTAAAGTTCCCTCTACACTGCCCCATCAAACACTCCCAAGGCAGGTACAGCATGGGTTAGATATAGAGTAATGCTCCCTCTACACTATCCCATCAAACACTCCCAAGGCAGGTACCGCACGGGTTAGATACAGAGTAAAGTTCCCTCTACACTGCCCCATCAAACACTCCCAAGGCAGGTACAGCATGGGTTAGATATAGAGTAATGCTCCCTCTACACTATCCCATCAAACACTCCCAAGGCAGGTACTGCTCGGGTTAGATACAGAGTAAAGCTCCCTCTACGCTGTCCCATCAAACACTCCCAAGGCAGGTACAGCACGGGTTAGATATAGAGTAAAGCTCCCTCTACACTGTCCCATCAAACACTCCCAAGGCAGGTACCGCACGGGTTAGATACAGATAAAAAAGCTCCCTCTACACTGTCCCATCAAACATTCCCAAGGCAGGTGCTGCACGGGTTAGATATAGAGTAATGCTCCCTCTACACTGTCCCATCAAACACTCCCAGGGCTATGGGGAGAGAACGTGGCAGTGGGGTTAGTTTGGGAATGATGCAGGGCTATGGGCAGAGAGTGGGGCAGAGGGATTAGTTTGGAATTGATGCAGGGCTATCGGGAGAGAGAGAGGCATTGGGAAAAGTTTGGGATTGATGCAGGGCTATGGGGAGAGAGTTTGGCAGTGGGATTAGTTTGGGATTGATTCAGGGCTATGGGGGGAGTGCAGGGCAGTGGGATTAGTTTGGGATCAAGACAGAGCTATGGGGGGAAAGCAAGGCAGTCGGATTAGTTTCGGGATTGATACAGGGCTATGGGGAGAAAGCGGGGCAGTGGGATTAGTTTGGATATAACACAGGGCTATGAGGAGAAAGCGGGGCAGTGGGATTAGTTTGGATATAACACAGGGCTATGGGGAGAAAGCGGGCAGTGGGATTTGTTTGGATATAACACAGGGCTATGGGGAGTCAGCAGGGCAGTGGGATTAGTTTGGGATTGATACAGGGCTATGGGGAGAGAGCAGGGCAGTGGAATTAGTTTGGGGATTGAAACAGGGCTATGGGGAGAGAGCGGGGTATTGGGATAAGTTTGGGATTGATACAGGACTATGGGGAGAGAGTGGGGCTTTGGGATTAGTTTTGGATTGATACAGGGCTGTCGGGAGTGAGCGGGGCACTGGGATTAGTTTGTGATTGATACAGGGCTATGGGGAGTGAGCGGGGCAGTGGGATTATTTTGCGGATTGATACAGGGCTATGGGGAGAGAGCGGGGCAGTGGGATTAGTTTGGGGATTGATACAGGGCAATGGGGAGACAGCGGGGCAGTTTGATTAGTTTGGGATTGATACAGGACTATGGGGAGAGAGCGGGACAGTGGGATTAGCTTGGGGATTGATACAGGGCTATGGGGAGAGAGCGGGGCAGTGGGATTAGTTTGGGGATTGATACAGGGCTATGGGGAGTGAGCGGGGCAGTGGGAATAGTTTGGGATTGATACAGGGCTATCCGGAGAGAGCGGGGCAGTGGGATTAGTTTGGGATTTGATACAGGGCTATGGGGTGAGAGCGGGGCAGTGTGATTTGTTTGGGATTGATACAGGGCTATGGGGAGAGTGCAGGGCAGTGGGATTAGTTTGGGATTGATACAGAGCTATGGGGAGAGAGCGGGGCAGTGGGATTAGTTTGGGGATTAATGCAGGGCTATGGGGAGAGAGCAGGGCAGTGGGATTAGTTTGGGGATTGATACAGGGCTATGGGGAGAGAGCGGGGCAGTGGGATTAGTTTTGGATTGATACAGGGCTATCGGGAGTGAGCGGGGCACTGGGATTAGTTTGTGATTGATACAGGGCTATGGGGAGTGAGCGGGGCAGTGGGATTATTTTGCGGATTGATACAGGGCTATGGGGAGAGAGCGGGGCAGTGGGATTAGTTTGGGGATTGATACAGGGCTATGGGGAGTGAGCGGGGCAGTGGGAATAGTTTGGGATTGATACAGGGCAATGGGGAGACAGCGGGGCAGTTTGATTAGTTTGGGATTGATACAGGACTATGGGGAGTGAGCGGGACAGTGGGATTAGCTTGGGGATTGATACAGGGCTATGGGGAGAGAGCGGGGCAGTGGGATTAGTTTGGGGATTGATACAGGGCTATGGGGAGAGAGCGAGGCATTGGGAATAGTTTGGGATTGATACAGGGCTATCGGGAGAGATCGGGGCAGTGTGATTAGTTTGGGATTGATACAGGGCTATGGGGTTTTGTATATTCCACATGTCCTGTGCTTGAAGTCTCTGACATTGGCCAGACATTGTTTTAGCATTTCATTGTCTTGGGCTGTTTACTATGAACATCTTTACCTGTTTCTGATCTACACAGGATGCAACAGATCAGAAAAACCTCCATTCAACAATGCGAATTCCTGTCTCTGCAAAGACATCATGCTGTTCCACAATGCAGGAATGTCGCAAACAGCTTTTGCTAGCTGAGATCAACTTTAACCATTCAAACCTTTCAGGTAAAGAAGCTTCTAGATTCCGAGCCACAAATTGAATCGTTTAAGACAGAAAGAATGTCACAGAAATGTGATTTATTGCTGTTATTTTACAATTTACAAATATACACACAATTTGTGTCACTGAATTATAAACAAAAAGCAGGCAAAGCTATGACTTAACAGAAATAAACACTTGTTTTTCTTCCTGGACAGCAAAACCAGTCAGACTGACTTGCAAATGTTTACTGATATGTTGACGTAAAGATTTATAATTGACCAATTTCGCTTCTAATGTTTTTCTCTCAAACATTCTCCACAATATTAATCCCTGCTCTTGTCACAAGGAGTGTTGAATTATTTTAGGTACTTCGCAATTAAAAGCAGGAAACAAACTTCATTATACTCACAAATTTTAATCTCCTATTTCAAACATTCAAACCAAATCGAATTGTACGTTATCACTTTAATCAATGTATTTTCTGTGTCTCTCTCAATAAACAAAGAGTGGTTTCTTCTAAAGTAGCTTCCTGCAATTTTTATACATCATTACATAACTCTTGCTTCAATTAACACTCCACTAAATGTTTAAGAGGAAATCTATATTTACGTTATTCCTGCGACTTGTTAGGACTATCGAACGAGACATTATAAAATGGTTTGTGTTTTTCCCCTTTCTTGGTTCTCTTCCTAAATGTCTTAATGGTATATTTTTAAAAAGTCATTAAAAAGTAATCTGTAACTCCTACAAATCCTCCCCTACCTTCCCCCTCCTCAACACCATGGTTGCAAGTTTGTGTAAAGCTACTCACTTTAGTCAATCACTCAAAATCAAATCTTGAGATATTTCAATTTGAAAACATTTTAACCATTTCAGAGCACTTTAAAAGCGTTTGGACTTCAAGACCTTGTTGAAACTTGTTTAGGTGAGGGGAAAATTGGCTTTTGCTTCAGTCTCTTCCAAAATCATGTTCGAAACTTAGGGGGAAAAAGTGTTTTTTACACTCATTTTTGGTGAAAAGTTCATTAAAAATCGTTAAAATCTTTCAAGTCTCACTGCAGCTTTGACAGAAGAAGTTGCTCCAAGTTTCTCCTTCCCCCTTCAATGCTGTCGTTAAACATCCGACAAAATAAAGTCTAATTCCAAACGGAGCTCCAATCAGAAAGTGAATAAAGTGGTTAAACTTCCTAAGAAGGCGGCGAGGTTATCTATCCCCAGCCTTGGCGATGAGCTGGGATCAGTTTTTGGAGATGTTGTTTCCTCTTTTTCTGTTGCCGTTCCCTCCGTCTCTAAGAGTCTGAGGTACAAACGGGGGCACAAACTACTTCCCTTTCTCGCAACATGATTTAAATAACCCTGGCTGATTTCCCTCTCTCTCTAACCCAGGGGTCACTGGACAATGATCAGGAGCAGGAACCCTGGCTGATTTTCCCCTCTCTCTAACCCAGGGGTCACTGGGCAGTGATCAGGAGCAGGAACCCTGCCTGATTTCCCCTCTCTCTAACCCAGGGGTCACTGGACAGAGATCAGGAGCACGAACCCTGGCTGATTTCCCCTCTCTCTAACCCACGGGTCACTGGACAATGATCAGGAGCATGAACCCTGGATGGTTCCCCCTCTCTCTAGGTCACTGGATAGTGATCAGGAGCTGGAACCCTGGCTGATTTCCCTCTCTCTCTAACCCAGGGGTCACTGGACTGTGATCAGGAGCAGGAACCCTGGCTGATTTCCCCTCTCTCTAACCCAGGGGTCACTGGGCAGTGATCAGGAGCAGGAACTCTGGCTGATTTCCCCTCTCTCTAACCCAGGGGTCACTGGGCAGTGGTCAGGAGCAGAAACCCTGGCTGATTTCCCCTCTCTAACCCAGGGGTCACTGGACAGCGATCAGGATCAGGAACGCTGGCTGAATTCCCCTCTCTCTCTAACCCAGGGGTCACTGGGCAGTGATCAGGAGCAGGAACCCAGGCTGATTTCCCTCTCTCTCTAACCCAGGGGTCACTGGGCAGTGATCAGGAGCAGGAACCCTGGATGATTTCCCTCTCTCTCTAACCCAGGGGTCACTGGGCAGTGATCAGGAGCAGGAATCCTGCCTGATTTCCCCTCTCTCTAACCCAGGGGTCACTGGATAGTGATCAGGAGCATGAACCCTGGCTGATTTCCCCTCTCTCTCTAACCCAGGTGTCACTGGACTGTGATAAGGAGCAGGAACCCTGGCTGATTTCACCTGTCTCTCTAACCCAGTGGTCACTGGACTGTGATCAGGAGCAGGAACCCTGGCTGATTTCCCCTCTCTCTCTGACCCAGGGGTCACTGGACTGTGATCAGGAGCAGGAACCCTGGCTGATTTCCCCTCTCTCTCTAAACCAGGGGTCACTGGGCAGTGATCAGGAGCAGGAACCCAGGCTGATTTCCCCTCTCTCTAACCCAGGGGTCACTGGACAGTGATCAGGAGCATGAATCCTGGCTGATTTCCCCTCTCTCTCTAACCCAGAGGTCACTGGGCAGTGATCGGGAGCAGGAACCCTGGCTGATTTCCCCTCTCTCTAACCGAGGGGTCACTGGACTGTGATCAGGAGCAGGAACCCTGGCTGATTTCCCCTCTCTCTCTAGCCCAGGGTTCACTGGACTGTAATCAGGAGCAGGAACCCTGGCTGCTTTCATCTCTCTCTAACCCAAGGGTCATTGGACAGTGATCAGGAGCACGAACCCTGGCTGATTTCCCCTCTCTCTAACCCAGGGGTCACTGGACTGTGATCAGGAGCAGGAACCCTGGCTGATTTGCCCTCTCTCTCTAACCCAGGGTTCACTGGACTGTAATCAGGAGCTGGAACCCGGGCTCATTTCCCCTCTCTCTAACCCAGGAGTCACTGGACAGTGATCAGGAGCACGAACCCTTGCTGATTTCCCTCTCTCTCTCACCCAGGTGTCACTGGACTGTGATCAGGAGCATGAATCCTGGCTGAATTCCCTCTCACTCTAACCCAGGGGTCACTGGGCAGTGATCAGGAGCATGAACCCTGGCTGATATCCCTCTCTCTCTAACCCAGGGGTCACTGGTCAGTGATCAGGAGCAGGAACCCAGGCTGATTTCCCTTCTCTCTAACCCAGGGGTCACTGGATAGTGATCAGGAGCAGGAACCCTGGCTGATTTCCTCCTCTCTCTAACTCAGGCGTCACTGGATAGTGATCAGGAGCAGGAACCCTAGCTGATTTCCCCTCTCTCTCTAACCCAGGGGTCACTGGACTGTGATCAGGAGCAGGAACCCTGGCTGATTTCACCTCTCTCTCTAACCCAGGGGTCACTGGGCTGTGATCAGGAGCAGGAACCCTGGCTGATTTCCCCTCTCTCTAACCCAGGGGTCACTGGGCAGTGATCAGGAGCATGAATCCTGGCTGATTTCCCTCTCTCTCTAACCCAGGGGTCACTGGGCAGTGATCAGGAGCAGGAACCCGGGCTGATTTCCCCTCTCTCTAACCCAGGGGTCACTGGATAGTGATCAGGAGCATGAACCCTGGCTGATTTCCCTCTCTCTCTAACCCATGGGTCACTGGGCAGTGATCAGGAGCAGGAACCCAGGCTGACTTCCCTTCTCTCTAACCAGGCGTCACTGGATAGTGTTCAGGAGCAGGAACCCTGGCTGATTTCCTCCTCTCTCTAACTCAGGGGTCACTGGATAGTGATCAGGAGCAGGTACCCTGCCTGATTTCCCCTCTCTCTCTAACCCAGAGGTCACTGGGCAGTGATCAGGAGCAGGAACCCTGGCTGATGTCCCCTCTCTCTAACCGAGGGGTAACTGGACTGTGATCAGGAGCAGGAACCCTGGCTGATTTCCCCTCTCTCTCTAACCCAGGGTTCACTGGACTGTAATCAGGAGCAGGAACCCTGGCTGCTTTCACCTCTCTCTCTAACCCAAGGGTCATTCGACAGTGATCAGGAGCACGAACCCTGGCTGATTTCCCCTCTCTCTCTGACCCAGGGGTCACTGGACTGTGATCAGGAGCAGGAACCCAGGCTGATTTCCCTCTCTCTCTAACCCAGGGGTCACTGGGCAGTGATCAGGAGCAGGAACCCTGGATGATTTCCCTCTCTCTCTAACCCAGGGGTCACTGGGCAGTGATCAGGAGCAGGAATCCTGCCTGATTTCCCCTCTCTCTAACCCAGGGGTCACTGGATAGTGATCAGGAGCATGAACCCTGGCTGATTTCCCCTCTCTCTCTAACCCAGGTGTCACTGGACTGTGATCAGGAGCAGGAACCCTGGCTGATTTCCCCTCTCTCTCTGACCCAGGGGTCACTGGACTGTGATCAGGAGCAGGAACCCTGGCTGATTTCCCCTCTCTCTCTAAACCAGGGGTCACTGGGCAGTGATCAGGAGCAGGAACCCAGGCTGATTTCCCCTCTCTCTAACCCAGGGGTCACTGGACAGTGATCAGGAGCATGAATCCTGGCTGATTTCCCCTCTCTCTCTAACCCAGAGGTCACTGGGCAGTGATCGGGAGCAGGAACCCTGGCTGATTTCCCCTCTCTCTAACCGAGGGGTCACTGGACTGTGATCAGGAGCAGGAACCCTGGCTGATTTCCCCTCTCTCTCTAACCCAGGGTTCACTGGACTGTAATCAGGAGCAGGAACCCTGGCTGCTTTCATCTCTCTCTAACCCAAGGGTCATTGGACAGTGATCAGGAGCACGAACCCTGGCTGATTTCCCCTCTCTCTAACCCAGGGGTCACTGGACTGTGATCAGAAGCAGGAACCCTGGCTGATTTGCCCTCTCTCTCTAACCCAGGGTTCACTGGACTGTAATCAGGAGCTGGAACCCGGGCTCATTTCCCCTCTCTCTAACCCAGGAGTCACTGGACAGTGATCAGGAGCACGAACCCTTGCTGATTTCCCTCTCTCTCTCACCCAGGTGTCACTGGACTGTGATCAGGAGCATGAATCCTGGCTGAATTCCCTCTCACTCTAACCCAGGGGTCACTGGGCAGTGATCAGGAGCATGAACCCTGGCTGATATCCCTCTCTCTCTAACCCAGGGGTCACTGGTCAGTGATCAGGAGCAGGAACCCAGGCTGATTTCCCTTCTCTCTAACCCAGGGGTCACTGGATAGTGATCAGGAGCAGGAACCCTGGCTGATTTCCTCCTCTCTCTAACTCAGGCGTCACTGGATAGTGATCAGGAGCAGGAACCCTAGCTGATTTCCCCTCTCTCTCTAACCCAGGGGTCACTGGACTGTGATCAGGAGCAGGAACCCTGGCTGATTTCACCTCTCTCTCTAACCCAGGGGTCACTGGGCTGTGATCAGGAGCAGGAACCCTGGCTGATTTCCCCTCTCTCTAACCCAGGGGTCACTGGGCAGTGATCAGTAGCATGAATCCTGGCTGATTTCCCTCTCTCTCTAACCCAGGGGTCACTGGGCAGTGATCAGGAGCAGGAACCCGGGCTGATTTCCCCTCTCTCTAACCCAGGGGTCACTGGATAGTGATCAGGAGCATGAACCCTGGCTGATTTCCCTCTCTCTCTAACCCATGGGTCACTGGGCAGTGATCAGGAGCAGGAACCCAGGCTGACTTCCCTTCTCTCTAACCAGGCGTCACTGGATAGTGTTCAGGAGCAGGAACCCTGGCTGATTTCCTCCTCTCTCTAACTCAGGGGTCACTGGATAGTGATCAGGAGCAGGTACCCTGCCTGATTTCCCCTCTCTCTCTAACCCAGAGGTCACTGGGCAGTGATCAGGAGCAGGAACCCTGGCTGATGTCCCCTCTCTCTAACCGAGGGGTAACTGGACTGTGATCAGGAGCAGGAACCCTGGCTGATTTCCCCTCTCTCTCTAACCCAGGGTTCACTGGACTGTAATCAGGAGCAGGAACCCTGGCTGCTTTCACCTCTCTCTCTAACCCAAGGGTCATTCGACAGTGATCAGGAGCACGAACCCTGGCTGATTTCCCCTCTCTCTCTAACCCAGGGGTCACTGGACAGTGATCAGGAGCAGGAACCCTGGCTGGTTCCCCCTCTCTCTAACTCGGGGGTCACTGGATAGTGATCAGGAGCTGGAACCCGGGCTGCTTTTCCCTCTCTCTACCCCAGGGGTTACTGGACAATGATCAGGAGCAGGAACCCTCGCTGATTTCCCTCTCTCTCTAACCAGGGGTCACTGGATAGTGATCAGGAGCATGAACCCTGGCTGATTTCACCTGTCTCTCTAACCCAGGGGTCACTGGACAATGATCAGGAGCAGGAACCCTGGCTGATTTCCCCTCTCTCTCTAACCCAGGGGTCACTGGACAGTGATCAGGAGCAGGAACCCTGGCTGGTTCCCCCTCTCTCTAACCCAGGGGTCACTGGACTGTAATCGGGAGCAGGAACCCTGGCTGATTTCCCCTCTCTCTAACCCAGGGTTCACTGGACTGTAATCAGGAGCTGGAACCCGGGCTGATTTCCCCTCTCTCTAACCCAGGAGTCACTGGACAGTGATCAGGAGCACGAACCCTGGCTGATTTCCCTCTCTCTCTCACCCAGGTGTCACTGGACTGTGATCAGGAGCAGGAACCCTGGCTGATTTCCCTCTCTCTCTATCCCAGGGGTCACTGGACTGTGATCAGGAGCAGGAACCCCGGCTGATTTCCCCTCTCTCTAACCCAGGGGTCACTCGACAGTGATCAGGAGCAGGAACCCTGGCTGAATTCCCCTCTCTCTCTAACCCAGGGGTCACTGGGCAGTGATCAGGAGCAGGAACCCAGGCTGATTTCCACTCTCTCTAACCCAGGGGTCACTGGGCAGTGATCAGGAGCAGGAACCCTGGCTGATTTCCCTCTCTCTCTAACCCAGGGGTCACTGGGCAGTGATCAGGAGCAGAAACCCTGGCTGATTTCCCCTCTCTCTCACCCAGGGGTCACTGGACTGTGATCAGGAGCAGGAACCCTGGCTGATTTCCTCTCTCTCTAACCCAGGGGTCACTGGGCAGTGATCAGGAGCAGGAACCCTGGCTGATTTCCCCTCTCTCTCTAACCCAGGTGTCACTGGGCAGTGATCAGGAGCAGGAACCCTGGCTGATTTCCCCTCTCTCTCTAACCCAGGTGTCACTGGACCGTGATCAGGAGCAGGAACCCTGGCTGATTTCCCTCTCTCTCTAACCCAGGGGTCACTGGGCAGTGATCAGGAGCAGGAACCCTGGCTGATTTCCCTCTCTCTCTAACCCAGGGGTCACTGGGCAGTGATCAGGAGCAGGAACCCTGGCTGATTTCCCTCTCTCTCTAACCCAGGGGTCACTGGACAGTGATCAGGAGCAGGAACCCTGGCTGATTTCCCCTCTCTCTCACCCAGGTGTCACTGGACTGTGATCAGGAGCAGGAACCCTGGCTGATTTCCCTCTCTCTCTTACCCAGGGGTCACTGGGCAGTGATCAGGAGCAGAAACCCTGGCTGATTTCCCCTCTCTCTCTAACCCAGGGGTCACTGGACTGTGATCAGGAGCAGGAACCCTGGCTGATTTCCCTCTCTCTCTATCCCAGGGGTCACTGGACTGTGATCAGGAGCAGGAACCCCGGCTGATTTCCTCTCTCTCTAACTCAGGGGTCACTGGGCAGTGATCAGCAGCAGGAACCCTGGCTGAATTCCCCTCTCTCTCTAACCCAGGGGTCACTGGGCAGTGATCAGGAGCAGGAACCCTGGCTGATTTCCACTCTCTCTAACCCAGGGTTCACTGGGCAGTGATCAGGAGCAGGGACCCTGGCTGATTTCCCTCTCTCTCTAACCCAGCGGTCACTGGGTAGTGATCAGGAGCAGGAACCCTGGCTGATTTCCCTCTCTCTCTAACCCAGGGGTCACTGGGCAGTGATCAGGAGCAGAAACCCTGGCTGATTTCCCCTCTCTCTAACCCAGGGGTCACTGGGCAGTGATCAGGAGCAGGAACCCTGGCTGATTTCCCCTCTCTCTCTAACCCAGGGGTCACTGGATAGTGATCAGGAGCAGAAACCCTGGCTGATTTCCTCTCTCTCTAACCCAGGGGTCACTGGGCAGTGATCAGGAGCAGGAACCCTGGCTGATTTCCCCTCTCTCTCTAACCCAGGTGTCACTGGACTGTGATCAGGAGCAGGAACCCTGGCTGATTTCCCCTCTCTCTCTAAACCAGGGGTTACTGGGCAGTGATCAGGAGCAGGAACCCAGGCTGATTTCCCCTCTCTCTAACCCAGGGTTCACTGGACAGTGACCAGGAGCATGAACCCTGGCTGATTTCCCCTCTCTCTAACTCAGGGGTCACTGGACAGTGATCAGGAGCATGAATCCTGGCTGATTTCCCCTCTCTCTCTAACCCAGAGGTCACTGGGCAGTGATCAGGAGCATGAACCCTGGCTGATTTCCCTTCTCTCTAACCCAGGGGTCATTGGGCAGTGATCAGGAGCAGGTACCCTGGCTGATTTCCCCTCTCTCTCTAACCCAGGGGTCACTGGTCAGTGATCAGGAGCAGGAACCCAGGCTGATTTCCCTTCTCTCTAACCCAGGGGTCACTGGATAGTGATCAGGAGCAGGAACCCTGGCTGATTTCCTCCTCTCTCTAACTCAGGGGTCACTGGATAGTGATCAGGAGCAGGAACCCTGGCTGATTTCACCTCTCTCTCTAACCCAGGGGTCACTGGGCTGTGATCAGGAGCAGGAACCCTGGCTGATTTCCCCTCTCTCTAACCCAGGGGTCACTGGGCAGTGATCAGGAGCATGAATCCTGGCTGATTTCCCTCTCTCTCTAACCCAGGGGTCACTGGGCAGTGATCAGGAGCAGGAACCCGGGCTGATTTCCCCTCTCTCTAACCCAGGGGTCACTGGATAGTGATCAGGAGCATGAACCCTGGCTGATTTCCCTCTCTCTCTAGCCCAGGGGTCACTGGGCAGTGATCAGGAGCAGGAACGCAGGCTGACTTCCCTTCTCTCTAACCAGGCGTCACTGGATAGTGTTCAGGAGCAGGAACCCTGGCTGATTTCCCCTCTCTCTCTAACTCAGGGGTCACTGGATAGTGATCAGGAGCTGGAACCCGGGCTGGTTTCCCCTCTCTCTAACCCAGGGGTTACTGGACAGTGATCAGGAGCAGGAACCCTGGCTGATTTCCCTCTCTCTCTAACCAGGGGTCACTGGATAGTGATCAGGAGCATGAACCCTGGCTGATTTCACCTGTCTCTCTAACCCAGGGGTCACTGGACAATGATCAGGAGCAGGAACCCTGGCTGATTTCCCCTCTCTCTCTAACCCAGGGGTCACTGGACAGTGATCAGGAGCAGGAACCCAGGCTGGTTCCCCCTCTCTCTAACCCAGGGTTCACTGGACTGTAATCAGGAGCTGGAACCCGGGCTGATTTCCCCTCTCTCTAACCCAGGGGTCACTGGGCAGTGATCAGGAGCAGGAACCCTGGCTGATTTCCTCTCTCTCTAACCCAGGAGTCACTGGACAGTGATCAGGAGCACGAACCCTGGCTGATTTCCCTCTCTCTCTCACCCAGGTGTCACTGGACTGTGATCAGGAGCAGGAACCCTGGCTGATTTCCCTCTCTCTCTATCCCAGGGGTCACTGGACTTTGATCAGGAGCAGGAACCCCGGTTGATTTCCTCACTCTCTAACTCAGGGGTCACTGGGCAGTGATCAGGAGCAGGAATCCTGGCTGATTTCCCCTCTCTCTAACCCAGGGATCACTGGATAGTGATCAGGAGCATGAACCCTGGCTGATTTCCCCTCTCTCTAACCCAGGGGTCACTGGACTGTGATCAGGAGCAGGAACCCTGGCTGATTTCCCTCTCTCTAACTCAGGGATCACTGGATAGTGATCAGGAGCATGAACCCTGGCTGATTTCCCCTCTCTCTAACCCAGGGTTCACTGGACTGTGATCAGGAGCAGGAACCCCGGTTGATTTCCTCTCTCTCTAACTCAGGGGTCACTGGGCAGTGATCAGGAGCAGGAACCCTGGCTGATTTCCCTCTCTCTCTATCCCAGGGATCACTGGACTGTGATCAGGAGCAGGAACCCCGGTTGATTTCCTCTCTCTCTAACTCAGGGGTCACTGGGCAGTGATCAGGAGCAGGAACCCTGGCTGATTTCCCCTCTCTCTAACCCAGGGGTCACTGGGCAGTGGTCAGGAGCAGAAACCCTGGCTGATTTCCCCTCTCTAACCCAGGGGTCACTGGACAGCGATCAGGATCAGGAACGCTGGCTGAATTCCCCTCTCTCTCTAACCCAGGGGTCACTGGGCAGTGATCAGGAGCAGGAACCCAGGCTGATTTCCCTCTCTCTCTAACCCAGGGGTCACTGGGCAGTGATCAGGAGCAGGAACCCTGGATGATTTCCCTCTCTCTCTAACCCAGGGGTCACTGGGCAGTGATCAGGAGCAGGAATCCTGCCTGATTTCCCCTCTCTCTAACCCAGGGGTCACTGGATAGTGATCAGGAGCATGAACCCTGGCTGATTTCCCCTCTCTCTCTAACCCAGGTGTCACTGGACTGTGATAAGGAGCAGGAACCCTGGCTGATTTCACCTGTCTCTCTAACCCAGTGGTCACTGGACTGTGATCAGGAGCAGGAACCCTGGCTGATTTCCCCTCTCTCTCTGACCCAGGGGTCACTGGACTGTGATCAGGAGCAGGAACCCTGGCTGATTTCCCCTCTCTCTCTAAACCAGGGGTCACTGGGCAGTGATCAGGAGCAGGAACCCAGGCTGATTTCCCCTCTCTCTAACCCAGGGGTCACTGGACAGTGATCAGGAGCATGAATCCTGGCTGATTTCCCCTCTCTCTCTAACCCAGAGGTCACTGGGCAGTGATCGGGAGCAGGAACCCTGGCTGATTTCCCCTCTCTCTAACCGAGGGGTCACTGGACTGTGATCAGGAGCAGGAACCCTGGCTGATTTCCCCTCTCTCTCTAACCCAGGGTTCACTGGACTGTAATCAGGAGCAGGAACCCTGGCTGCTTTCATCTCTCTCTAACCCAAGGGTCATTGGACAGTGATCAGGAGCACGAACCCTGGCTGATTTCCCCTCTCTCTAACCCAGGGGTCACTGGACTGTGATCAGGAGCAGGAACCCTGGCTGATTTGCCCTCTCTCTCTAACCCAGGGTTCACTGGACTGTAATCAGGAGCTGGAACCCGGGCTCATTTCCCCTCTCTCTAACCCAGGAGTCACTGGACAGTGATCAGGAGCACGAACCCTTGCTGATTTCCCTCTCTCTCTCACCCAGGTGTCACTGGACTGTGATCAGGAGCATGAATCCTGGCTGAATTCCCTCTCACTCTAACCCAGGGGTCACTGGGCAGTGATCAGGAGCATGAACCCTGGCTGATATCCCTCTCTCTCTAACCCAGGGGTCACTGGTCAGTGATCAGGAGCAGGAACCCAGGCTGATTTCCCTTCTCTCTAACCCAGGGGTCACTGGATAGTGATCAGGAGCAGGAACCCTGGCTGATTTCCTCCTCTCTCTAACTCAGGCGTCACTGGATAGTGATCAGGAGCAGGAACCCTAGCTGATTTCCCCTCTCTCTCTAACCCAGGGGTCACTGGACTGTGATCAGGAGCAGGAACCCTGGCTGATTTCACCTCTCTCTCTAACCCAGGGGTCACTGGGCTGTGATCAGGAGCAGGAACCCTGGCTGATTTCCCCTCTCTCTAACCCAGGGGTCACTGGGCAGTGATCAGGAGCATGAATCCTGGCTGATTTCCCTCTCTCTCTAACCCAGGGGTCACTGGGCAGTGATCAGGAGCAGGAACCCGGGCTGATTTCCCCTCTCTCTAACCCAGGGGTCACTGGATAGTGATCAGGAGCATGAACCCTGGCTGATTTCCCTCTCTCTCTAACCCATGGGTCACTGGGCAGTGATCAGGAGCAGGAACCCAGGCTGACTTCCCTTCTCTCTAACCAGGCGTCACTGGATAGTGTTCAGGAGCAGGAACCCTGGCTGATTTCCTCCTCTCTCTAACTCAGGGGTCACTGGATAGTGATCAGGAGCAGGTACCCTGCCTGATTTCCCCTCTCTCTCTAACCCAGAGGTCACTGGGCAGTGATCAGGAGCAGGAACCCTGGCTGATGTCCCCTCTCTCTAACCGAGGGGTAACTGGACTGTGATCAGGAGCAGGAACCCTGGCTGATTTCCCCTCTCTCTCTAACCCAGGGTTCACTGGACTGTAATCAGGAGCAGGAACCCTGGCTGCTTTCACCTCTCTCTCTAACCCAAGGGTCATTCGACAGTGATCAGGAGCACGAACCCTGGCTGATTTCCCCTCTCTCTCTGACCCAGGGGTCACTGGACTGTGATCAGGAGCAGGAACCCAGGCTGATTTCCCTCTCTCTCTAACCCAGGGGTCACTGGGCAGTGATCAGGAGCAGGAACCCTGGATGATTTCCCTCTCTCTCTAACCCAGGGGTCACTGGGCAGTGATCAGGAGCAGGAATCCTGCCTGATTTCCCCTCTCTCTAACCCAGGGGTCACTGGATAGTGATCAGGAGCATGAACCCTGGCTGATTTCCCCTCTCTCTCTAACCCAGGTGTCACTGGACTGTGATCAGGAGCAGGAACCCTGGCTGATTTCCCCTCTCTCTCTGACCCAGGGGTCACTGGACTGTGATCAGGAGCAGGAACCCTGGCTGATTTCCCCTCTCTCTCTAAACCAGGGGTCACTGGGCAGTGATCAGGAGCAGGAACCCAGGCTGATTTCCCCTCTCTCTAACCCAGGGGTCACTGGACAGTGATCAGGAGCATGAATCCTGGCTGATTTCCCCTCTCTCTCTAACCCAGAGGTCACTGGGCAGTGATCGGGAGCAGGAACCCTGGCTGATTTCCCCTCTCTCTAACCGAGGGGTCACTGGACTGTGATCAGGAGCAGGAACCCTGGCTGATTTCCCCTCTCTCTCTAACCCAGGGTTCACTGGACTGTAATCAGGAGCAGGAACCCTGGCTGCTTTCATCTCTCTCTAACCCAAGGGTCATTGGACAGTGATCAGGAGCACGAACCCTGGCTGATTTCCCCTCTCTCTAACCCAGGGGTCACTGGACTGTGATCAGGAGCAGGAACCCTGGCTGATTTGCCCTCTCTCTCTAACCCAGGGTTCACTGGACTGTAATCAGGAGCTGGAACCCGGGCTCATTTCCCCTCTCTCTAACCCAGGAGTCACTGGACAGTGATCAGGAGCACGAACCCTTGCTGATTTCCCTCTCTCTCTCACCCAGGTGTCACTGGACTGTGATCAGGAGCATGAATCCTGGCTGAATTCCCTCTCACTCTAACCCAGGGGTCACTGGGCAGTGATCAGGAGCATGAACCCTGGCTGATATCCCTCTCTCTCTAACCCAGGGGTCACTGGTCAGTGATCAGGAGCAGGAACCCAGGCTGATTTCCCTTCTCTCTAACCCAGGGGTCACTGGATAGTGATCAGGAGCAGGAACCCTGGCTGATTTCCTCCTCTCTCTAACTCAGGCGTCACTGGATAGTGATCAGGAGCAGGAACCCTAGCTGATTTCCCCTCTCTCTCTAACCCAGGGGTCACTGGACTGTGATCAGGAGCAGGAACCCTGGCTGATTTCACCTCTCTCTCTAACCCAGGGGTCACTGGGCTGTGATCAGGAGCAGGAACCCTGGCTGATTTCCCCTCTCTCTAACCCAGGGGTCACTGGGCAGTGATCAGTAGCATGAATCCTGGCTGATTTCCCTCTCTCTCTAACCCAGGGGTCACTGGGCAGTGATCAGGAGCAGGAACCCGGGCTGATTTCCCCTCTCTCTAACCCAGGGGTCACTGGATAGTGATCAGGAGCATGAACCCTGGCTGATTTCCCTCTCTCTCTAACCCATGGGTCACTGGGCAGTGATCAGGAGCAGGAACCCAGGCTGACTTCCCTTCTCTCTAACCAGGCGTCACTGGATAGTGTTCAGGAGCAGGAACCCTGGCTGATTTCCTCCTCTCTCTAACTCAGGGGTCACTGGATAGTGATCAGGAGCAGGTACCCTGCCTGATTTCCCCTCTCTCTCTAACCCAGAGGTCACTGGGCAGTGATCAGGAGCAGGAACCCTGGCTGATGTCCCCTCTCTCTAACCGAGGGGTAACTGGACTGTGATCAGGAGCAGGAACCCTGGCTGATTTCCCCTCTCTCTCTAACCCAGGGTTCACTGGACTGTAATCAGGAGCAGGAACCCTGGCTGCTTTCACCTCTCTCTCTAACCCAAGGGTCATTCGACAGTGATCAGGAGCACGAACCCTGGCTGATTTCCCCTCTCTCTCTAACCCAGGGGTCACTGGACAGTGATCAGGAGCAGGAACCCTGGCTGGTTCCCCCTCTCTCTAACTCGGGGGTCACTGGATAGTGATCAGGAGCTGGAACCCGGGCTGCTTTTCCCTCTCTCTACCCCAGGGGTTACTGGACAATGATCAGGAGCAGGAACCCTCGCTGATTTCCCTCTCTCTCTAACCAGGGGTCACTGGATAGTGATCAGGAGCATGAACCCTGGCTGATTTCACCTGTCTCTCTAACCCAGGGGTCACTGGACAATGATCAGGAGCAGGAACCCTGGCTGATTTCCCCTCTCTCTCTAACCCAGGGGTCACTGGACAGTGATCAGGAGCAGGAACCCTGGCTGGTTCCCCCTCTCTCTAACCCAGGGGTCACTGGACTGTAATCGGGAGCAGGAACCCTGGCTGATTTCCCCTCTCTCTAACCCAGGGTTCACTGGACTGTAATCAGGAGCTGGAACCCGGGCTGATTTCCCCTCTCTCTAACCCAGGAGTCACTGGACAGTGATCAGGAGCACGAACCCTGGCTGATTTCCCTCTCTCTCTCACCCAGGTGTCACTGGACTGTGATCAGGAGCAGGAACCCTGGCTGATTTCCCTCTCTCTCTATCCCAGGGGTCACTGGACTGTGATCAGGAGCAGGAACCCCGGCTGATTTCCCCTCTCTCTAACCCAGGGGTCACTCGACAGTGATCAGGAGCAGGAACCCTGGCTGAATTCCCCTCTCTCTCTAACCCAGGGGTCACTGGGCAGTGATCAGGAGCACGAACCCTGGCTGATTTCCCTCTCTCTCTCACCCAGGTGTCACTGGACTGTGATCAGGAGCAGGAACCCTGGCTGATTTCCCCTCTCTCTAACCCAGGGGTCACTGGACAGTGATCAGGAGCAGGAACCCTGGCTGATTTCCCCCTCTCTCTAACCCAGGGGTCACTGGACAGTGATCAGGAGCAGGAACCCTGGCTGATTTCCCTCTCTCTCTATCCCAGGGGTCACTGGACTGTGATCAGGAGCAGGAACCCCAGCTGATTTCCTCTCTCTCTAACTCAGGGGTCACTGGGCAGTGATCAGGAGCAGGAACCCTGGCTGATTTCCCCTCTCTAACCCAGGGGTCACTGGACAGTGATCAGGAGCAGGAACCCTGGCTGAATTCCCCTCTCTCTCTAACCCAGGGGTCACTGGGCAGTGATCAGGAGCAGGAACCCAGGCTGATTTCCACTCTCTCTAACCCAGGGTTCACTGGGCAGTGATCAGGAGCAGGAACCCTGGCTGATTTCCCTCTCTCTCTAACCCAGGGGTCACTGGGCATTGATCAGGAGCAGGAATCCTGGCTGATTTCCCCTCTCTCTAACCCAGGGGTCAGTGGATAGTGATCAGGAGCATGAACCCTGGCTGATTTCCACTCTCTCTAACCCAGGGGTCACTGGACTGTGATCAGGAGCATGAGCCCTGGCTGATTTCCCTCTCTCTCTAACCCAGGGGTCACTGGACTGTGATCAGGAGCATGAATCCTGGCTGATTTCCCTCTCTCTCTAACCCAGGGGTCAATGGGCAGTGATCAGGAGCAGGAACCCTGGCTGATTTCCCTCTCTCTCTAACCCAGGGGTCAATGGGCAGTGATCAGGAGCAGGAACCCTGGCTGATTTCCCCTCTCTCTAACCCAGGGATCTCTGGATAGTGATCAGGAGCATGAACCCTGGCTGATTTCCCCTCTCTAACCCAGGAGTCACTGGACAGTGATCAGGAGCAGGAACCCTGGCTGATTTCCCCTCTCTCTAACCCAGGGGTCACTGGGCAGTGACCAGCAGCAGGAACCCTGGTTGATTTCCCCTCTCTCTAACCCAGGGATCTCTGGATAGTGATCAGGAGCAAGAACCCTGTCTGATTTCCCCTCTCTCTCTAACCCAGGGGTCACTGGACTGTGATCAGGAGCAGGAACCCTGGCTGATTTCCCCTCTCTCTCTAACCCAGGGGTCACTGGACTGTGATCAGGAGCAGGAACCCTGGCTGATTTCCCCTCTCTCTAACCCAGGGATCTCTGGATAGTGATCAGGAGCAGGAACCCTGGCTGATTTCCCCTCTCTAACCCAGGGGTCACTGGACAGTGATCAGGAGCAAGAACCCTGGCTGATTTCCCCTCTCTCTAACCCAGGGGTCACTGGACAATGATCAGGAGCAGGAACCCTGGCTGAATTCCCCGCTCTCTAACCCAGTGGTCACTGGTCAGTGATCAGGAGCAGGAACCCTGGCTGATTTCCTCCTCTCTCTAACCCAGGAGTCACTGGGCAGTGATCAGGAGCAGGAACCCCGGCTGATTTCCCCCTCTCTCTAAACCAGGGGTCACTGGGCAGTGATCAGGAGCAGGAACCCTGGCTGATTTCCCCTCTTTCCAACCCAGGGGTGACTGGGCAGTGATCAGGAGCAGGAACCCTGGCTGATTTCCCCTCTCTCTAACCCAGGAGTCACTGGACAGTAATCAGGAGCAGGAACCCTGGCTGATTTCCCATCTCTCTCTAACCCATGGGTCACTGGACAGTGATCAGGAGCAGGAATCCTGGCTGATTTCCCATCTCTCTAACACAGAGATCACTGGATAGTGATCAGGAGCGGGATAAGCATGGGATTGATCCGGGGCAATGGGGAGTGAGCGTGGCAGTAGGATTAGTTTGTGATTGATACAGGGCTAGAGGAGAGAGCTGGGCAGTGGGATTAGTTTGGGATTGATACAGGGCTATGGGGAGAGAGGGTGCAGTGGGATTAGTTTGGATATAACACAGGGCTATGGGGTGAAAGCAGGGCAGTGGACTTACGTTGGGGATTGATACAGGGCTATGGGGAGAGAGCGGGGCAGTGGGATTTGTTTGGGATTGATACAGGGCTATGGGGAGAAAGCGGGGCAGTGGGATTAATTTGGGGATTGATACAGGGCTATGGGGAGAAAGCGGGGCAGTGGGATTTGTTTGGATATAACACAGGGCTATGGGGAGAAAGCGGGCAGTGGCATTTGTTTGGCTATAACACAGGGCTATGGGGAGATAGCGGGCAGTGGGCTTACGTTGGGGATTGATACAGGGCTATGGGGAGAGAGCAGGGCAGTGGAAATAGTTTGTGATTGATACAGGGCTATGGGGAGAAAGCAGGGCAGTGGGATTAGTTTGGGGATTGATACAGGGCTATGGGGTGAGAGCAGGGCAGTCTGATTAGTTTGGGATTGATACAGGGTTATCGGGAGCGAGTGAGGCATTGGGAATAGTTTGGGATTGATACAGGGCTATGGGGAGAGAGCGGTGCAGTGGGATTTGTTTGGATATAACACAGGGCTATGGGGAGAAAGCAGGGCAGTGGACTTATGTTGGGGATTGATACAGGGCTATGGGGAGAGAGCGGGGCTGTGGGATTTGTTTCGGATTGATACAGAGCTATGGGGAGAAAGCAGGGCAGTGGGATTAATTTGGGGATTGATACAGGGCTATGGGGAGAAAGCGGGGCAGTGGGATTAGTTTGGATATAACACAGGGCTATGGGGAGAAAGCGGGCAGTGGGATTTGTTTGGATATAACACAGGGCTATGGGGAGAAAGCGGGCAGTGGGCTTACGTTGGGGATTGATACAGGGCTATGGGGAGAGAGCGCGGCAGTGGGATTAGGCTGGGGACTGATACAGGGCTATGGGGAGAGAGCGGGGCAGTGGGATTAGGTTGGGGACTGATACAGGGCTATGGGGAGAGAGCAGGGCAGTGGGATTAGGTTGGGGATTGATAAAGGGCTAACAGGAGAGAGCAGGGCAGTGGGATTAGTTTGGGACTGAGACAGAGGGTTGTCAAGTACCTGTTCCCAGTCCACTTTGGACAGTTCCTGCCTTATCATATTAAAGTCGGCCTGTTGTTTGCTAAATTTCCGCACTGAACTCACGGTTAATCTGCTTTATCAAAACGTGCCTGGATCTCCTGGTATATTTCAATACTGAACCTCGGTAGATTAAATAAAAGTGTTACCGTGATTTGATTTAAATGAAGAGGAGGGATTCACATGCGGATGAATGTTGGTCTGCAGATATCTGGGTACACCTTAGAAAAATTAAGCAAATAAAAGACAATTAAAGTCTGTTCTGGGTATTCCTACTGAGATTTGAATGAATTTTAGGCCGTGAGACTCACTGTCTTATACACAGGAGAGAAGGATTACATCAAACAAAGATAATGGCCCTGAAATCATGGTCTCCGTACCAATGACTTAGGCCTTGGTAGAGGCCCCGCAAGTTCCGTGTTTCCGTCTGCGCTGTGTATGCGCTGAATCCCCGGACTTGCAATCTATCAAGGTTTGCTACAGAATCGATAGAGTAAAGCTGTCTTTAAACCAGCCCATCAAAAACTCCCAGGGCAGGAAGAACACAGGTTAGATACAGAGTGAAGCTCCCTCTACACTGTCCCATCAAACACTCCCAAGGCAGGTACTGCACGGGTTAGATACAGACAAAAAGCTCCCTCTACACTGTCCCATCAAACATTCCCAAGGCAGGTGCTGCACGGGTTAGATATATATAGCAATGCTCCCTCTACACTGTCCCATCAAACACTCCCAGGACTATGGGGAGAGAACGTGGCAGTGGGGTTAGTTTGGGATTGATGCAGGGCTATGGGGAGAGAGTGGGGCAGTGGGATTAGTTTGGGATTGATTCAGGGCTATGGGGGGAGAGCAGAGCAGTGGGATTAGTTTGGGATCAAGACAGAGCTATGAGGGGAAAGCGAGGCAGTGGGATTACTTTGGGATTGTTACAGGGCTTTGGGGAGAGAGCGGGGCAGTGGGATTAGATTGGGGATTGATACAGGGCTACGGGGAGTCAGCAGGGCAGTGGGATTAGTTTGGGGATTGATACAGGGTATGGGGAGAGAGCGGGGCAGTGGGATTAGTTTGGGGATTGATACAGGGCTATGGGGAGAGAGCAGGGCAGTGGGATTAGTTTGGGGATTGATACAGGGCTATGGGGAGAGAGTGGGGCAGTGGGATTAGTTTGGGATTGATTCAGGGCTATCGGGAGTGAGCGGGGCACTGGGATTAGTTTGGGATTGATACAGGACTATGGGGAGAGAGTGGGGCTTTGGGATTAGTTTTGGATTGATGCAGGGCTATCAGGAGTGAGCGGGGCACTGGGATTAGTTTGGGATTGATCCAGGACTATGGGGAGAGAGTGGGGCTTTGGGATTAGTTTTGGATTGATACAGGGCTATCGGGAGTGAGCGGGGCAGTGGGATTAGTTTGGGGATTGATACAGGGTATGGGGAGTCAGCAGGGCAGTGGGATTAGTTTGGGGATTGATACAGGGTATGGGGAGAGAGCGGGGCAGTGGGATTAGTTTGGGGATTGATACAGGGCTATGGGGAGAGAGCAGGGCAGTGGGATTAGTTTGGGGATTGATACAGGGCTATGGGGAGAGAGTGGGGCAGTGGGATTAGTTTGGGATTGATTCAGGGCTATCGGGAGTGAGCGGGGCACTGGGATTAGTTTGGGATTGATACAGGACTATGGGGAGAGAGTGGGGCTTTGGGATTAGTTTTGGATTGATGCAGGGCTATCAGGAGTGAGCGGGGCACTGGGATTAGTTTGGGATTGATCCAGGACTATGGGGAGAGAGTGGGGCTTTGGGATTAGTTTTGGATTGATACAGGGCTATCGGGAGTGAGCGGGGCACTGGCATTAGTTTGGGATTGATACAGGGCTATGGGGAGTGAGCGGGGCAGTGGGATTAGTTTGCGGATTGATACAGGGCTATGGGGAGAGAGCGGGGCAGTGGGATTAGTTTGGGGATTGATACAGGGCTATGGGGAGAGAGCGGGGAAGTTTGATTAGTTTGGGGATTGATACAGGGCTATGTAGAGAGCGGGGCAGTGGGATTAGTTTGGGATTGATACAGGGCTATCGGGAGAGATCGGGGCAGTGGGATTAGTTTGAGATTGATACAGGGCTATGGGGAGAGAGCGGGGTCGTGGGATTAATTTGGGATTGATACAGGGCTATGGGGAGAGATCGGGGCAGTGGGATTAGTTTGGGATTGATACAGGGCTATGGGGAGAGAGCGGGGCAGTGGGATTAGTTTGGGATTTGATACAGGGCTATGGGGTGAGAGCGGGGCAGTGTGATTTGTTTGTGATTGCGACAGGGCTATGGGGAGAGTGCGGGGCAGTGGGATTAATTTGGGATTGATACAGAGCTATGGGGAGAGAGCGGGGCAGTGGGATTAGGTTGGGGACTGATACAGGGCTATGGGGAGAGAGCGAGGCAGTGGGATTCGGTTGGCGATTGATAAAGGGCTAACAGGAGAGAGCAGGGCAGTGGGATTAGTTTGGGGCTGAGACAGAGGGTTGTCAAGTAGCTGTTCCTAGTCCACTTTGGACAGATCCTGCCTTAAAATCGGCCTGTTGTTTGCTAAATTTCCCCACTGAACTCATTGTTAATCTGCTTTATCAAAACGTGCCTGGATCTCCTGGTATATTTCAATACTGAACCTCGGTAGATTAAATAAAAGTGTTACCGTGATTTGATTTAAATGCAGAGGAGGGATTCACATGCGGATGAATGTTGGTCTGCAGATATCTGGGTACACCTTAGAAAAATGAAGCAAATAAAAGACAATTAAAGTCTGTTCTGGGTATTCTTACTGAGATTTGAATGAATTTTAGGCCGTGAGACTCACTGTCTTATACACAGGAGTGAAGGATTACATCAAACAAAGATAATGGCCCTGAAATCATGGTCTCCGTACCAACGACTTAGGCCTTGGTAGAGGCCCCGCAAGTTCCGTGTTTCCGTCTGCGCTGTGTATGTGCTGAATCCCCGGACTTGCAATCTATCAAGGTTTGCTACAGAATCGATAGAGTAAAGCTCTCTTTAAACCAGCCCATCAAAAACTCCCAGGGCAGGAACAAGACGGGTTAGATACAGAGTGAAGCTCCCTCTACACTGTCCCATCAAACACTCCCAGGACTATGGGGAGAGAACGTGGCAGTGGGGTTAGTTTGGGATTGATGCAGGGCTATGGGGAGAGAGTGGGGCAGTGGGATTAGTTTGGGATTGATTCAGGGCTATGGGGGGAGAGCAGAGCAGTGGGATTAGTTTGGGATTAAGACAGAGCTATGGGGGGAAAGCGAGGCAGTGGGATTACTTTGGGATTGATACAGGGCTATGGGGAGAGAGCGGGGCAGTGGGATTAGATTGGGGATTGATACAGGGCTATGGGGAGTCAGCAGGGCAGTGGGATTAGTTTGGGGATTGATACAGGGTATGGGGAGGGAGCGGGGCAGTGGGATTAGTTTGGGGATTGATACAGGGCTATGGGGAGAGAGCAGGGCAGTGGGATTAGTTTGGGGATTGATACAGGGCTATGGGGATATAGCGGGGCAGTGGGATTAGTTTGGGATTGATACATGGCTATGGGGAGAGAGCAGGGCGGTGGGATTAGTTTGGGATTGATACAGGGCTATGGGGAGAGAGCGGGGCATTGGGATTAGTTTGCGATTGATACAGGGCTATGGGGAGAGAGCGGGGCAGTGGGATTAGTTTGGGGATTGAAACAGGGCTCTGGGGAGAGAGCGGGGCATTGGGATTAGTTTGGGATTGATACAGGACTATGGGGAGAGAGTGGGGCTTTGGGATTAGTTTTGGATTGATACACGGCTATCGGGAGTGAGCAGGGCACTGGGATTAGTTTGGGATTGATACAGGACTATGGGGAGAGAGTGGGGCTTTGGGATTAGTTTTGGATTGATACAGGGCTATCGGGAGTGAGCGGGGCACTGGGATTAGTTTGGGATTGATACAGGGCTATGGGGAGTGAGCGGGGCAGTGGGATTAGTTTGCGGATTGATACAGGGCTATGGGGAGAGAGCGGGGCAGTGGGATTTGTTTGGGATTGATACAGGGCTATCGGGAGAGATCGGGGCAGTGGGATTAGTTTGGGATTTGATACAGGGCTATGGGGTGAGAGCGGGGCAGTGTGATTTGTTTGTGATTGCGACAGGGCTATAGGGAGAGTGCGGGGCAGTGGGATTAATTTGGGATTGATACAGAACTATGGGGAGAGAGCGGGGCAGTGGGATTAGGTTGGGGACTGATACAGGGCTATGGGGAGAGAGCGGGGCAGTGGGATTAGGTTGGGGACTGATACAGGGCTATGGGGAGAGAGCGGGGCAGTAGGATTAGGTTGGCGATTGATACAGGGCTATGGGGAGAGAGCAGGGCAGTGGGATTAGTTTGGGACTGAGACAGAGGGTTGTCAAGTAGCTGTTCCTAGTCCACTTTGGACAGATCCTGCCTTAAAATCAGCCTGTTGTTTGCTAAATTTCCCCACTGAACTCATTGTTAATCTGCTTTATCAAAACGTGCCTCGATCTCCTGGTATATTTCAATACTGAACCTCGGTAGATTAAATAAAAGTGTTACCGTGATTTGATTTAAATGCAGAGGAGGGATTCACATGCGGATGAATGTTGGTCCGCAGATGTCTGGGTACACCTTAGAAAAATGAAGCAAATAAAAGACAATTAAAGTCTGTTCTGGGTATTCTTACTGAGATTTGAATGAATTTTAGGCCGTGAGACTCACTGTCTTATACACAGGAGTGAAGGATTACATCAAACAAAGATAATGGCCCTGAAATCATGGTCTCCGTACCAACGACTTAGGCCTTGGTAGAGGCCTCGCAAGTTCCGTGTTTCCGTCTGCGCTGTGTATGCGCTGAATCCCCGGACTTGCAATCTATCAAGGTTTGCTACAGAATCGATAGAGTAAAGCTCTCTTTAAACCAGCCCATCAAAAACTCCCAGGGCAGGAACAAGACGGGTTAGATACAGAGTGAAGCTCCCTCTACACTGTCCCATCAAACACTCCCAAGGCAGGTACTGCACGGGTTAGATACAGAGTAAAGCTCCCTCTACGCTGTCCCATCAAACACTCCCAAGGCAGGTACAGCACGGGTTAGATATCGAGTAATGCTCCCTCTACACTGTCCCATCAAACACTCCCAAGGCAGGTACCGCACGGGTTAGATACAGAGTAAAGCTCCCTCTACACTGTCCCATCAAACACTCCCAGGGCAGGTACAGCACGGGTTAGATATAGAGTAAAGCTCCCTCTACACTGTCCCATCAAACACTCCCAAGGCAGGTGCTGCACGGGTTAGATACAGAGTAAAGCTCCCTCTACGCTGTCCCATCAAACACTCCCAAGGCAGGTACAGCACGGGTTAGATATAGAGTAATGCTCCCTCTACACTGTCCCATGAAACACTCCCAAGGCAGGTACCGCACAGGTTAGATACAGACAAAAAGCTGCCTCTACACTGTCCCATCAAACATTCCCAAGGCAGGTGCTGCACGGGTTAGATATATATAGTAATGCTCCCTCTACACTGGCCCATCAAACACTCCCAGGGCTATGGGGAGAGAACGTGGCAGTGGGGTTAGTTTGGGAATGATGCAGGGCTACGGGAGGAGAGTGGGGCAGAGGGATTAGTTTGGAATTGATGCAGGGCTATTGGGAAAAGTTTGGGATTGAGGCAGGGCTATGGGGAGAGAGTGGGGCAGTGGGATTAGTTTGCGATTGATTCAGGGCTATGGGGGGAGAGCAGGGCAGTGGGATTAGTTTGGGATCAAGACAGAGCTATGGGGGGAAAGTGAGATAGTGGGATTAGTTTGGGATTGATACAGGGCTATGGGGAGAGAGCGGGGCAGTGGGATTAGTTTGGGGGTGGTACAGGTCTATGGGGAGAGAGCGGGGCAGTGGGATTAGTTTGGGGATTGATACAGGGCTATGGGGAGAGAGCGGGGCAGTGGGATTAGTTTGGGGATTGATACAGGGCTATGGGGAGAGAGCGGGGCAGTGGGATTTGTTTGGGATTGATACAGGGCTATGGGGAGAAAGCGGGGCAGTGGAAATAGTTTGTGATTGATACAGGGCTATGGGGAGAAAGCGAGGCAGTGGGATTAGTTTGGTGATTGATACAGGGCTATGGGGAGAAAGCGGGGCAGTGGGATTAGTTTTGGGATTGATACAGGGCTATGGGGAGAAAGCGGGGCAGTGGGATTAGTTTGGTGATTGATAAAGGGCTATGGGGAGAGAGCGGGGCAGTGGGATTTGTTTGGTGATTGATGCAGGGCTATGGGGAGAGAGCGGGGCAGTGGGATTAGGTTGGGGACTGATACAGGGCTATGGGGAGAAAGCGGGGCAGTGGGATTAGTTTGGATATAACACAGGGCTATGGGGAGAAAGCGGGCAGTGGGATTTGTTTGGATATAACACAGGGCTATGGGGAGAAAGCGGGCAATGGGCTTACGTTGGGGATTGATACAGGGCTATGGGGAGAGAGCAGGGCAGTGGAAATAGTTTGTGATTGATACAGGGCTATGGGGAGAAAGCGGGGCAGTGGGATTAGTTTGGAGATTTATACAGGGCTATGGGGAGTGAGCGGGGCAGTGGGATTAGGTTGGGGACTGATACAGGGCTATGGGGATAGAGCGGGGCAGTGGGATTAGGTTGGGGCTTGATAAAGGGCTAACAGGAGAGAGCGGGGCAGTGGGATTAGTGTGGTGATATTTACAGGGCTATGGGGAGAGAGCGCGGCAGTGGGATTAGGCTGGGGACTGATACAGGGCTATGGGGAGAGAGCGGGGCAGTGGGATTAGGTTGGGGATTGATAAAGGGCTAACAGGAGAGAGCAGGGCAGTGGGATTAGGTTGGGGATTGATAAAGGGCTAAAAGGAGAGAGCAGGGCAGTGGAAATAGTTTGTGATTGATACAGGGCTATGGGGAGAGAGCAGGGCAGTGGAAATAGTTTGTGATTGATACAGGGCTATGGGGAGAAAGCGGGGCAGTGGGATTAGTTTGGAGATTTATACAGGGCTATGGGGAGTGAGCGGGGCAGTGGGATTAGGTTGGGGACTGATACAGGGCTATGGGGATAGAGCGGGGCAGTGGGATTAGGTTGGGGCTTGATAAAGGGCTAACAGGAGAGAGCGGGGCAGTGGGATTAGTGTGGTGATATTTACAGGGCTATGGGGAGAGAGCGCGGCAGTGGGATTAGGCTGGGGACTGATACAGGGCTATGGGGAGAGAGCGGGGCAGTGGGATTAGGTTGGGGATTGATACAGGGCTATGGGGAGAGAGCGGGGCAGTGGGATTAGGCTGGGGACTGATACAGGGCTATGGGGAGAGAGCGGGGCAGTGGGATTAGGTTGGCGATTGATAAAGGGCTAACAGGAGAGAGCAGGGCAGTGGGATTAGTTTGGGACTGAGACAGAGGGTTGTCAAGTAGCTGTTCCCAGTCCACTTTGGACAGATCCTGCCTTATCATATTAAAATCGGCCTGTTGTTTGCTAAATTTCCCCACTGAACTCATTGTTAATCTGCTTTATCAAAACGTGCCTGGATCTCCTGGTATATTTCAATACTGAACCTCGGTAGATTAAATAAAAGTGTTACCGTGATTTGATTTAAATGCAGAGGAGGGATTCACATGCAGTCTGCAGATATCTGGGTACACCTTAGAAATATGAAGCAAATAAAAGACAAATAAAGTCCGTTCTGGGTATTCTTACTGAGATTTGAATGAATTTTAGGCCGTGAGACTCACTGTCTTATACACAGGAGTGAAGGATTACATCAAACAAAGATAATGGCCCTGAAATCATGGTCTCCGTACCAACGACTTAGGCCTTGGTAGAGGCCCCGCAAGTTCCGTGTTTCCGTCTGCGCTGTGTATGCGCTGAATCCCCGGACTTGCAATCTATCAAGGTTTGCTACAGAATCGATAGAGTAAAGCTGTCTTTAAACCAGCCCATCAAAAACTCCCAGGGCAGGAACAACACGGGTTAGATACAGAGTGAAGCTCCCTCTACACTGTCCCATCAAACACTCCCAAGGCAGGTACAGCATGGGTTAGATATAGAGTAATGCTCCCTCTACACTATCCCATCAAACACTCCCAAGGCAGGTACCGCACGGGTTAGATACAGAGTAAAGTTCCCTCTACACTGCCCCATCAAACACTCCCAAGGCAGGTACAGCATGGGTTAGATATAGAGTAATGCTCCCTCTACACTATCCCATCAAACACTCCCAAGGCAGGTACTGCTCGGGTTAGATACAGAGTAAAGCTCCCTCTACGCTGTCCCATCAAACACTCCCAAGGCAGGTACAGCACGGGTTAGATATAGAGTAAAGCTCCCTCTACACTGTCCCATCAAACACTCCCAAGGCAGGTACCGCACGGGTTAGATACAGATAAAAAAGCTCCCTCTACACTGTCCCATCAAACATTCCCAAGGCAGGTGCTGCACGGGTTAGATATAGAGTAATGCTCCCTCTACACTGTCCCATCAAACACTCCCAGGGCTATGGGGAGAGAACGTGGCAGTGGGGTTAGTTTGGGAATGATGCAGGGCTATGGGCAGAGAGTGGGGCAGAGGGATTAGTTTGGAATTGATGCAGGGCTATCGGGAGAGAGAGAGGCATTGGGAAAAGTTTGGGATTGATGCAGGGCTATGGGGAGAGAGTTTGGCAGTGGGATTAGTTTGGGATTGATTCAGGGCTATGGGGGGAGTGCAGGGCAGTGGGATTAGTTTGGGATCAAGACAGAGCTATGGGGGGAAAGCAAGGCAGTCGGATTAGTTTCGGGATTGATACAGGGCTATGGGGAGAAAGCGGGGCAGTGGGATTAGTTTGGATATAACACAGGGCTATGAGGAGAAAGCGGGGCAGTGGGATTAGTTTGGATATAACACAGGGCTATGGGGAGAAAGCGGGCAGTGGGATTTGTTTGGATATAACACAGGGCTATGGGGAGTCAGCAGGGCAGTGGGATTAGTTTGGGATTGATACAGGGCTATGGGGAGAGAGCAGGGCAGTGGAATTAGTTTGGGGATTGAAACAGGGCTATGGGGAGAGAGCGGGGTATTGGGATAAGTTTGGGATTGATACAGGACTATGGGGAGAGAGTGGGGCTTTGGGATTAGTTTTGGATTGATACAGGGCTGTCGGGAGTGAGCGGGGCACTGGGATTAGTTTGTGATTGATACAGGGCTATGGGGAGTGAGCGGGGCAGTGGGATTATTTTGCGGATTGATACAGGGCTATGGGGAGAGAGCGGGGCAGTGGGATTAGTTTGGGGATTGATACAGGGCAATGGGGAGACAGCGGGGCAGTTTGATTAGTTTGGGATTGATACAGGACTATGGGGAGAGAGCGGGACAGTGGGATTAGCTTGGGGATTGATACAGGGCTATGGGGAGAGAGCGGGGCAGTGGGATTAGTTTGGGGATTGATACAGGGCTATGGGGAGTGAGCGGGGCAGTGGGAATAGTTTGGGATTGATACAGGGCTATCCGGAGAGAGCGGGGCAGTGGGATTAGTTTGGGATTTGATACAGGGCTATGGGGTGAGAGCGGGGCAGTGTGATTTGTTTGGGATTGATACAGGGCTATGGGGAGAGTGCAGGGCAGTGGGATTAGTTTGGGATTGATACAGAGCTATGGGGAGAGAGCGGGGCAGTGGGATTAGTTTGGGGATTAATGCAGGGCTATGGGGAGAGAGCAGGGCAGTGGGATTAGTTTGGGGATTGATACAGGGCTATGGGGAGAGAGCGGGGCAGTGGGATTAGTTTGGGATTGATACAGGGCTATGGGGAGAGAGCGGGGCAGTGGGATTAGTTTGGGATTGATACAGGGCTATGGGGAGAGAGCAGGGCAGTGGAATTAGTTTGGGGATTGAAACAGGGCTATGGGGAGAGAGCGGGGCATTGGGATTAGTTTTGGATTGATACAGGGCTATCGGGAGTGAGCGGGGCACTGGGATTAGTTTGTGATTGATACAGGGCTATGGGGAGTGAGCGGGGCAGTGGGATTATTTTGCGGATTGATACAGGGCTATGGGGAGAGAGCGGGGCAGTGGGATTAGTTTGGGGATTGATACAGGGCTATGGGGAGTGAGCGGGGCAGTGGGAATAGTTTGGGATTGATACAGGGCAATGGGGAGACAGCGGGGCAGTTTGATTAGTTTGGGATTGATACAGGACTATGGGGAGAGAGCGGGACAGTGGGATTAGCTTGGGGATTGATACAGGGCTATGGGGAGAGAGCGGGGCAGTGGGATTAGTTTGGGGATTGATACAGGGCTATGGGGAGTGAGCGGGGCAGTGGGAATAGTTTGGGATTGATACAGGGCTATCCGGAGAGAGCGGGGCAGTGGGATTAGTTTGGGATTTGATACAGGGCTATGGGGTGAGAGCGGGGCAGTGTGATTTGTTTGGGATTGATACAGGGCTATGGGGAGAGTGCAGGGCAGTGGGATTAGTTTGGGATTGATACAGAGCTATGGGGAGGGAGCGGGGCAGTGGGATTAGTTTGGGGATTGAAACAGGGCTATGGGGAGAGAGCGGGGCGGTGTGATTAGTTTGGAATTGATACAGGGCAATCGGAAGAGAGCGGGGCAGTGGGATTCGTTTGGGGATTGATACAGGGCTATGGGGTGAGAGCAGGGCAGTCTGATTAGTTTGGGATTGATACAGGGTTATCGGGAGCGAGCGAGGCATTGGGAATAGTTTGGGATTGATACAGGGCTATCGGGAGAGATCGGGGCAGTGTGATTAGTTTGGGATTGATACAGGGCTATGGGGAGGGAGTGGGGCTTTGGGATTAGTTTAGGATTGATACAGGCCTATCGGGAGTGAGCGGGGCACTGGGATTAGTTTGGGATTGATACAGGGCTTTGGGGAGTGAGCGGGGCAGTGGGATTAGTTTGCGGATTGATACAGGGCTATGGGGAGTGAGCGGGGCAGTGGGATTAGTTTGGGATTGATACAGGGCTATAGGGAGAGAGCGGGGCAGTGGGAATAGTTTGGGATTGATACAGGGCTATGGGGAGAGAGCGGGGCAGTTGGATTAGTTTGGGATTGATAAACGGCTATGGGGAGAGAGCGGGGCAATGGGATTAGTTTTGGGGATTGATACAGGGCTATGGGGAGATAGCGGGGCAGTGGGATTAGTTTGGGATTGATGCAGGACTATGGGGAGAGCGGGGCAGTGGGATTAGTTTAGGATTGATGTAGGGCTATGGGGGGAGAGCAGGGCAGTGGGATTAGGTTGGGGACTGATACAGGGCAATCGGGAGAGAGCGGGGCAGTGGGATTAGGTTGCGGACTGATACAGGGCTATGGGGAGAGAGCGGGGCAGTGGGATTAGGTTGGCAATTGATAAAGGGCTAACAGGAGAGAGCAGGGCAGTGGGATTAGTTTGGGACTGAGACAGAGGGTTGTCAAGTAGCTGTTCCCAGTCCACTTTGGACAGATCCTGCCTTATCATATTAAAATCGGCCTGTTGTTTGCTAAATTTCCCCACTGAACTCATTGTTAATCTGCTTTATCAAAACGTGCCTGGATCTCCTGGTATATTTCAATACTGAACCTCGGTAGATTAAATGAAAGTGTTACCGTGAATTGATTTAATGCAGAGGAGGGATTCACATGCGGATGAATGTTGGTCTGCAGATATCTGGGTACACCGTAGAAAAATGAAGCAAATAAAAGACAATTAAAGTCTGTTCTGGGTATTTTTACTGAGATTTGAATGAATTTTAGGCCGTGAGACTCACTGTCTTATGCACAGGAGTGAAGGATTACATCAAACAAAGATAATGGCCCTGAAATCATGGTCCCCGTACCAACGACTTAGGCCTTGGTAGAGGCCCCGCAAGTTCCGTGTTTCCGTCTGCGCTGTGTGTGTGCTGAATCCCCGGACTTGCAATCTATCAAGGTTTGCTACAGAATCGATAGAGAAAAGCTCTCTTTAAACCAGCCCATCAAAAACTCCCAGGGCAGGAACAACACGGGTTAGATACAGAGTGAAGCTCCCTCTACACTGTCCCATCAAACACTCCCATGGCAGGGACTGCACGGGTCAGATACAGAGTAAAGCTCCCTCTATGCTGTCCCATCAAACACTCCCAAGGCAGGTACAGCACGGGTTAGATATAGAGTAATGCTCCCTCTACACTGTCCCATCAAACACTCCCAAGGCAGGTACCGCACGGGTTAGATACAGACAAAAAGCTCCCTCTACACTGTCCCATCAAACATTCCCAAGGCAGGTGCTGCACGGGTTAGATATATATAGTAATGCTCCCTCTACACTGTCCCATCAAACACTCCCAGGGGTATGGGGAGAGAACGTGGCAGTGGGGTTAGTTTGGAAATGATGCAGGGCTATGGGCAGAGACTGTGGCAGAGGGATTAGTTTGGAATTGATGCAGGGCTATGGGGGGAGAGCAGGGCAGTGGGGTTAGTTTGGGATCAAGACAGAGCTATGGGGGGAAAGCGAGGCACTGGGATTAGTTTGGGATTGATACAGGGCTATGGGGAGAGAGCGGGGCAGTGGGATTAGATTGGGGATTGATACAGGGCTATGGGGAGTCAGCAGGGCCGTGGGATTGTGTTTGGGGATTGATACAGGGTATGGGGAGAGAGCGGGGCAGTGGGATTAGTTTGGGGATTGATACAGGGCTATGGGGAGAGAGCAGGGCAGTGGGATTAGTTTGGGGATTGATACAGGGCTATGGGGATAGAGCGGGGCAGTGGGATTAGTTTGGGATTGTTACAGGGCTATGGGGAGAGAGCAGGGCAGTGGGATTAGTTTGGGATTGATAAAGGGCTATGGGGAGAGAGCGGGGCAGTGGGATTAGTTTGGGATTGATACAGGGCTATGGGGAGAGAGCGGGGCAGTGGGATTAGTTTGGGGATTGAAACAGGGCTATGGGGAGAGAGCGGGGCATTGGGATTAGTTTGGGATTGATACAGGACTATGGGGAGAGAGTGGGGCTTTGGGATTAGTTTTGGATTCATACAGGGCTATCGGGAGTGAGCGGGGCACTGGGATTAGTTTGGGATTGATACAGGGCTATGGGGTTTTGTATATTCCACATGTCCTGTGCTTGAAGTCTCTGACATTGGCCAGACATTGTTTTAGCATTTCATTGTCTTGGGCTGTTTACTATGAACATCTTTACCTGTTTCTGATCTACACAGGATGCAACAGATCAGAAAAACCTCCATTCAACAATGCGAATTCCTGTCTCTGCAAAGACATCATGCTGTTCCACAATGCAGGAATGTCGCAAACAGCTTTTGCTAGCTGAGATCAACTTTAACCATTCAAACCTTTCAGGTAAAGAAGCTTCTAGATTCCGAGCCACAAATTGAATCGTTTAAGACAGAAAGAATGTCACAGAAATGTGATTTATTGCTGTTATTTTACAATTTACAAATATACACACAATTTGTGTCACTGAATTATAAACAAAAAGCAGGCAAAGCTATGACTTAACAGAAATAAACACTTGTTTTTCTTCCTGGACAGCAAAACCAGTCAGACTGACTTGCAAATGTTTACTGATATGTTGACGTAAAGATTTATAATTGACCAATTTCGCTTCTAATGTTTTTCTCTCAAACATTCTCCACAATATTAATCCCTGCTCTTGTCACAAGGAGTGTTGAATTATTTTAGGTACTTCGCAATTAAAAGCAGGAAACAAACTTCATTATACTCACAAATTTTAATCTCCTATTTCAAACATTCAAACCAAATCGAATTGTACGTTATCACTTTAATCAATGTATTTTCTGTGTCTCTCTCAATAAACAAAGAGTGGTTTCTTCTAAAGTAGCTTCCTGCAATTTTTATACATCATTACATAACTCTTGCTTCAATTAACACTCCACTAAATGTTTAAGAGGAAATCTATATTTACGTTATTCCTGCGACTTGTTAGGACTATCGAACGACAGACATTATAAAATGGTTTGTGTTTTTCCCCTTTCTTGGTCCTCTTCCTAAATGTCTTAATGGTATATTTTTAAAAAGTCATTAAAAAGTAATCTGTAACTCCTACAAATCCTCCCCTACCTTCCCCCTCCACAACACCATGGTTGCAAGTTTGTGTAAAGCTACTCACTTCAGTCAATCACTCAAAATCAAATCTTGAGATATTTCAATTTGAAAACATTTTAACCATTTCAGAGCACTTTAAAAGCATTTGGACTTCAAGACCTGGTTGAAACTTGTTTAGGTGAGGGGGAAATTGGCTTTTGCTTCAGTCTCTTCCAAAATCATGTTCGAAACTTAGGGGGGAAAAGTGTTTTTTACACTCATTTTTGGTGAAAAGTTCATTAAAAATCATTAAAATCTTTCAAGTCTCACTGCAGCTTTGACAGAAGAAGTTGCTCCAAGTTTCTCCTTCCCCCTTCAATGCTGTCGTTAAACATCCGACAAAATAAAGTCTAATTCCAAACGGAGCTCCAATCAGAAAGTGAATAAAGTGGTTAAACTTCCTAAGAAGGCGGCGAGGTTATCTATCCCCAGCCTTGGCGATGAGCTGGGATCAGTTTTTGGAGATGTTGTTTCCTCTTTTTCTGTTGCCGTTCCCTCCGTCTCTAAGAGTCTGAGGTACAAACGGGGGCACAAACTATTTCCCTTTCTCGCAACATGATTTAAATAACCCTGGCTGATTTCCCTCTCTCTCTAACCCAGGGGTCACTGGACAATGATCAGGAGCAGGAACCCTGGCTGATTTTCCCCTCTCTCTAACCCAGGGGTCACTGGGCAGTGATCAGGAGCAGGAACCCTGCCTGATTTCCCCTCTCTCTAACCCAGGGATCACTGGACAGAGATCAGGAGCACGAACCCTGGCTCATTTCCCCTCTCTCTAACCCACGGGTCACTGGACAATGATCAGGAGCATGAACCCTGGATGGTTCCCCCTCTCTCTAGGTCACTGGATAGTGATCAGGACCTGGAACCCTGGCTGATTTCCCTCTCTCTCTAACCCAGGGGTCACTGGACAATGATCAGGAGCAGGAACCCTGGCTGTTTCCCCTCTCTCTAACCCAGGGGTCACTGGATAGTGATCAGGAGCATGAACCCTGGCTGATTTCCCCTCTCTCTCTAACCCAGGTGTCACTGGACTGTGATAAGGAGCAGGAACCCTGGCTGATTTCACCTGTCTCTCTAACCCAGGGGTCACTGGACTGTGATCAGGAGCAGGAACCCTGGCTGATTTCCCCTCTCTCTCTAAACCAGGGGTCACTGGGCAGTGATCAGGAGCAGGAACCCAGGCTGATTTCCCCTCTCTCTAACCCAGGGGTCACTGGACAGTGATCAGGAGCATGAATCCTGGCTGATTTCCCCTCTCTCTCTAACCCAGAGGTCACTGGGCAGTGATCAGGAGCAGGAACCCTGGCTGATTTCCCCTCTCTCTCTAACCCAGGGGTCACTGGACAGTGATCAGGAGCAGGAACCCTGGCTGATTTCCCCTCTCTCTAACCGAGGGGTCACTGGACTGTGATCAGGAGCAGGAACCCTGGCTGATTTCCCCTCTCTCTCTAACCCAGGGTTCACTGGACTGTAATCAGGAGCAGGAACCCTGGCTGCTTTCATCTCTCTCTAACCCAAGGGTCATTGGACAGTGATCAGGAGCACGAACCCTGGCTGATTTCCCCTCTCTCTAACCCAGGGGTCACTGGACTGTGATCAGGAGCAGGAACCCTGGCTGATTTCCCCTCTCTCTAAACCAGGGGTCACTGGGCTGTGATCAGGAGCAGGAACCCTGGCTGATTTCCCCTCTCTCTAACCCAGGGGTCACTGGGCAGTGATCAGGAGCATGAATCCTGGCTGATTTCCCTCTCTCTCTAACCCAGGGGTCACTGGGCAGTGATCAGGAGCAGGAACCCGGGCTGATTTCCCCTCTCTCGAACCCAGGGGTCACTGGATAGTGATCAGGAGCATGAACCCTGGCTGATTTCCCTCTCTCTCTAACCCAGGGGTCACTGGGCAGTGATCAGGAGCAGGAACCCAGGCTGACTTCCCTTCTCTCTAACCAGGCGTCACTGGATAGTGTTCAGGAGCAGGAACCCTGGCTGATTTCCTCCTCTCTCTAACTCAGGGGTCACTGGATAGTGATCAGGAGCAGGAACCCTGGCTGATTTCCCCTCTCTCTCTAACCCAGAGGTCACTGGGCAGTGATCAGGAGCAGGAACCCTGGCTGATTTCCCCTCTCTCTAACCGAGGGGTCACTGGACTGTGATCAGGAGCAGGAACCCTGGCTGATTTCCCCTCTCTCTCTAACCCAGGGTTCACTGGACTGTAATCAGGAGCAGGAACCCTGGCTGCTTTCACCTCTCTCTCTAACCCAAGGGTCGTTGGACAGTGATCAGGAGCACGAACCCTGGCTGATTTCCCCTCTCTCTAACCCAGGGGTCACTGGACAGTGATCAGGAGCAGGAACCCTGGCTGATTTCCCCTCTTTCTCTAACCCAGGGGTCACTGGACAGTGATCAGGAGCAGGAACCCTGGCTGGTTCCCCCTCTCTCTAACTCAGGGGTCACTGGATAGTGATCAGGAGCTGGAACCCGGGCTGGTTTCCCCTCTCTCTAACCCAGGGGTTAATGGACAATGATCAGGAGCAGGAACTCTCGCTGATTTCCCTCTCTCTCTAACCAGGGGTCACTGGATAGTGATCAGGAGCATGAACCCTGGCTGATTTCACCTGTCTCTCTAACCCAGGGGTCACTGGACAATGATCAGGAGCAGGAACCCTGGCTGATTTCCCCTCTCTCTAACCCAGGAGTCACTGGACAGTGATCAGGAGCAGGAACCCTGGCTGGTTCCCCCTCTCTCTAACCCAGGGTTCACTGGACTGTAATCAGGAGCTGGAACCCGGGCTGATTTCCCTCTCTCTAACCCAGGAGTCACTGGACTGTGATCAGGAGCAGGAACCCTGGCTGATTTCCCTCTCTCTCTATCCCAGGGGTCACTGGACTGTGATCAGGAGCAGGAACCCCAGCTGATTTCCTCTCTCTCTAACTCAGGGGTCACTGGGCAGTGATCAGCAGCAGGAACCCAGGCTGATTGCCCTCTCTCTCTAAACCAGGGGTCACTGGACTGTGATCAGGAGCAGGAACCCTGGCTGATTTCCCCTCTCTCTAACCCAGGGGTCACTGGGCAGTGATCAGGAGCAGGAACCCTGGCTGATTTCCCCTCTCTCTAACCCAGGGGTCACTGGGCAGTGATCAGGAGCAGAAACCCTGGCTGATTTCCCCTCTCTAACCCAGGGGTCACTGGACAGTGATCAGGAGCAGGAACCCTGGCTGAATTCCCCTCTCTCTCTAACCCAGGGTTCACTGGGCAGTGATCAGGAGCAGGAACACTGGCTGATTTCCCTCTCTCTCTAACCCAGGGGTCACTGGGCAGTGATCAGGAGCAGGAATCCTGGCTGATTTCACCTCTCTCTAACCCAGGGGTCAGTGGATAGTGATCAGGAGCATGAACCCTGGCTGATTTCCCCTCTCTCTAACCCAGGGTTCACTGGACTGTGATCAGGAGCAGGAATCCTGGCTGATTTCCCTCTCTCTCTAACCCAGGGATCAGTGGATAGTGATCAGGAGCATGAACCCTGGCTGATTTCCCCTCTCTCTAACCCAGGGGTCACTGGACTGTGATCAGGAGCATGAACCCTGGCTGATTTCCCTCTCTCTCTAACCCAGGGTTCACTGTGCAGTGATCAGGAGCAGGAACCCTGGCTGATTTCCCTCTCTCTCTAACCCAGGGGTCACTGGGCAGTGATCAGGAGCTGGAACCCCGGCTGATTTTCCCTCTCTCTAACCCAGGGGTCACTGGACTGTGATCAGGAGCATGAACCCTGGCTGATTTCGCTCTCTCTCTAACCCAGGGGTCACTGGACTGTGATCAGGAGCAGGAACCCTGGCTGATTTCCCTCTCTCTCTAACCCAGGGGTCACTGGACTGTGATCAGGAGCAGGAACCCTGGCTGATTTCCCCTCTCTCTAACCCAGGGATCTCTGGATAGTGATCAGGAGCAGGAACCCTGGCTGATTTCCACTCTCTAACCCAGGAGTCACTGGACAGTGATCAGGAGCATGAACCCTGGCTGATTTCCCCTCTCTCTCTAACCCAGGGGTCACTGGACTGTGATCAGGAGCAGGAACCCAGGCTGATTTCCACTCTCTCAACCCAGGGTTCACTGGACAATGATCAGGAGCAGGAACCCTGGCTGATTTCCCCTCTCTCTAACCCAGGGGTCACTGGGCAGTGATCAGGAGCAGGAACCCTGGCTGATTTCACCTCTCTCTCTAACCCAGGGGTCACTGGACAGTGATCAGGAGCAGGAACCCTGGCTGATTTCCCTCTCTCTCTAACCCAGGGGTCACTGGGCAGTGATCAGGAGCAGGAACCCTGGCTGATTTCACCTCTCTCTCTAACCCAGGGGTCACTGGACAGTGATCAGGAGCAGGAACCCTGGCTGATTTCCCTCTCTCTCTAACCCAGGAGTCACTGGGCAGTGATCAGGAGCAGGAACCCTGGCTGATTTCCCCTCTCTCTAACCCAGGGGTCACTGGGCAGTGATCAGGAGCAGGAACCCTGGCTGATTTCCCCTCTCTCTAACCCAGGGGTCACTGGACAGCGATCAGGAGCAGGAACCCTGGCTGATTCCCCCTCTCTCCAAGCCATTGGTCATTGGGCAGTGATCAGGAGCAGGTACCCTGGCTGATTTCCCCTCTCTCTCTAACCCAGGGGTCACTGGACTGTGATCAGGAGCAGGAACCCTGGCTGATTTCACCTCTCTCTCTAACCCAGGGGTCACTGGACAGTGATCAGGAGCAAGAACCCTGGTTGATTTCCCCTCTCTCTCTAACCCAGGGTTCACTGGACTGTAATCAGGAGCAGGAACCCTGGCTGCTTTCACCTCTCTCTCTAACCCAAGGGTCATTGGACAGTGATCAGGAGCACGAACCCTGGCTGATTTCCCCTCTCTCTAACCCAGGGGTCACTGGACTGTGATCAGGAGCAGGAACCCTGGCTGATTTCCCCTCTCTCTCTAACCCAGGGGTCACTGGACAGTGATCAGGAGCAGGAACCCTGGCTGATTTCCCCTCTCTCTCTAACCCAGGGGTCACTGGACAGTGATCAGGAGCAGGAACCCTGGCTGGTTCCCCCTCTCTCTAACTCAGGGGTCACTGGATAGTGATCAGGAGCTGGAACCCGGGCTGGTTTCCCCTCTCTCTAACCCAGGGGTTAATGGACAATGATCAGGAGCAGGAACTCTCGCTGATTTCCCTCTCTCTCTAACCAGGGGTCACTGGATAGTGATCAGGAGCATGAACCCTGGCTGATTTCACCTGTCTCTCTAACCCAGGGGTCACTGGACAATGATCAGGAGCAGGAACCCTGGCTGATTTCCCCTCTCTCTAACCCAGGAGTCACTGGACAGTGATCAGGAGCAGGAACCCTGGCTGGTTCCCCCTCTCTCTAACCCAGGGGTCACTGGACTGTAATCAGGAGCAGGAACCCTGGCTGATTTCCCCTCTCTCTAACCCAGGGTTCACTGGACTGTAATCAGGAGCTGGAACCCGGGCTGATTTCCCCTCTCTCTAACCCAGGAGTCACTGGACAGTGATCAGGAGCACGAACCCTGGCTGATTTCCCTCTCTCTCTCACCCAGGTGTCACTGGACTGTGATCAGGAGCAGGAACCCTGGCTGATTTCCCTCTCTCTCTAAACCAGGGGTCACTGGACTGTGATCAGGAGCAGGAACCCTGTCTGATTTCCCTCTCTCTCTCACCCAGGTGTCACTGGACTGTGATCAGCAGCAGGAACCCTGGCTGATTTCCCTCTCTCTCTAAACCAGGGGTCACTGGACTGTGATCAGGAGCAGGAACCCTGGCTGATTTCCCTCTCTCTCTAACCCAGGGGTCACTGGACAGTGATCAGGAGCAGGAACCCTGGCTGATTTCCCTCTCTCTCTAACCCAGGGGTCACTGGACAGTGATCAGGAGCAGGAACCCTGGCTGATTTCCCTCTCTCTCTAAACCAGGGGTCACTGGACTGTGATCAGGAGCAGGAACCCTGGCTGATTTCCCCTCTCTCTAACCCAGGGGTCACTGGGCAGTGATCAGGAGCAGGAACCCTGGCTGATTTCCCCTCTCTCTAACCCAGGGGTCACTGGGCAGTGATCAGGAGCAGAAACCCTGGCTGATTTCCCCTCTCTAACCCAGGGGTCACTGGACAGTGATCAGGAGCAGGAACCCTGGCTGAATTCCCCTCTCTCTCTAACCCAGGGGTCACTGGGCAGTGATCAGGAGCAGGAACCCTGGCTGATTTCCCTCTCTCTCTCACCCAGGTGTCACTGGACTGTGATCAGCAGCAGGAACCCAGGCTGATTTCCCTCTCTCTCTAAACCAGGGGTCACTGGACTGTGATCAGGAGCAGGAACCCTGGCTGATTTCCCCTCTCTCTAACCCAGGGGTCACTGGGCAGTGATCAGGAGCAGGAACCCTGGCTGATTTCCCCTCTCTCTAACCCAGGGGTCACTGGGCAGTGATCAGGAGCAGAAACCCTGGCTGATTTCCCCTCTCTAACCCAGGGGTCACTGGACAGTGATCAGGAGCAGGAACCCTGGCTGAATTCCCCTCTCTCTCTAACCCAGGGGTCACTGGGCAGTGATCAGGAGCAGGAACCCTGGCTGAATTCCCCTCTCTCTCTAACCCAGGGTTCACTGGGCAGTGATCAGGAGCAGGAACACTGGCTGATTTCCCTCTCTCTCTAACCCAGGGGTCACTGGGCAGTGATCAGGAGCAGGAATCCTGGCTGATTTCACCTCTCTCTAACCCAGGGGTCAGTGGATAGTGATCAGGAGCATGAACCCTGGCTGATTTCCCCTCTCTCTAACCCAGGGTTCACTGGACTGTGATCAGGAGCAGGAATCCTGGCTGATTTCCCTCTCTCTCTAACCCAGGGGTCAGTGGATAGTGATCAGGAGCATGAACCCTGGCTGATTTCCCCTCTCTCTAACCCAGGGGTCACTGGACTGTGATCAGGAGCATGAACCCTGGCTGATTTCCCTCTCTCTCTAACCCAGGGTTCACTGTGCAGTGATCAGGAGCAGGAACCCTGGCTGATTTCCCTCTCTCTCTAACCCAGGGGTCACTGGGCAGTGATCAGGAGCTGGAACCCCGGCTGATTTTCCCTCTCTCTAACCCAGGGGTCACTGGACTGTGATCAGGAGCATGAACCCTGGCTGATTTCGCTCTCTCTCTAACCCAGGAGTCACTGGACTGTGATCAGGAGCAGGAACCCTGGCTGATTTCCCTCTCTCTCTAACCCAGGGGTCACTGGACTGTGATCAGGAGCAGGAACCCTGGCTGATTTCCCCTCTCTCTAACCCAGGGATCTCTGGATAGTGATCAGGAGCAGGAACCCTGGCTGATTTCCCCTCTCTCTAACCCAGGGGTCACTGGGCAGTGATCAGGAGCAGGAACCCTGGCTGATTTCACCTCTCTCTCTAACCCAGGGGTCACTGGACAGTGATCAGGAGCAGGAACCCTGGCTGATTTCCCTCTCTCTCTAACCCAGGGGTCACTGGGCAGTGATCAGGAGCAGGAACCCTGGCTGATTTCACCTCTCTCTCTAACCCAGGGGTCACTGGACAGTGATCAGGAGCAGGAACCCTGGCTGATTTCCCTCTCTCTCTAACCCAGGGGTCACTGGGCAGTGATCAGGAGCAGGAACCCTGGCTGATTTCCCCTCTCTCTAACCCAGGGGTCACTGGGCAGTGATCAGGAGCAGGAACCCTGGCTGATTTCCCCTCTCTCTCTAACCCAGGGGTCACTGGACAGTGATCAGGAGCAGGAACCCTGGCTGATTTCCCCTCTCTCTCTAACCCAGGGGTCACTGGACAGTGATCAGGAGCAGGAACCCTGGCTGGTTCCCCCTCTCTCTAACCCAGGGATCTCTGGATAGTGATCAGGAGCAGGAACCCTGGCTGATTTCCCCTCTCTCTAACCCAGGGGTCACTGGGCAGTGATCAGGAGCAGGAACCCTGGCTGATTTCACCTCTCTCTCTAACCCAGGGGTCACTGGACAGTGATCAGGAGCAGGAACCGTGGCTGATTTCCCTCTCTCTCTAACCCAGGGGTCACTGGGCAGTGATCAGGAGCAGGAACCCTGGCTGATTTCACCTCTCTCTCTAACCCAGGGGTCACTGGACAGTGATCAGGAGCAGGAACCCTGGCTGATTTCCCTCTCTCTCTAACCCAGGGGTCACTGGGCAGTGATCAGGAGCAGGAACCCTGGCTGATTTCCCCTCTCTCTAACCCAGGGGTCACTGGGCAGTGATCAGGAGCAGGAACCCTGGCTGATTTCCCCTCTCTCTCTAACCCAGGGGTCACTGGACAGTGATCAGGAGCAGGAACCCTGGCTGATTTCCCCTCTCTCTCTAACCCAGGGGTCACTGGACAGTGATCAGGAGCAGGAACCCTGGCTGGTTCCCCCTCCCTCTAACTCAGGGGTCACTGGATAGTGATCAGGAGCTGGAACCCGGGCTGGTTTCCCCTCTCTCTAACCCAGGGGTTAATGGACAATGATCAGGAGCAGGAACTCTCGCTGATTTCCCTCTCTCTCTAACCAGGGGTCACTGGATAGTGATCAGGAGCATGAACCCTGGCTGATTTCACCTGTCTCTCTAACCCAGGGGTCACTGGACAATGATCAGGAGCCGGAACCCTGGCTGATTTCCCCTCTCTCTAACCCAGGAGTCACTGGACAGTGATCAGGAGCAGGAACCCTGGCTGGTTCCCCCTCTCTCTAACCCAGGGATCACTGGACTGTAATCAGGAGCAGGAACCCTGGCTGATTTCCCCTCTCTCTAACCCAGGGTTCACTGGACTGTAATCAGGAGCTGGAACCCAGGCTGATTTCCCCTCTCTCTAACCCAGGAGTCACTGGACAGTGATCAGGAGCACGAACCCTGGCTGATTTCCCTCTCTCTCTCACCCAGGTGTCACTGGACTGTGATCAGGAGCAGGAACCCTGGCTGATTTCCCTCTCTCTCTATCCCAGGGGTCACTGGACTGTGATCAGGAGCAGGAACCCCAGCTGATTTCCTCTCTCTCTAACTCAGGGGTCACTGGGCAGTGATCAGCAGCAGGAACCCAGGCTGATTGCCCTCTCTCTCTAAACCAGGGGTCACTGGACTGTGATCAGGAGCAGGAACCCTGGCTGATTTCCCCTCTCTCTAACCCAGGGGTCACTGGGCAGTGATCAGGAGCAGGAACCCTGGCTGATTTCCCCTCTCTCTAACCCAGGGGTCACTGGGCAGTGATCAGGAGCAGAAACCCTGGCTGATTTCCCCTCTCTAACCCAGGGGTCACTGGACAGTGATCAGGAGCAGGAACCCTGGCTGAATTCCCCTCTCTCTCTAACCCAGGGGTCACTGGGCAGTGATCAGGAGCAGGAACCCAGGCTGATTTCCACTCTCTATCACCCAGGGTTCACTGGGCAGTGATCAGGAGCAGGAACACTGGCTGATTTCCCTCTCTCTCTAACCCAGGGGTCACTGGGCAGTGATCAGGAGCAGGAATCCTGGCTGATTTCACCTCTCTCTAACCCAGGGGTCAGTGGATAGTGATCAGGAGCATGAACCCTGGCTGATTTCCCCTCTCTCTAACCCAGGGTTCACTGGACTGTGATCAGGAGCAGGAATCCTGGCTGATTTCCCTCTCTCTCTAACCCAGGGGTCAGTGGATAGTGATCAGGAGCATGAACCCTGGCTGATTTCCCCTCTCTCTAACCCAGGGGTCACTGGACTGTGATCAGGAGCATGAACCCTGGCTGATTTCCCTCTCTCTCTAACCCAGGGTTCACTGTGCAGTGATCAGGAGCAGGAACCCTGGCTGATTTCCCTCTCTCTCTAACCCAGGGGTCACTGGGCAGTGATCAGGAGCTGGAACCCCGGCTGATTTTCCCTCTCTCTAACCCAGGGGTCACTGGACTGTGATCAGGAGCATGAACCCTGGCTGATTTCGCTCTCTCTCTAACCCAGGGGTCACTGGACTGTGATCAGGAGCAGGAACCCTGGCTGATTTCCCTCTCTCTCTAACCCAGGGGTCACTGGACTGTGATCAGGAGCAGGAACCCTGGCTGATTTCCCCTCTCTCTAACCCAGGGATCTCTGGATAGTGATCAGGAGCAGGAACCCTGGCTTATTTCCCCTCTCTAACCCAGGAGTCACTGGACAGTGATCAGGAGCATGAACCCTGGCTGATTTCCCCTCTCTCTCTAACCCAGGGGTCACTGGACTGTGATCAGGAGCAGGAACCCAGGCTGATTTCCACTCTCTCAACCCAGGGTTCACTGGACAATGATCAGGAGCAGGAACCCTGGCTGATTTCCCCTCTCTCTAACCCAGGGGTCACTGGGCAGTGATCAGGAGCAGGAACCCTGGCTGATTTCACCTCTCTCTCTAACCCAGGGGTCACTGGACAGTGATCAGGAGCAGGAACCCTGGCTGATTTCCCTCTCTCTCTAACCCAGGGGTCACTGGGCAGTGATCAGGAGCAGGAACCCTGGCTGATTTCACCTCTCTCTCTAACCCAGGGGTCACTGGACAGTGATGAGGAGCAGGAACCCTGGCTGATTTCCCTCTCTCTCTAACCCAGGGGTCACTGGGCAGTGATCAGGAGCAGGAACCCTGGCTGATTTCCCCTCTCTCTAACCCAGGGGTCACTGGGCAGTGATCAGGAGCAGGAACCCTGGCTGATTTCCCCTCTCTCTAACCCGGGGTCACTGGACAGCGATCAGGAGCAGGAACCCTGGCTGATTCCCCCTCTCTCCAAGCCAGTGGTCATTGGGCAGTGATCAGGAGCAGGTACCCTGGCTGATTTCCCCTCTCTCTCTAACCCAGGGGTCACTGGACTGTGATCAGGAGCAGGAACCCTGGCTGATTTCACCTCTCTCTCTAACCCAGGGGTCACTGGACAGTGATCAGGAGCAAGAACCCTGGCTGATTTCCCCTCTCTCTAACCCAGGGGTCACTGGACAATGATCAGGAGCAGGAACCCTGGCTGATTTCCCCTCTCTCTAACTCAGGGGTCACTGGACAGTGATCAGGAGCAGGAACCCTGGCTGATTTCCCCTCTCTCTAACCCAGTGGTCACTGGTCAGTGATCAGGAGCAGGAACCCTGGCTGATTTCCTGCTCTCTCTAACCCAGGAGTCACTGGGCAGTGATCAGGAGCAGGAACCCCGGCTGATTTCCCCCTCTCTCTAAACCAGGGGTCACTGGGCAGTGATCAGGAGCAGGAACCCTGGCTGATTTCCCCTCTTTCCAACCCAGGGGTCACTGGGCAGTGATCAGGAGCAGGAACCCTGGCTGATTTCCCCTCTTTCCAACCCAGTGGTCACTGGTCAGTGATCAGGAGCAGGAACCCTGGCTGATTTCCTCCTCTCTCTAACCCAGGAGTCACTGGGCAGTGATCAGGAGCAGGAACCCCGGCTGATTTCCCCCTCTCTCTAACCCAGGGGTCACTGGACAGTGATCAGGAGCAGGAACCCTGGCTGATTTCCCTCTCTCTCTAACCCAGGGGTCACTGGGCAGTGATCAGGAGCAGGAACCCTGGCTGATTTCCCCTCTCTCTAACCCAGGGGTCACTGGGCAGTGATCAGGAGCAGGAACCCTGGCTGATTTCCCCTCTCTCTAACCCAGGGGTCACTGGACAGCGATCAGGAGCAGGAACCCTGGCTGATTCCCCCTCTCTCTAAGCCAGTGGTCATTGGGCAGTGATCAGGAGCAGGTACCCTGGCTGATTTCCCCTCTCTCTCTCTAACCCAGGGGTCACTGGACTGTGATCAGGAGCAAGAACCCTGGCTGATTTCCCCTCTCTCTAACCCAGGGGTCACTGGACAGTGATCAGGAGCAGGAACCCTGGCTGATTTCACCTCTCTCTCTAACCCAGGGGTCACTGGACAGTGATCAGGAGCAAGAACCCTGGCTGATTTCCCCTCTCTCTAACCCAGGGGTCACTGGACAATGATCAGGAGCAGGAACCCTGGCTGATTTCCCCTCTCTCTAACTCAGGGGTCACTGGACAGTGATCAGGAGCACGAACCCTGGCTGATTTCCCTCTCTCTCTCACCCAGGTGTCACTGGACTGTGATCAGGAGCAGGAACCCTGGCTGATTTCCCTCTCTCTCTATCCCAGGGGTCACTGGACTGTGATCAGGAGCAGGAACCCCAGCTGATTTCCTCTCTCTCTAACTCAGGGGTCACTGGGCAGTGATCAGCAGCAGGAACCCAGGCTGATTGCCCTCTCTCTCTAAACCAGGGGTCACTGGACTGTGATCAGGAGCAGGAACCCTGGCTGATTTCCCCTCTCTCTAACCCAGGGGTCACTGGGCAGTGATCAGGAGCAGGAACCCTGGCTGATTTCCCCTCTCTCTAACCCAGGGGTCACTGGGCAGTGATCAGGAGCAGAAACCCTGGCTGATTTCCCCTCTCTAACCCAGGGGTCACTGGACAGTGATCAGGAGCAGGAACCCTGGCTGAATTCCCCTCTCTCTCTAACCCAGGGGTCACTGGGCAGTGATCAGGAGCAGGAACCCAGGCTGATTTCCACTCTCTCTCACCCAGGGTTCACTGGGCAGTGATCAGGAGCAGGAACACTGGCTGATTTCCCTCTCTCTCTAACCCAGGGGTCACTGGGCAGTGATCAGGAGCAGGAATCCTGGCTGATTTCACCTCTCTCTAACCCAGGGGTCAGTGGATAGTGATCAGGAGCATGAACCCTGGCTGATTTCCCCTCTCTCTAACCCAGGGTTCACTGGACTGTGATCAAGAGCAGGAATCCTGGCTGATTTCCCTCTCTCTCTAACCCAGGGGTCAGTGGATAGTGATCAGGAGCATGAACCCTGGCTGATTTCCCCTCTCTCTAACCCAGGGGTCACTGGACTGTGATCAGGAGCATGAACCCTGGCTGATTTCCCTCTCTCTCTAACCCAGGGTTCACTGTGCAGTGATCAGGAGCAGGAACCCTGGCTGATTTCCCTCTCTCTCTAACCCAGGGGTCACTGGGCAGTGATCAGGAGCTGGAACCCCGGCTGATTTTCCCTCTCTCTAACCCAGGGGTCACTGGACTGTGATCAGGAGCATGAACCCTGGCTGATTTCGCTCTCTCTCTAACCCAGGGGTCACTGGACTGTGATCAGGAGCAGGAACCCTGGCTGATTTCCCTCTCTCTCTAACCCAGGGGTCACTGGACTGTGATCAGGAGCAGGAACCCTGGCTGATTTCCCCTCTCTCTAACCCAGGGATCTCTGGATAGTGATCAGGAGCAGGAACCCTGGCTTATTTCCCCTCTCTAACCCAGGAGTCACTGGACAGTGATCAGGAGCATGAACCCTGGCTGATTTCCCCTCTCTCTCTAACCCAGGGTTCACTGTGCAGTGATCAGGAGCAGGAACCCTGGCTGATTTCCCTCTCTCTCTAACCCAGGGGTCACTGGGCAGTGATCAGGAGCTGGAACCCCGGCTGATTTTCCCTCTCTCTAACCCAGGGGTCACTGGACTGTGATCAGGAGCATGAACCCTGGCTGATTTCGCTCTCTCTCTAACCCAGGGGTCACTGGACTGTGATCAGGAGCAGGAACCCTGGCTGATTTCCCTCTCTCTCTAACCCAGGGGTCACTGGACTGTGATCAGGAGCAGGAACCCTGGCTGATTTCCCCTCTCTCTAACCCAGGGATCTCTGGATAGTGATCAGGAGCAGGAACCCTGGCTTATTTCCCCTCTCTAACCCAGGAGTCACTGGACAGTGATCAGGAGCATGAACCCTGGCTGATTTCCCCTCTCTCTCTAACCCAGGGGTCACTGGACTGTGATCAGGAGCAGGAACCCAGGCTGATTTCCACTCTCTCAACCCAGGGTTCACTGGACAATGATCAGGAGCAGGAACCCTGGCTGATTTCCCCTCTCTCTAACCCAGGGGTCACTGGGCAGTGATCAGGAGCAGGAACCCTGGCTGATTTCACCTCTCTCTCTAACCCAGGGGTCACTGGACAGTGATCAGGAGCAGGAACCCTGGCTGATTTCCCTCTCTCTCTAACCCAGGGGTCACTGGGCAGTGATCAGGAGCAGGAACCCTGGCTGATTTCACCTCTCTCTCTAACCCAGGGGTCACTGGACAGTGATGAGGAGCAGGAACCCTGGCTGATTTCCCTCTCTCTCTAACCCAGGGGTCACTGGGCAGTGATCAGGAGCAGGAACCCTGGCTGATTTCCCCTCTCTCTAACCCAGGGGTCACTGGGCAGTGATCAGGAGCAGGAACCCTGGCTGATTTCCCCTCTCTCTAACCCGGGGTCACTGGACAGCGATCAGGAGCAGGAACCCTGGCTGATTCCCCCTCTCTCCAAGCCAGTGGTCATTGGGCAGTGATCAGGAGCAGGTACCCTGGCTGATTTCCCCTCTCTCTCTAACCCAGGGGTCACTGGACTGTGATCAGGAGCAGGAACCCTGGCTGATTTCACCTCTCTCTCTAACCCAGGGGTCACTGGACAGTGATCAGGAGCAAGAACCCTGGCTGATTTCCCCTCTCTCTAACCCAGGGGTCACTGGACAATGATCAGGAGCAGGAACCCTGGCTGATTTCCCCTCTCTCTAACTCAGGGGTCACTGGACAGTGATCAGGAGCAGGAACCCTGGCTGATTTCCCCTCTCTCTAACCCAGTGGTCACTGGTCAGTGATCAGGAGCAGGAACCCTGGCTGATTTCCTGCTCTCTCTAACCCAGGAGTCACTGGGCAGTGATCAGGAGCAGGAACCCCGGCTGATTTCCCCCTCTCTCTAAACCAGGGGTCACTGGGCAGTGATCAGGAGCAGGAACCCTGGCTGATTTCCCCTCTTTCCAACCCAGGGGTCACTGGGCAGTGATCAGGAGCAGGAACCCTGGCTGATTTCCCCTCTTTCCAACCCAGTGGTCACTGGTCAGTGATCAGGAGCAGGAACCCTGGCTGATTTCCTCCTCTCTCTAACCCAGGAGTCACTGGGCAGTGATCAGGAGCAGGAACCCCGGCTGATTTCCCCCTCTCTCTAACCCAGGGGTCACTGGACAGTGATCAGGAGCAGGAACCCTGGCTGATTTCCCTCTCTCTCTAACCCAGGGGTCACTGGGCAGTGATCAGGAGCAGGAACCCTGGCTGATTTCCCCTCTCTCTAACCCAGGGGTCACTGGGCAGTGATCAGGAGCAGGAACCCTGGCTGATTTCCCCTCTCTCTAACCCAGGGGTCACTGGACAGCGATCAGGAGCAGGAACCCTGGCTGATTCCCCCTCTCTCTAAGCCAGTGGTCATTGGGCAGTGATCAGGAGCAGGTACCCTGGCTGATTTCCCCTCTCTCTAACCCAGGGGTCACTGGACAATGATCAGGAGCAGGAACCCTGGCTGATTTCCCCTCTCTCTAACTCAGGGGTCACTGGACAGTGATCAGGAGCACGAACCCTGGCTGATTTCCCTCTCTCTCTCACCCAGGTGTCACTGGACTGTGATCAGGAGCAGGAACCCTGGCTGATTTCCCCTCTCTCTAACCCAGGGGTCACTGGACAGTGATCAGGAGCATGAACCCTGGCTGATTTCCCTCTCTCTCTAACCCAAGGGTCAGTGGATAGTGATCAGGAGCATGAACCCTGGCTGATTTCCCCTCTCTCTAACCCAGGGGTCACTGGACTGTGATCAGGAGCATGAACCCTGGCTGATTTCCCTCTCTCTCTAACCCAGGGTTCACTGTGCAGTGATCAGGAGCAGGAACCCTGGCTGATTTCCCTCTCTCTCTAAGCCAGGGGTCACTGGGCAGTGATCAGGAGCTGGAACCCCGGCTGATTTTCCCTCTCTCTAACCCAGGGGTCACTGGACTGTGATCAGGAGCATGAACCCTGGCTGATTTCGCTCTCTCTCTAACCCAGGAGTCACTGGACTGTGATCAGGAGCAGGAACCCTGGCTGATTTCCCTCTCTCTCTAACCCAGGGGTCACTGGACTGTGATCAGGAGCAGGAACCCTGGCTGATTTCCCCTCTCTCTAACCCAGGGATCTCTGGATAGTGATCAGGAGCAGGAACCCTGGCTGATTTCCCCTCTCTCTAACCCAGGGGTCACTGGGCAGTGATCAGGAGCAGGAACCCTGGCTGATTTGACCTCTCTCTCTAACCCAGGGGTCACTGGACAGTGATCAGGAGCAGGAACCCTGGCTGATTTCCCTCTCTCTCTAACCCAGGGGTCACTGGGCAGTGATCAGGAGCAGGAACCCTGGCTGATTTCACCTCTCTCTCTAACCCAGGGGTCACTGGACAGTGATCAGGAGCAGGAACCCTGGCTGATTTCCCTCTCTCTCTAACCCAGGGGTCACTGGGCAGTGATCAGGAGCAGGAACCCTGGCTGATTTCCCCTCTCTCTAACCCAGGGGTCACTGGGCAGTGATCAGGAGCAGGAACCCTGGCTGATTTCCCCTCTCTCTCTAACCCAGGGGTCACTGGACAGTGATCAGGAGCAGGAACCCTGGCTGATTTCCCCTCTCTCTCTAACCCAGGGGTCACTGGACAGTGATCAGGAGCAGGAACCCTGGCTGGTTCCCCCTCTCTCTAACCCAGGGATCTCTGGATAGTGATCAGGAGCAGGAACCCTGGCTGATTTCCCCTCTCTCTAACCCAGGGGTCACTGGGCAGTGATCAGGAGCAGGAACCCTGGCTGATTTCACCTCTCTCTCTAACCCAGGGGTCACTGGACAGTGATCAGGAGCAGGAACCGTGGCTGATTTCCCTCTCTCTCTAACCCAGGGGTCACTGGGCAGTGATCAGGAGCAGGAACCCTGGCTGATTTCACCTCTCTCTCTAACCCAGGGGTCACTGGACAGTGATCAGGAGCAGGAACCCTGGCTGATTTCCCTCTCTCTCTAACCCAGGGGTCACTGGGCAGTGATCAGGAGCAGGAACCCTGGCTGATTTCCCCTCTCTCTAACCCAGGGGTCACTGGGCAGTGATCAGGAGCAGGAACCCTGGCTGATTTCCCCTCTCTCTCTAACCCAGGGGTCACTGGACAGTGATCAGGAGCAGGAACCCTGGCTGATTTCCCCTCTCTCTCTAACCCAGGGGTCACTGGACAGTGATCAGGAGCAGGAACCCTGGCTGGTTCCCCCTCCCTCTAACTCAGGGGTCACTGGATAGTGATCAGGAGCTGGAACCCGGGCTGGTTTCCCCTCTCTCTAACCCAGGGGTTAATGGACAATGATCAGGAGCAGGAACTCTCGCTGATTTCCCTCTCTCTCTAACCAGGGGTCACTGGATAGTGATCAGGAGCATGAACCCTGGCTGATTTCACCTGTCTCTCTAACCCAGGGGTCACTGGACAATGATCAGGAGCCGGAACCCTGGCTGATTTCCCCTCTCTCTAACCCAGGAGTCACTGGACAGTGATCAGGAGCAGGAACCCTGGCTGGTTCCCCCTCTCTCTAACCCAGGGTCACTGGACTGTAATCAGGAGCAGGAACCCTGGCTGATTTCCCCTCTCTCTAACCCAGGGTTCACTGGACTGTAATCAGGAGCTGGAACCCAGGCTGATTTCCCCTCTCTCTAACCCAGGAGTCACTGGACAGTGATCAGGAGCACGAACCCTGGCTGATTTCCCTCTCTCTCTCACCCAGGTGTCACTGGACTGTGATCAGGAGCAGGAACCCTGGCTGATTTCCCTCTCTCTCTATCCCAGGGGTCACTGGACTGTGATCAGGAGCAGGAACCCCAGCTGATTTCCTCTCTCTCTAACTCAGGGGTCACTGGGCAGTGATCAGCAGCAGGAACCCAGGCTGATTGCCCTCTCTCTCTAAACCAGGGGTCACTGGACTGTGATCAGGAGCAGGAACCCTGGCTGATTTCCCCTCTCTCTAACCCAGGGGTCACTGGGCAGTGATCAGGAGCAGGAACCCTGGCTGATTTCCCCTCTCTCTAACCCAGGGGTCACTGGGCAGTGATCAGGAGCAGAAACCCTGGCTGATTTCCCCTCTCTAACCCAGGGGTCACTGGACAGTGATCAGGAGCAGGAACCCTGGCTGAATTCCCCTCTCTCTCTAACCCAGGGGTCACTGGGCAGTGATCAGGAGCAGGAACCCAGGCTGATTTCCACTCTCTCTCACCCAGGGTTCACTGGGCAGTGATCAGGAGCAGGAACACTGGCTGATTTCCCTCTCTCTCTAACCCAGGGGTCACTGGGCAGTGATCAGGAGCAGGAATCCTGGCTGATTTCACCTCTCTCTAACCCAGGGGTCAGTGGATAGTGATCAGGAGCATGAACCCTGGCTGATTTCCCTCTCTCTAACCCAGGGTTCACTGGACTGTGATCAGGAGCAGGAATCCTGGCTGATTTCCCTCTCTCTCTAACCCAGGGGTCAGTGGATAGTGATCAGGAGCATGAACCCTGGCTGATTTCCCCTCTCTCTAACCCAGGGATCACTGGACTGTGATCAGGAGCATGAACCCTGGCTGATTTCCCTCTCTCTCTAACCCAGGGTTCACTGTGCAGTGATCAGGAGCAGGAACCCTGGCTGATTTCCCTCTCTCTCTAACCCAGGGGTCACTGGGCAGTGATCAGGAGCTGGAACCCCGGCTGATTTTCCCTCTCTCTAACCCAGGGGTCACTGGACTGTGATCAGGAGCATGAACCCTGGCTGATTTCGCTCTCTCTCTAACCCAGGGGTCACTGGACTGTGATCAGGAGCAGGAACCCTGGCTGATTTCCCTCTCTCTCTAACCCAGGGGTCACTGGACTGTGATCAGGAGCAGGAACCCTGGCTGATTTCCCCTCTCTCTAACCCAGGGATCTCTGGATAGTGATCAGGAGCAGGAACCCTGGCTTATTTCCCCTCTCTAACCCAGGAGTCACTGGACAGTGATCAGGAGCATGAACCCTGGCTGATTTCCCCTCTCTCTCTAACCCAGGGGTCACTGGACTGTGATCAGGAGCAGGAACCCAGGCTGATTTCCACTCTCTCAACCCAGGGTTCACTGGACAATGGTCAGGAGCAGGAACCCTGGCTGATTTCCCCTCTCTCTAACCCAGGGGTCACTGGGCAGTGATCAGGAGCAGGAACCCTGGCTGATTTCACCTCTCTCTCTAACCCAGGGGTCACTGGACAGTGATCAGGAGCAGGAACCCTGGCTGATTTCCCTCTCTCTCTAACCCAGGGGTCACTGGGCAGTGATCAGGAGCAGGAACCCTGGCTGATTTCACCTCTCTCTCTAACCCAGGGGTCACTGGACAGTGATGAGGAGCAGGAACCCTGGCTGATTTCCCTCTCTCTCTAACCCAGGGGTCACTGGGCAGTGATCAGGAGCAGGAACCCTGGCTGATTTCCCCTCTCTCTAACCCAGGGGTCACTGGGCATTGATCAGGAGCAGGAACCCTGGCTGATTTCCCCTCTCTCTAACCCGGGGTCACTGGACAGCGATCAGGAGCAGGAACCCTGGCTGATTCCCCCTCTCTCCAAGCCAGTGGTCATTGGGCAGTGATCAGGAGCAGGTACCCTGGCTGATTTCCCCTCTCTCTCTAACCCAGGGGTCACTGGACTGTGATCAGGAGCAGGAACCCTGGCTGATTTCACCTCTCTCTCTAACCCAGGGGTCACTGGACAGTGATCAGGAGCAAGAACCCTGGCTGATTTCCCCTCTCTCTAACCCAGGGGTCACTGGACAATGATCAGGAGCAGGAACCCTGGCTGATTTCCCCTCTCTCTAACTCAGGGGTCACTGGACAGTGATCAGGAGCAGGAACCCTGGCTGATTTCCCCTCTCTCTAACCCAGTGGTCACTGGTCAGTGATCAGGAGCAGGAACCCTGGCTGATTTCCTGCTCTCTCTAACCCAGGAGTCACTGGGCAGTGATCAGGAGCAGGAACCCCGGCTGATTTCCCCCTCTCTCTAAACCAGGGGTCACTGGGCAGTGATCAGGAGCAGGAACCCTGGCTGATTTCCCCTCTTTCCAACCCAGGGGTCACTGGGCAGTGATCAGGAGCAGGAACCCTGGCTGATTTCCCCTCTTTCCAACCCAGTGGTCACTGGTCAGTGATCAGGAGCAGGAACCCTGGCTGATTTCCTCCTCTCTCTAACCCAGGAGTCACTGGGCAGTGATCAGGAGCAGGAACCCCGGCTGATTTCCCCCTCTCTCTAACCCAGGGGTCACTGGACAGTGATCAGGAGCAGGAACCCTGGCTGATTTCCCTCTCTCTCTAACCCAGGGGTCACTGGGCAGTGATCAGGAGCAGGATCCCTGGCTGATTTCCCCTCTCTCTAACCCAGGGGTCACTGGGCAGTGATCAGGAGCAGGAACCCTGGCTGATTTCCCCTCTCTCTAACCCAGGGGTCACTGGACAGCGATCAGGAGCAGGAACCCTGGCTGATTCCCCCTCTCTCTAAGCCAGTGGTCATTGGGCAGTGATCAGGAGCAGGTACCCTGGCTGATTTCCCCTCTCTCTCTCTAACCCAGGGGTCACTGGACTGTGATCAGGAGCAAGAACCCTGGCTGATTTCCCCTCTCTCTAACCCAGGGGTCACTGGACAGTGATCAGGAGCAGGAACCCTGGCTGATTTCACCTCTCTCTCTAACCCAGGGGTCACTGGACAGTGATCAGGAGCAAGAACCCTGGCTGATTTCCCCTCTCTCTAACCCAGGGGTCACTGGACAATGATCAGGAGCAGGAACCCTGGCTGATTTCCCCTCTCTCTAACTCAGGGGTCACTGGACAGTGATCAGGAGCACGAACCCTGGCTGATTTCCCTCTCTCTCTCACCCAGGTGTCACTGGACTGTGATCAGGAGCAGGAACCCTGGCTGATTTCCCTCTCTCTCTATCCCAGGGGTCACTGGACTGTGATCAGGAGCAGGAACCCCAGCTGATTTCCTCTCTCTCTAACTCAGGGGTCACTGGGCAGTGATCAGCAGCAGGAACCCAGGCTGATTGCCCTCTCTCTCTAAACCAGGGGTCACTGGACTGTGATCAGGAGCAGGAACCCTGGCTGATTTCCCCTCTCTCTAACCCAGGGGTCACTGGGCAGTGATCAGGAGCAGGAACCCTGGCTGATTTCCCCTCTCTCTAACCCAGGGGTCACTGGGCAGTGATCAGGAGCAGAAACCCTGGCTGATTTCCCCTCTCTAACCCAGGGGTCACTGGACAGTGATCAGGAGCAGGAACCCTGGCTGAATTCCCCTCTCTCTCTAACCCAGGGGTCAGTGGATAGTGATCAGGAGCATGAACCCTGGCTGATTTCCCCTCTCTCTAACCCAGGGTTCACTGGACTGTGATCAAGAGCAGGAATCCTGGCTGATTTCCCTCTCTCTCTAACCCAGGGGTCAGTGGATAGTGATCAGGAGCATGAACCCTGGCTGATTTCCCCTCTCTCTAACCCAGGGGTCACTGGACTGTGATCAGGAGCATGAACCCTGGCTGATTTCCCTCTCTCTCTAACCCAGGGTTCACTGTGCAGTGATCAGGAGCAGGAACCCTGGCTGATTTCCCTCTCTCTCTAACCCAGGGGTCACTGGGCAGTGATCAGGAGCTGGAACCCCGGCTGATTTTCCCTCTCTCTAACCCAGGGGTCACTGGACTGTGATCAGGAGCATGAACCCTGGCTGATTTCGCTCTCTCTCTAACCCAGGGGTCACTGGACTGTGATCAGGAGCAGGAACCCTGGCTGATTTCCCTCTCTCTCTAACCCAGGGGTCACTGGACTGTGATCAGGAGCAGGAACACTGGCTGATTTCCCCTCTCTCTAACCCAGGGATCTCTGGATAGTGATCAGGAGCAGGAACCCTGGCTTATTTCCCCTCTCTAACCCAGGAGTCACTGGACAGTGATCAGGAGCATGAACCCTGGCTGATTTCCCCTCTCTCTCTAACCCAGGGTTCACTGTGCAGTGATCAGGAGCAGGAACCCTGGCTGATTTCCCTCTCTCTCTAACCCAGGGGTCACTGGGCAGTGATCAGGAGCTGGAACCCCGGCTGATTTTCCCTCTCTCTAACCCAGGGGTCACTGGACTGTGATCAGGAGCATGAACCCTGGCTGATTTCGCTCTCTCTCTAACCCAGGGGTCACTGGACTGTGATCAGGAGCAGGAACCCTGGCTGATTTCCCTCTCTCTCTAACCCAGGGGTCACTGGACTGTGATCAGGAGCAGGAACCCTGGCTGATTTCCCCTCTCTCTAACCCAGGGATCTCTGGATAGTGATCAGGAGCAGGAACCCTGGCTTATTTCCCCTCTCTAACCCAGGAGTCACTGGACAGTGATCAGGAGCATGAACCCTGGCTGATTTCCCCTCTCTCTCTAACCCAGGGGTCACTGGACTGTGATCAGGAGCAGGAACCCAGGCTGATTTCCACTCTCTCAACCCAGGGTTCACTGGACAATGATCAGGAGCAGGAACCCTGGCTGATTTCCCCTCTCTCTAACCCAGGGGTCACTGGGCAGTGATCAGGAGCAGGAACCCTGGCTGATTTCACCTCTCTCTCTAACCCAGGGGTCACTGGACAGTGATCAGGAGCAGGAACCCTGGCTGATTTCCCTCTCTCTCTAACCCAGGGGTCACTGGGCAGTGATCAGGAGCAGGAACCCTGGCTGATTTCACCTCTCTCTCTAACCCAGGGGTCACTGGACAGTGATGAGGAGCAGGAACCCTGGCTGATTTCCCTCTCTCTCTAACCCAGGGGTCACTGGGCAGTGATCAGGAGCAGGAACCCTGGCTGATTTCCCCTCTCTCTAACCCAGGGGTCACTGGGCAGTGATCAGGAGCAGGAACCCTGGCTGATTTCCCCTCTCTCTAACCCGGGGTCACTGGACAGCGATCAGGAGCAGGAACCCTGGCTGATTCCCCCTCTCTCCAAGCCAGTGGTCATTGGGCAGTGATCAGGAGCAGGTACCCTGGCTGATTTCCCCTCTCTCTCTAACCCAGGGGTCACTGGACTGTGATCAGGAGCAGGAACCCTGGCTGATTTCACCTCTCTCTCTAACCCAGGGGTCACTGGACAGTGATCAGGAGCAAGAACCCTGGCTGATTTCCCCTCTCTCTAACCCAGGGGTCACTGGACAATGATCAGGAGCAGGAACCCTGGCTGATTTCCCCTCTCTCTAACTCAGGGGTCACTGGACAGTGATCAGGAGCAGGAACCCTGGCTGATTTCCCCTCTCTCTAACCCAGTGGTCACTGGTCAGTGATCAGGAGCAGGAACCCTGGCTGATTTCCTGCTCTCTCTAACCCAGGAGTCACTGGGCAGTGATCAGGAGCAGGAACCCCGGCTGATTTCCCCCTCTCTCTAAACCAGGGGTCACTGGGCAGTGATCAGGAGCAGGAACCCTGGCTGATTTCCCCTCTTTCCAACCCAGGGGTCACTGGGCAGTGATCAGGAGCAGGAACCCTGGCTGATTTCCCCTCTTTCCAACCCAGTGGTCACTGGTCAGTGATCAGGAGCAGGAACCCTGGCTGATTTCCTCCTCTCTCTAACCCAGGAGTCACTGGGCAGTGATCAGGAGCAGGAACCCCGGCTGATTTCCCCCTCTCTCTAACCCAGGGGTCACTGGACAGTGATCAGGAGCAGGAACCCTGGCTGATTTCCCTCTCTCTCTAACCCAGGGGTCACTGGGCAGTGATCAGGAGCAGGAACCCTGGCTGATTTCCCCTCTCTCTAACCCAGGGGTCACTGGGCAGTGATCAGGAGCAGGAACCCTGGCTGATTTCCCCTCTCTCTAACCCAGGGGTCACTGGACAGCGATCAGGAGCAGGAACCCTGGCTGATTCCCCCTCTCTCTAAGCCAGTGGTCATTGGGCAATGATCAGGAGCAGGTACCCTGGCTGATTTCCCCTCTCTCTCTCTAACCCAGGGGTCACTGGACTGTGATCAGGAGCAGGAACCCTGGCTGATTTCACCTCTCTCTCTAACCCAGGGGTCACTGGACAGTGATCAGGAGCAAGAACCCTGGCTGATTTCCCCTCTCTCTAACCCAGGGGTCACTGGACAATGATCAGGAGCAGGAACCCTGGCTGATTTCCCCTCTCTCTAACTCAGGGGTCACTGGACAGTGATCAGGAGCACGAACCCTGGCTGATTTCCCTCTCTCTCTCACCCAGGTGTCACTGGACTGTGATCAGGAGCAGGAACCCTGGCTGATTTCCCTCTCTCTCTATCCCAGGGGTCACTGGACTGTGATCAGGAGCAGGAACCCCAGCTGATTTCCTCTCTCTCTAACTCAGGGGTCACTGGGCAGTGATCAGCAGCAGGAACCCAGGCTGATTGCCCTCTCTCTCTAAACCAGGGGTCACTGGACTGTGATCAGGAGCAGGAACCCTGGCTGATTTCCCCTCTCTCTAACCCAGGGGTCACTGGGCAGTGATCAGGAGCAGGAACCCTGGCTGATTTCCCCTCTCTCTAACCCAGGGGTCACTGGGCAGTGATCAGGAGCAGAAACCCTGGCTGATTTCCCCTCTCTAACCCAGGGGTCACTGGACAGTGATCAGGAGCAGGAACCCTGGCTGAATTCCCCTCTCTCTCTAACCCAGGGGTCACTGGGCAGTGATCAGGAGCAGGAACCCAGGCTGATTTCCACTCTCTCTCACCCAGGGTTCACTGGGCAGTGATCAGGAGCAGGAACACTGGCTGATTTCCCTCTCTCTCTAACCCAGGGGTCACTGGGCAGTGATCAGGAGCAGGAATCCTGGCTGATTTCACCTCTCTCTAACCCAGGGGTCAGTGGATAGTGATCAGGAGCATGAACCCTGGCTGATTTCCCCTCTCTCTAACCCAGGGTTCACTGGACTGTGATCAGGAGCAGGAATCCTGGCTGATTTCCCTCTCTCTCTAACCCAGGGGTCAGTGGATAGTGATCAGGAGCATGAACCCTGGCTGATTTCCCCTCTCTCTAACCCAGGGGTCACTGGACTGTGATCAGGAGCATGAACCCTGGCTGATTTCCCTCTCTCTCTAACCCAGGGTTCACTGTGCAGTGATCAGGAGCAGGAACCCTGGCTGATTTCCCTCTCTCTCTAACCCAGGGGTCACTGGGCAGTGATCAGGAGCTGGAACCCCGGCTGATTTTCCCTCTCTCTAACCCAGGGGTCAATGGACTGTGATCAGGAGCATGAACCCTGGCTGATTTCGCTCTCTCTCTAACCCAGGGGTCACTGGACTGTGATCAGGAGCAGGAACCCTGGCTGATTTCCCTCTCTCTCTAACCCAGGGGTCACTGGACTGTGATCAGGAGCAGGAACCCTGGCTGATTTCCCCTCTCTCTAACCCAGGGATCTCTGGATAGTGATCAGGAGCAGGAACCCTGGCTTATTTCCCCTCTCTAACCCAGGAGTCACTGGACAGTGATCAGGAGCATGAACCCTGGCTGATTTCCCCTCTCTCTCTAACCCAGGGGTCACTGGACTGTGATCAGGAGCAGGAACCCAGGCTGATTTCCACTCTCTCAACCCAGGGTTCACTGGACAATGATCAGGAGCAGGAACCCTGGCTGATTTCCCCTCTCTCTAACCCAGGGGTCACTGGGCAGTGATCAGGAGCAGGAACCCTGGCTGATTTCACCTCTCTCTCTAACCCAGGGGTCACTGGACAGTGATCAGGAGCAGGAACCCTGGCTGATTTCCCTCTCTCTCTAACCCAGGGGTCACTGGGCAGTGATCAGGAGCAGGAACCCTGGCTGATTTCACCTCTCTCTCTAACCCAGGGGTCACTGGACAGTGATCAGGAGCAGGAACCCTGGCTGATTTCCCTCTCTCTCTAACCCAGGGGTCACTGGGCAGTGATCAGGAGCAGGAACCCTGGCTGATTTCCCCTCTCTCTAACCCAGGGGTCACTGGGCAGTGATCAGGAGCAGGAACCCTGGCTGATTTCCCCTCTCTCTAACCCGGGGTCACTGGACAGCGATCAGGAGCAGGAACCCTGGCTGATTCCCCCTCTCTCCAAGCCAGTGGTCATTGGGCAGTGATCAGGAGCAGGTACCCTGGCTGATTTCCCCTCTCTCTCTAACCCAGGGGTCACTGGACTGTGATCAGGAGCAGGAACCCTGGCTGATTTCACCTCTCTCTCTAACCCAGGGGTCACTGGACAGTGATCAGGAGCAAGAACCCTGGCTGATTTCCCCTCTCTCTAACCCAGGGGTCACTGGACAATGATCAGGAGCAGGAACCCTGGCTGATTTCCCCTCTCTCTAACTCAGGGGTCACTGGACAGTGATCAGGAGCAGGAACCCTGGCTGATTTCCCCTCTCTCTAACCCAGTGGTCACTGGTCAGTGATCAGGAGCAGGAACCCTGGCTGATTTCCTGCTCTCTCTAACCCAGGAGTCACTGGGCAGTGATCAGGAGCAGGAACCCCGGCTGATTTCCCCCTCTCTCTAAACCAGGGGTCACTGGGCAGTGATCAGGAGCAGGAACCCTGGCTGATTTCCCCTCTTTCCAACCCAGGGGTCACTGGGCAGTGATCAGGAGCAGGAACCCTGGCTGATTTCCCCTCTTTCCAACCCAGTGGTCACTGGTCAGTGATCAGGAGCAGGAACCCTGGCTGATTTCCTCCTCTCTCTAACCCAGGAGTCACTGGGCAGTGATCAGGAGCAGGAACCCCGGCTGATTTCCCCCTCTCTCTAACCCAGGGGTCACTGGACAGTGATCAGGAGCAGGAACCCTGGCTGATTTCCCTCTCTCTCTAACCCAGGGGTCACTGGGCAGTGATCAGGAGCAGGAACCCTGGCTGATTTCCCCTCTCTCTAACCCAGGGGTCACTGGGCAGTGATCAGGAGCAGGAACCCTGGCTGATTTCCCCTCTCTCTAACCCAGGGGTCACTGGACAGCGATCAGGAGCAGGAACCCTGGCTGATTCCCCCTCTCTCTAAGCCAGTGGTCATTGGGCAGTGATCAGGAGCAGGTACCCTGGCTGATTTCCCCTCTCTCTCTCTAACCCAGGGGTCACTGGACTGTGATCAGGAGCAGGAACCCTGGCTGATTTCACCTCTCTCTCTAACCCAGGGGTCACTGGACAGTGATCAGGAGCAAGAACCCTGGCTGATTTCCCCTCTCTCTAACCCAGGGGTCACTGGACAATGATCAGGAGCAGGAACCCTGGCTGATTTCCCCTCTCTCTAACTCAGGGGTCACTGGACAGTGATCAGGAGCAGGAACCCTGGCTGATTTCCCCTCTCTCTAACCCAGGAGTCACTGGACAATGATCAGGAGCAGGAACCCTGGCTGAATTCCCCGCTCTCTAACCCAGTGGTCACTGGTCAGTGATCAGGAGCAGGAACCCTGGCTGATTTCCTCCTCTCTCTAACCCAGGAGTCACTGGGCAGTGATCAGGAGCAGGAACCCCGGCTGATTTCCCCCTCTCTCTAAACCAGGGGTCACTGGGCAGTGATCAGGAGCAGGAACCCTGGCTGATTTCCCCTCTTTCCAACCCAGGGGTCACTGGGCAGTGATCAGGAGCAGGAACCCTGGCTGATTTCCCCTCTCTCTAACCCAGGAGTCACTGGACAGTAATCAGGAGCAGGAACCCTGGCTGATTTCCCATCTCTCTCTAACCCATGGGTCACTGGACAGTGATCAGGAGCAGGAATCCTGGCTGATTTCCCATCTCTCTAACACAGAGATCACTGGATAGTGATCAGGAGCGGGATAAGCATGGGATTGATCCGGGGCAATGGGGAGTGAGCGTGGCAGTAGGATTAGTTTGTGATTGATACAGGGCTAGAGGAGAGAGCTGGGCAGTGGGATTAGTTTGGGATTGATACAGGGCTATGGGGAGAGAGGGTGCAGTGGGATTAGTTTGGATATAACACAGGGCTATGGGGTGAAAGCAGGGCAGTGGACTTACGTTGGGGATTGATACAGGGCTATGGGGAGAGAGCGGGGCAGTGGGATTTGTTTGGGATTGATACAGGGCTATGGGGAGAAAGCGGGGCAGTGGGATTAATTTGGGGATTGATACAGGGCTATGGGGAGAAAGCGGGGCAGTGGGATTTGTTTGGATATAACACAGGGCTATGGGGAGAAAGCGGGCAGTGGCATTTGTTTGGCTATAACACAGGGCTATGGGGAGAAAGCGGGCAGTGGGCTTACGTTGGGGATTGATACAGGGCTATGGGGAGAGAGCAGGGCAGTGGAAATAGTTTGTGATTGATACAGGGCTATGGGGAGAAAGCAGGGCAGTGGGATTAGTTTGGGGATTGATACAGGGCTATGGGGTGAGAGCAGGGCAGTCTGATTAGTTTGGGATTGATACAGGGTTATCGGGAGCGAGTGAGGCATTGGGAATAGTTTATGGGGAGAGAGCGGGGCTGTGGGATTTGTTTCGGATTGATACAGAGCTATGGGGAGAAAGCGGGGCAGTGGGATTAATTTGGGGATTGATACAGGGCTATGGGGAGAAAGCGGGGCAGTGGGATTAGTTTGGATATAACACAGGGCTATGGGGAGAAAGCGGGCAGTGGGATTTGTTTGGATATAACACAGGGCTATGGGGAGAAAGCGGGCAGTGGGCTTACGTTGGGGATTGATACAGGGCTATGGGGAGAGAGCGCGGCAGTGGGATTAGGCTGGGGACTGATACAGGGCTATGGGGAGAGAGCAGGGCAGTGGGATTAGGTTGGGGATTGATAAAGGGCTAACAGGAGGGAGCAGGGCAGTGGGATTAGTTTGGGACTGAGACAGAGGGTTGTCAAGTAGCTGTTCCCAGTCCACTTTGGACAGTTCCTGCCTTATCATATTAAAGTCGGCCTGTTGTTTGCTAAATTTCCGCACTGAACTCACGGTTAATCTGCTTTATCAAAACGTGCCTGGATCTCCTGGTATATTTCAATACTGAACCTCGGTAGATTAAATAAAAGTGTTACCGTGATTTGATTTAAATGAAGAGGAGGGATTCACATGCGGATGAATGTTGGTCTGCAGATATCTGGGTACACCTTAGAAAAATGAAGCAAATAAAAGACAATTAAAGTCTGTTCTGGGTATTCCTACTGAGATTTGAATGAATTTTAGGCCGTGAGACTCACTGTCTTATACACAGGAGTGAAGGATTACATCAAACAAAGATAATGGCCCTGAAATCATGGTCTCCGTACCAATGACTTAGGCCTTGGTAGAGGCCCCGCAAGTTCCGTGTTTCCGTCTGCGCTGTGTATGCGCTGAATCCCCGGACTTGCAATCTATCAAGGTTTGCTACAGAATCGATAGAGTAAAGCTGTCTTTAAACCAGCCCATCAAAAACTCCCAGGGCAGGAACAACACAGGTTAGATACAGAGTGAAGCTCCCTCTACACTGTCCCATCAAACACTCCCAAGGCAGGTACTGCACGGGTTAGATACAGACAAAAAGCTCCCTCTACACTGTCCCATCAAACATTCCCAAGGCAGGTGCTGCACGGGTTAGATATATATAGCAATGCTCCCTCTACACTGTCCCATCAAACACTCCCAGGACTATGGGGAGAGAACGTGGCAGTGGGGTAGTTTGGGATTGATGCAGGGCTATGGGGAGAGAGTGGGGCAGTGGGATTAGTTTGGGATTGATTCAGGGCTATGGGGGGAGAGCAGAGCAGTGGGATTAGTTTGGGATCAAGACAGAGCTATGAGGGGAAAGCGAGGCAGTGGGATTACTTTGGGATTGATACAGGGCTTTGGGGAGAGAGCGGGGCAGTGGGATTAGATTGGGGATTGATACAGGGCTACGGGGAGTCAGCAGGGCAGTGGGATTAGTTTGGGGATTGATACAGGGTATGGGGAGAGAGCGGGGCAGTGGGATTAGTTTGGGGATTGATACAGGGCTATGGGGAGAGAGCAGGGCAGTGGGATTAGTTTGGGGATTGATACAGGGCTATGGGGAGAGAGTGGGGCAGTGGGATTAGTTTGGGATTGATTCAGGGCTATCGGGAGTGAGCGGGGCACTGGGATTAGTTTGGGATTGATACAGGACTATGGGGAGAGAGTGGGGCTTTGGGATTAGTTTTGGATTGATACAGGGCTATCGGGAGTGAGCGGGGCACTGGGATTAGTTTGGGATTGATCCAGGACTATGGGGAGAGAGTGGGGCTTTGGGATTAGTTTTGGATTGATACAGGGCTATCGGGAGTGAGCGGGGCACTGGCATTAGTTTGGGATTGATACAGGGCTATGGGGAGTGAGCGGGGCAGTGGGATTAGTTTGCGGATTGATACAGGGCTATGGGGAGAGAGCGGGGCAGTGGGATTAGTTTGGGGATTGATACAGGGCTATGGGGAGAGAGCGGGGAAGTTTGATTAGTTTGGGGATTGATACAGGGCTATGTAGAGAGCGGGGCAGTGGGATTAGTTTGGGATTGATACAGGGCTATCGGGAGAGATCGGGGCAGTGGGATTAGTTTGAGATTGATACAGGGCTATGGGGAGAGAGCGGGGTCGTGGGATTAATTTGGGATTGATACAGGGCTATGGGGAGAGATCGGGGCAGTGGGATTAGTTTGGGATTGATACAGGGCTATGGGGAGAGAGCGGGGCAGTGGGATTAGTTTGGGATTTGATACAGGGCTATGGGGTGAGAGCGGGGCAGTGTGATTTGTTTGTGATTGCGACAGGGCTATGGGGAGAGTGCGGGGCAGTGGGATTAATTTGGGATTGATACAGAGCTATGGGGAGAGAGCGGGGCAGTGGGATTAGGTTGGGGACTGATACAGGGCTATGGGGAGAGAGCGAGGCAGTGGGATTCGGTTGGCGATTGATAAAGGGCTAACAGGAGAGAGCAGGGCAGTGGGATTAGTTTGGGGCTGAGACAGAGGGTTGTCAAGTAGCTGTTCCTAGTCCACTTTGGACAGATCCTGCCTTAAAATCGGCCTGTTGTTTGCTAAATTTCCCCACTGAACTCATTGTTAATCTGCTTTATCAAAACGTGCCTGGATCTCCTGGTATATTTCAATACTGAACCTCGGTAGATTAAATAAAAGTGTTACCGTGATTTGATTTAAATGCAGAGGAGGGATTCACATGCGGATGAATGTTGGTCTGCAGATATCTGGGTACACCTTAGAAAAATGAAGCAAATAAAAGACAATTAAAGTCTGTTCTGGGTATTCTTACTGAGATTTGAATGAATTTTAGGCCGTGAGACTCACTGTCTTATACACAGGAGTGAAGGATTACATCAAACAAAGATAATGGCCCTGAAATCATGGTCTCCGTACCAACGACTTAGGCCTTGGTAGAGGCCCCGCAAGTTCCGTGTTTCCGTCTGCGCTGTGTATGTGCTGAATCCCCGGACTTGCAATCTATCAAGGTTTGCTACAGAATCGATAGAGTAAAGCTCTCTTTAAACCAGCCCATCAAAAACTCCCAGGGCAGGAACAAGACGGGTTAGATACAGAGTGAAGCTCCCTCTACACTGTCCCAACAAACACTCCCAAGGCAGGTACTGCACGGGTTAGAGACAGACAAAAAGCTCCCTCTACACTGTCCCATCAAACATTCCCAAGGCAGGTGCTGCACGGGTTAGATATATATAGCAATGCTCCCTCTACACTGTCCCATCAAACACTCCCAGGACTATGGGGAGAGAACGTGGCAGTGGGGTTAGTTTGGGATTGATGCAGGGCTATGGGGAGAGAGTGGGGCAGTGGGATTAGTTTGGGATTGATTCAGGGCTAAGGGGGGAGAGCAGAGCAGTGGGATTAGTTTGGGATCAAGACAGAGCTATGAGGGGAAAGCGAGGCAGTGGGATTACTTTGGGATTGATACAGGGCTTTGGGGAGAGAGCGGGGCAGTGGGATTAGATTGGGGATTGATACAGGGCTACGGGGAGTCAGCAGGGCTGTGGGATTAGTTTGGGGATTGATACAGGGCTATGGGGAGTCAGCAGGGCAGTGGGATTAGTTTGGGGATTGATACAGGGTATGGGGAGAGAGCGGGGCAGTGGGATTAGTTTGGGGATTGATACAGGGCTATGGGGAGAGAGCAGGGCAGTGGGATTAGATTGGGATTAAGACAGAGCTATGGGGGGAAAGCGAGGCAGTGGGATTACTTTGGGATTGATACAGGGCTATGGGGAGAGAGCGGGGCAGTGGGATTAGATTGGGGATTGATACAGGGCTATGGGGAGTCAGCAGGGCAGTGGGATTAGTTTGGGGATTGATACAGGGTATGGGGAGAGAGCGGGGCAGTGGGATTAGTTTGGGGATTGATACAGGGCTATGGGGAGAGAGCAGGGCAGTGGGATTAGTTTGGGGATTGATACAGGGCTATGGGGATAGAGCGGGGCAGTGGGATTAGTTTGGGATTGATACATGGCTATGGGGAGAGAGCAGGGCAGTGGGATTAGTTTGGGATTGATACAGGGCTATGGGGAGAGAGCGGGGCATTGGGATTAGTTTGCGATTGATACAGGGCTCTGGGGAGAGAGCGGGGCATTGGGATTAGTTTGGGATTGATACAGGACTATGGGGAGAGAGTGGGGCTTTGGGATTAGTTTTGGATTGATACACGGCTATCGGGAGTGAGCAGGGCACTGGGATTAGTTTGGGATTGATACAGGACTATGGGGAGAGAGTGGGGCTTTGGGATTAGTTTTGGATTGATACAGGGCTATCGGGAGTGAGCGGGGCACTGGGATTAGTTTGGGATTGATACAGGGCTATGGGGAGTGAGCGGGGCAGTGGGATTAGTTTGCGGATTGATACAGGGCTATGGGGAGAGAGCGGGGCAGTGGGATTTGTTTGGGATTGATACAGGGCTATCGGGAGAGATCGGGGCAGTGGGATTAGTTTGGGATTTGATACAGGGCTATGGGGTGAGAGCGGGGCAGTGTGATTTGTTTGTGATTGCGACAGGGCTATAGGGAGAGTGCGGGGCAGTGGGATTAATTTGGGATTGATACAGAACTATGGGGAGAGAGCGGGGCAGTGGGATTAGGTTGGGGACTGATACAGGGCTATGGGGAGAGAGCGGGGCAGTGGGATTAGGTTGGGGACTGATACAGGGCTATGGGGAGAGAGCGGGGCAGTGGGATTAGGTTGGCGATTGATACAGGGCTATGGGGAGAGAGCAGGGCAGTGGGATTAGTTTGGGACTGAGACAGAGGGTTGTCAAGTAGCTGTTCCTAGTCCACTTTGGACAGATCCTGCCTTAAAATCAGCCTGTTGTTTGCTAAATTTCCCCACTGAACTCATTGTTAATCTGCTTTATCAAAACGTGCCTCGATCTCCTGGTATATTTCAATACTGAACCTCGGTAGATTAAATAAAAGTGTTACCGTGATTTGATTTAAATGCAGAGGAGGGATTCACATGCGGATGAATGTTGGTCCGCAGATGTCTGGGTACACCTTAGAAAAATGAAGCAAATAAAAGACAATTAAAGTCTGTTCTGGGTATTCTTACTGAGATTTGAATGAATTTTAGGCCGTGAGACTCACTGTCTTATACACAGGAGTGAAGGATTACATCAAACAAAGATAATGGCCCTGAAATCATGGTCTCCGTACCAACGACTTAGGCCTTGGTAGAGGCCTCGCAAGTTCCGTGTTTCCGTCTGCGCTGTGTATGCGCTGAATCCCCGGACTTGCAATCTATCAAGGTTTGCTACAGAATCGATAGAGTAAAGCTCTCTTTAAACCAGCCCATCAAAAACTCCCAGGGCAGGAACAAGACGGGTTAGATACAGAGTGAAGCTCCCTCTACACTGTCCCATCAAACACTCCCAAGGCAGGTACTGCACGGGTTAGATACAGAGTAAAGCTCCCTCTACACTGTCCCATCAAACACTCCCAAGGCAGGTGCTGCACGGGTTAGATACAGAGTAAAGCTCCCTCTACGCTGTCCCATCAAACACTCCCAAGGCAGGTACAGCACGGGTTAGATATAGAGTAATGCTCCCTCTACACTGTCCCATGAAACACTCCCAAGGCAGGTACCGCACAGGTTAGATACAGACAAAAAGCTGCCTCTACACTGTCCCATCAAACATTCCCAAGGCAGGTGCTGCACGGGTTAGATATATATAGTAATGCTCCCTCTACACTGGCCCATCAAACACTCCCAGGGCTATGGGGAGAGAACGTGGCAGTGGGGTTAGTTTGGGAATGATGCAGGGCTACGGGAGGAGAGTGGGGCAGAGGGATTAGTTTGGAATTGATGCAGGGCTATTGGGAAAAGTTTGGGATTGAGGCAGGGCTATGGGGAGAGAGTGGGGCAGTGGGATTAGTTTGCGATTGATTCAGGGCTATGGGGGGAGAGCAGGGCAGTGGGATTAGTTTGGGATCAAGACAGAGCTATGGGGGGAAAGCGAGATAGTGGGATTAGTTTGGGATTGATACAGGGCTATGGGGAGAGAGAGAGGCATTGGGAAAAGTTTGGGATTGATGCAGGGCTATGGGGAGAGAGTTTGGCAGTGGGATTAGTTTGGGATTGATTCAGGGCTATGGGGGGAGTGCAGGGCAGTGGGATTAGTTTGGGATCAAGACAGAGCTATGGGGGGAAAGCAAGGCAGTCGGATTAGTTTCGGGATTGATACAGGGCTATGGGGAGAAAGCGGGGCAGTGGGATTAGTTTGGATATAACACAGGGCTATGAGGAGAAAGCGGGGCAGTGGGATTAGTTTGGATATAACACAGGGCTATGGGGAGAAAGCGGGCAGTGGGATTTGTTTGGATATAACACAGGGCTATGGGGAGTCAGCAGGGCAGTGGGATTAGTTTGGGGATTGATACAGGGCTATGGGGAGAGAGCGGGGCAGTGGGATTAGTTTGGGGATTGATACAGGGCTATGGGGAGAGAGCGGGGCAGTGGGATTAGTTTGGGATTGATACAGGGCTATGGGGAGAGAGCAGGGCAGTGGAATTAGTTTGGGGATTGAAACAGGGCTATGGGGAGAGAGCGGGGCATTGGGATTAGTTTTGGATTGATACAGGGCTATCGGGAGTGAGCGGGGCACTGGGATTAGTTTGTGATTGATACAGGGCTATGGGGAGTGAGCGGGGCAGTGGGATTATTTTGCGGATTGATACAGGGCTATGGGGAGAGAGCGGGGCAGTGGGATTAGTTTGGGGATTGATACAGGGCTATGGGGAGTGAGCGGGGCAGTGGGAATAGTTTGGGATTGATACAGGGCAATGGGGAGACAGCGGGGCAGTTTGATTAGTTTGGGATTGATACAGGACTATGGGGAGAGAGCGGGACAGTGGGATTAGCTTGGGGATTGATACAGGGCTATGGGGAGAGAGCGGGGCAGTGGGATTAGTTTGGGGATTGATACAGGGCTATGGGGAGTGAGCGGGGCAGTGGGAATAGTTTGGGATTGATACAGGGCTATCCGGAGAGAGCGGGGCAGTGGGATTAGTTTGGGATTTGATACAGGGCTATGGGGTGAGAGCGGGGCAGTGTGATTTGTTTGGGATTGATACATGGCTATGGGGAGAGTGCAGGGCAGTGGGATTAGTTTGGGATTGATACAGAGCTATGGGGAGAGAGCGGGGCAGTGGGATTAGTTTGGGGATTGATACAGGGCTATGGGGAGAGAGCGGGGCAGTGTGATTAGTTTGGAATTGATACAGGGCAATCGGAAGAGAGCGGGGCAGTGGGATTCGTTTGGGGATTGATACAGGGCTATGGGGTGAGAGCAGGGCAGTCTGATTAGTTTGGGATTGATACAGGGTTATCGGGAGCGAGCGAGGCATTGGGAATAGTTTGGGATTGATACAGGGCTATCGGGAGAGATCGGGGCAGTGTGATTAGTTTGGGATTGATACAGGGCTATGGGGAGGGAGTGGGGCTTTGGGATTAGTTTAGGATTGATACAGGCCTATCGGGAGTGAGCGGGGCACTGGGATTAGTTTGGGATTGATACAGGGCTTTGGGGAGTGAGCGGGGCAGTGGGATTAGTTTGCGGATTGATACAGGGCTATGGGGAGTGAGCGGGGCAGTGGGATTAGTTTTGGGGATTGATACAGGGCTATGGGGAGATAGCGGGGCAGTGGGATTAGTTTGGGATTGATGCAGGACTATGGGGAGAGAGCGGGGCAGTGGGATTAGTTTAGGATTGATGTAGGGCTATGGGGGGAGAGCAGGGCAGTGGGATTAGGTTGGGGACTGATACAGGGCAATCGGGAGAGAGCGGGGCAGTGGGATTAGGTTGCGGACTGATACAGGGCTATGGGGAGAGAGCGGGGCAGTGGGATTAGGTTGGCGATTGATAAAGGGCTAACAGGAGAGAGCAGGGCAGTGGGATTAGTTTGGGACTGAGACAGAGGGTTGTCAAGTAGCTGTTCCCAGTCCACTTTGGACAGATCCTGCCTTATCATATTAAAATCGGCCTGTTGTTTGCTAAATTTCCCCACTGAACTCATTGTTAATCTGCTTTATCAAAACGTGCCTGGATCTCCTGGTATATTTCAATACTGAACCTCGGTAGATTAAATAAAAGTGTTACCGTGATTTGATTTAAATGCAGAGGAGGGATTCACATGCGGATGAATGTTGGTCTGCAGATATCTGGGTACACCTTAGAAAAATGAAGCAAATAAAAGACAATTAAAGTCTGTTCTGGGTATTCTTACTGAGATTTGAATGAATTTTAGGCCGTGAGACTCACTGTCTTATACACAGGAGTGAAGGATTACATCAAACAAAGATAATGGCCCTGAAATCATGGTCCCCGTACCAACGACTTAGGCCTTGGTAGAGGCCCCGCAAGTTCCGTGTTTCCGTCTGCGCTGTGTGTGCGCTGAATCCCCGGACTTGCAATCTATCAAGGTTTGCTACAGAATCGATAGAGAAAAGCTCTCTTTAAACCAGCCCATCAAAAACTCCCAGGGCAGGAACAACACGGGTTAGATACAGAGTGAAGCTCCCTCTACACTGTCCCATCAAACACTCCCATGGCAGGGACTGCACGGGTCAGATAAAGAGTAAAGCTCCCTCTATGCTGTCCCATCAAACACTCCCAAGGCAGGTACAGCACGGGTTAGATATAGAGTAATGCTCCCTCTACACTGTCCCATCAAACACTCCCAAGGCAGGTACCGCACGGGTTAGATACAGACAAAAAGCTCCCTCTACACTGTCCCATCAAACATTCCCAAGGCAGGTGCTGCACGGGTTAGATATATATAGTAATGCTCCCTCTACACTGTCCCATCAAACACTCCCAGGGGTATGGGGAGAGAACGTGGCAGTGGGGTTAGTTTGGGAATGATGCAGGGCTATGGGCAGAGACTGGGGCAGAGGGATTAGTTTGGAATTGATGCAGGGCTATGGGGGGAGAGCAGGGCAGTGGGGTTAGTTTGGGATCAAGACAGAGCTATGGGGGGAAAGCGAGGCACTGGGATTAGTTTGGGATTGATACAGGGCTATGGGGAGAGAGCGGGGCAGTGGGATTAGATTGGGGATTGATACAGGGCTATGGGGAGTCAGCAGGGCCGTGGGATTAGTTTGGGGATTGATACAGGGTATGGGGAGAGAGCGGGGCAGTGGGATTAGTTTGGGGATTGATACAGGGCTATGGGGAGAGAGCAGGGCAGTGGGATTAGTTTGGGGATTGATACAGGGCTATGGGGATAGAGCGGGGCAGTGGGATTAGTTTGGGATTGATACAGGGCTATGGGGAGAGAGCAGGGCAGTGGGATTAGTTTGGGATTGATAAAGGGCTATGGGGAGAGAGCGGGGCAGTGGGATTAGTTTGGGATTGATACAGGGCTATGGGGAGAGAGCGGGGCAGTGGGATTAGTTTGGGGATTGAAACAGGGCTATGGGGAGAGAGCGGGGCATTGGGATTAGTTTGGGATTGATACAGGACTATGGGGAGAGAGTGGGGCTTTGGGATTAGTTTTGGATTCATACAGGGCTATCGGGAGTGAGCGGGGCACTGGGATTAGTTTGGGGATTGATACAGGACTATGGGGAGTGAGCGGGGCAGTGGGATTAGTTTGGGGATTGATACAGGGCTATGGGGAGTGAGCGGGGCAGTGGGATTAGTTTGGGGATTGATACAGGGCTATGGGGAGAGAGCGAGGCATTGGGAATAGTTTGGGATTGATACAGGGCTATTGGGAGAGATCGGGGCAGTGTGATTAGTTTGGGATTGATACAGGGCTATGGGGTTTTGTATATTCCACATGTCCTGTGCTTGAAGTCTCTGACATTGGCCAGACATTGTTTTAGCATTTCATTGTCTTGGGCTGTTTACTATGAACATCTTTACCTGTTTCTGATCTACACAGGATGCAACAGATCAGAAAAACCTCCATTCAACAATGCGAATTCCTGTCTCTGGAAAGACATCATGCTGTTCCACAATGCAGGAATGTCGCAAACAGCTTTTGCTAGCTGAGATCAACTTTAACCATTCAAACCTTTCAGGTAAAGAAGCTTCTAGATTCCGAGCCACAAATTGAATCGTTTAAGACAGAAAGAATGTCACAGAAATGTGATTTATTGCTGTTATTTTACAATTTACAAATATACACACAATTTGTGTCACTGAATTATAAACAAAAAGCAGGCAAAGCTATGACTTAACAGAAATAAACACTTGTTTTTCTTCCTGGACAGCAAAACCAGTCAGACTGACTTGCAAATGTTTACTGATATGTTGACGTAAAGATTTATAATTGACCAATTTCGCTTCTAATGTTTTTCTCTCAAACATTCTCCACAATATTAATCCCTGCTCTTGTCACAAGGAGTGTTGAATTATTTTAGGTACTTCGCAATTAAAAGCAGGAAACAAACTTCATTATACTCACAAATTTTAATCTCCTATTTCAAACATTCAAACCAAATCGAATTGTACGTTATCACTTTAATCAATGTATTTTCTGTGTCTCTCTCAATAAACAAAGAGTGGTTTCTTCTAAAGTAGCTTCCTGCAATTTTTATACATCATTACATAACTCTTGCTTCAATTAACACTCCACTAAATGTTTAAGAGGAAATCTATATTTACGTTATTCCTGCGACTTGTTAGGACTATCGAACGAGACATTATAAAATGGTTTGTGTTTTTCCCCTTTCTTGGTTCTCTTCCTAAATGTCTTAATGGTATATTTTTAAAAAGTCATTAAAAAGTAATCTGTAACTCCTACAAATCCTCCCCTACCTTCCCCCTCCACAACACCATGGTTGCAAGTTTGTGTAAAGCTACTCACTTTAGTCAATCACTCAAAATCAAATCTTGAGATATTTCAATTTGAAAACATTTTAACCATTTCAGAGCACTTTAAAAGCGTTTGGACTTCAAGACCTGGTTGAAACTTGTTTAGGTGAGGGGAAAATTGGCTTTTGCTTCAGTCTCTTCCAAAATCATGTTCGAAACTTAGGGGGAGAAAGTGTTTTTTACACTCATTTTTGGTGAAAAGTTCATTAAAAATCGTTAAAATCTTTCAAGTCTCACTGCAGCTTTGACAGAAGAAGTTGCTCCAAGTTTCTCCTTCCCCCTTCAATGCTGTCGTTAAACATCCGACAAAATAAAGTCTAATTCCAAACGGAGCTCCAATCAGAAAGTGAATAAAGTGGTTAAACTTCCTAAGAAGGCGGCGAGGTTATCTATCCCCAGCCTTGGCGATGAGCTGGGATCAGTTTTTGGAGATGTTGTTTCCTCTTTTTCTGTTGCCGTTCCCTCCGTCTCTAAGAGTCTGAGGTACAAACGGGGGCACAAACTACTTCCCTTTCTCGCAACATGATTTAAATAACCCTGGCTGATTTCCCTCTCTCTCTAACCCAGGGGTCACTGGACAATGATCAGGAGCAGGAACCCTGGCTGATTTTCCCCTCTCTCTAACCCAGGGGTCACTGGGCAGTGATCAGGAGCAGGAACCCTGCCTGATTTCCCCTCTCTCTAACCCAGGGATCACTGGACAGAGATCAGGAGCACGAACCCTGGCTCATTTCCCCTCTCTCTAACCCACGGGTCACTGGACAATGATCAGGAGCATGAACCCTGGATGGTTCCCCCTCTCTCTAGGTCACTGGATAGTGATCAGGACCTGGAACCCTGGCTGATTTCCCTCTCTCTCTAACCCAGGGGTCACTGGACAATGATCAGGAGCAGGAACCCTGGCTGTTTCCCCTCTCTCTAACCCAGGGGTCACTGGATAGTGATCAGGAGCATGAACCCTGGCTGATTTCCCCTCTCTCTCTAACCCAGGTGTCACTGGACTGTGATAAGGAGCAGGAACCCTGGCTGATTTCCCCTCTCTCTAACCCAGGGGTCACTGGACTGTAATCAGGAGCAGGAACCCTGGCTGATTTCCCCTCTCTCTCTAACCCAGGGTTCACTGGACTGTAATCAGGAGCAGGAACCCTGGCTGCTTTCATCTCTCTCTAACCCAAGGGTCATTGGACAGTGATCAGGAGCACGAACCCTGGCTGATTTCCCCTCTCTCTAACCCAGGGGTCACTGGACAATGATCAGGAGCAGGAACCCTGGCTGATTTCCCCTCTCTCTCTAACCCAGGGTTCACTGGACTGTAATCAGGAGCAGGAACCCTGGCTGCTTTCATCTCTCTCTAACCCAAGGGTCATTGGACAGTGATCAGGAGCACGAACCCTGGCTGATTTCCCCTCTCTCTAACCCAGGGGTCACTGGACAATGATCAGGAGCAGGAACCCTGGCTGATTTCCCCTCTCTCTAACCCAGGGGTCACTGGACTGTGATCAGGAGCAGGAACCCTGGCTGATTTCCCCTCTCTCTCTAAACCAGGGGTCACTGGGCAGTGATCAGGAGCAGGAACCCAGGCTGATTTCCCCTCTCTCTAACCCAGGGGTCACTGGACAGTGATCAGGAGCATGAATCCTGGCTGATTTCCCCTCTCCCTCTAACCCAGAGGTCACTGGGCAGTGATCAGGAGCAGGAACCCTGGCTGATTTCCCCTCTCTCTCTAACCCAGGGGTCACTGGACAGTGATCAGGAGCAGGAACCCTGGCTGATTTCCCCTCTCTCTAACCGAGGGGTCACTGGACTGTGATCAGGAGCAGGAACCCTGGCTGATTTCCCCTCTCTCTCTAACCCAGGGTTCACTGGACTGTAATCAGGAGCAGGAACCCTGGCTGCTTTCATCTCTCTCTAACCCAAGGGTCATTGGACAGTGATCAGGAGCACGAACCCTGGCTGATTTCCCCTCTCTCTAACCCAGGGGTCACTGGACTGTGATCAGGAGCAGGAACCCTGGCTGATTTCCCCTCTATCTCTAACCCAGGGGTCACTGGACAGTGATCAGGAGCAGGAACCCTGGCTGGTTCCCCCTCTCTCTAAACCAGGGGTCACTGGGCTGTGATCAGGAGCAGGAACCCTGGCTGATTTCCCCTCTCTCTAACCCAGGGGTCACTGGGCAGTGATCAGGAGCATGAATCCTGGCTGATTTCCCTCTCTCTCTAACCCAGGGGTCACTGGGCAGTGATCAGGAGCAGGAACCCGGGCTGATTTCCCCTCTCTCTAACCCAGGGGTCACTGGATAGTGATCAGGAGCATGAACCCTGGCTGATTTCCCTCTCTCTCTAACCCAGGGGTCACTGGGCAGTGATCAGGAGCAGGAACCCAGGCTGACTTCCCTTCTCTCTAACCAGGCGTCACTGGATAGTGTTCAGGAGCAGGAACCCTGGCTGATTTCCTCCTCTCTCTAACTCAGGGGTCACTGGATAGTGATCAGGAGCAGGAACCCTGGCTGATTTCCCCTCTCTCTCTAACCCAGAGGTCACTGGGCAGTGATCAGGAGCAGGAACCCTGGCTGATTTCCCCTCTCTCTAACCGAGGGGTCACTGGACTGTAATCAGGAGCAGGAACCCTGGCTGATTTCCCCTCTCTCTCTAACCCAGGGTTCACTGGACTGTAATCAGGAGCAGGAACCCTGGCTGCTTTCACCTCTCTCTCTAACCCAAGGGTCGTTGGACAGTGATCAGGAGCACGAACCCTGGCTGATTTCCCCTCTCTCTAACCCAGGGGTCACTGGACAGTGATCAGGAGCAGGAACCCTGGCTGATTTCCCCTCTCTCTCTAACCCAGGGGTCACTGCACAGTGATCAGGAGCAGGAACCCTGGCTGGTTCCCCCTCTCTCTAACTCAGGGGTCACTGGATAGTGATCAGGAGCTGGAACCCGGGCTGGTTTCCCCTCTCTCTAACCCAGGGGTTAATGGACAATGATCAGGAGCAGGAACTCTCGCTGATTTCCCTCTCTCTCTAACCAGGGGTCACTGGATAGTGATCAGGAGCATGAACCCTGGCTGATTTCACCTGTCTCTCTAACCCAGGGGTCACTGGACAATGATCAGGAGCAAGAACCCTGGCTGATTTCCCCTCTCTCTAACCCAGGAGTCACTGGACAGTGATCAGGAGCAGGAACCCTGGCTGATTTCCCCTCTCTCTAACCCAGGGGTCACTGGACTGTAATCAGGAGCAGGAACCCTGGCTGATTTCCCCTCTCTCTAACCCAGGGTTCACTGGACTGTAATCAGGAGCTAGAACCCGGGCTGATTTCCCCTCTCTCTAACCCAGGAGTCACTGGACAGTGATCAGGAGCACGAACCCTGGCTGATTTCCCTCTCTCTCTCACCCAGGTGTCACTGGACTGTGATCAGGAGCAGGAACCCTGGCTGATTTCCCTCTCTCTCTATCCCAGGGGTCACTGGACTGTGATCAGGAGCAGGAACCCCAGCTGATTTCCTCTCTCTCTAACTCAGGGGTCACTGGGCAGTGATCAGCAGCAGGAACCCAGGCTGATTGCCCTCTCTCTCTAAACCAGGGGTCACTGGACTGTGATCAGGAGCAGGAACCCTGGCTGATTTCCCCTCTCTCTAACCCAGGGGTCACTGGGCAGTGATCAGGAGCAGGAACCCTGGCTGATTTCCCCTCTCTCTAACCCAGGGGTCACTGGGCAGTGATCAGGAGCAGAAACCCTGGCTGATTTCCCCTCTCTAACCCAGGGGTCACTGGACAGTGATCAGGAGCAGGAACCCTGGCTGAATTCCCCTCTCTCTCTAACCCAGGGGTCACTGGGCAGTGATCAGGAGCAGGAACCCTGGCTGATTTCCCCTCTCTCTAACCCAGGGGTCACTGGGCAGTGATCAGGAGCAGAAACCCTGGCTGATTTCCCCTCTCTAACCCAGGGGTCACTGGACAGTGATCAGGAGCAGGAACCCTGGCTGAATTCCCCTCTCTCTCTAACCCAGGGGTCACTGGGCAGTGATCAGGAGCAGGAACCCAGGCTGATTTCCACTCTCTCTCACCCAGGGTTCACTGGGCAGTGATCAGGAGCAGGAACACTGGCTGATTTCCCTCTCTCTCTAACCCAGGGGTCACTGGGCAGTGATCAGGAGCAGGAATCCTGGCTGATTTCACCTCTCTCTAACCCAGGGGTCAGTGGATAGTGATCAGGAGCATGAACCCTGGCTGATTTCCCCTCTCTCTAACCCAGGGTTCACTGGACTGTGATCAGGAGCAGGAATCCTGGCTGATTTCCCTCTCTCTCTAACCCAGGGGTCAGTGGATAGTGATCAGGAGCATGAACCCTGGCTGATTTCCCCTCTCTCTAACCCAGGGGTCACTGGACTGTGATCAGGAGCATGAACCCTGGCTGATTTCCCTCTCTCTCTAACCCAGGGTTCACTGTGCAGTGATCAGGAGCAGGAACCCTGGCTGATTTCCCTCTCTCTCTAACCCAGGGGTCACTGGGCAGTGATCAGGAGCTGGAACCCCGGCTGATTTTCCCTCTCTCTAACCCAGGGGTCACTGGACTGTGATCAGGAGCATGAACCCTGGCTGATTTCGCTCTCTCTCTAACCCAGGGGTCACTGGACTGTGATCAGGAGCAGGAACCCTGGCTGATTTCCCTCTCTCTCTAACCCAGGGGTCACTGGACTGTGATCAGGAGCAGGAACCCTGGCTGATTTCCCCTCTCTCTAACCCAGGGATCTCTGGATAGTGATCAGGAGCAGGAACCCTGGCTGATTTCCACTCTCTAACCCAGGAGTCACTGGACAGTGATCAGGAGCATGAACCCTGGCTGATTTCCCCTCTCTCTCTAACCCAGGGGTCACTGGACTGTGATCAGGAGCAGGAACCCAGGCTGATTTCCACTCTCTCAACCCAGGGTTCACTGGACAATGATCAGGAGCAGGAACCCTGGCTGATTTCCCCTCTCTCTAACCCAGGGGTCACTGGGCAGTGATCAGGAGCAGGAACCCTGGCTGATTTCACCTCTCTCTCTAACCCAGGGGTCACTGGACAGTGATCAGGAGCAGGAACCCTGGTTGATTTCCCTCTCTCTCTAACCCAGGGGTCACTGGGCAGTGATCAGGAGCAGGAACCCTGGCTGATTTCACCTCTCTCTCTAACCCAGGGGTCACTGGACAGTGATCAGGAGCAGGAACCCTGGCTGATTTCCCTCTCTCTCTAACCCAGGGGTCACTGGGTAGTGATCAGGAGCAGGAACCCTGGCTGATTTCCCCTCTCTCTAACCCAGGGGTCACTGGGCAGTGATCAGGAGCAGGAACCCTGGATGATTTCCCCTCTCTCTAACCCAGGGGTCACTGGACAGCGATCAGGAGCAGGAACCCTGGCTGATTCCCCCTCTCTCCAAGCCAGTGGTCATTGGGCAGTGATCAGGAGCAGGTACCCTGGCTGATTTCCCCTCTCTCTCTAACCCAGGGGTCACTGGACTGTGATCAGGAGCAGGAACCCTGGCTGATTTCACCTCTCTCTCTAACCCAGGGGTCACTGGACAGTGATCAGGAGCAAGAACCCTGGCTGATTTCCCCTCTCTCTCTAACCCAGGGTTCACTGGACTGTAATCAGGAGCAGGAACCCTGGCTGCTTTCACCTCTCTCTCTAACCCAAGGGTCATTGGACAGTGATCAGGAGCACGAACCCTGGCTGATTTCCCCTCTCTCTAACCCAGGGGTCACTGGACTGTGATCAGGAGCAGGAACCCTGGCTGATTTCCCCTCTCTCTCTAACCCAGGGGTCACTGGACAGTGATCAGGAGCAGGAACCCTGGCTGGTTCCCCCTCTCTCTAACTCAGGGGTCACTGGATAGTGATCAGGAGCTGGAACCCGGGCTGGTTTCCCCTCTCTCTAACCCAGGGGTTAATGGACAATGATCAGGAGCAGGAACTCTCGCTGATTTCCCTCTCTCTCTAACCAGGGGTCACTGGATAGTGATCAGGAGCATGAACCCTGGCTGATTTCACCTGTCTCTCTAACCCAGGGGTCACTGGACAATGATCAGGAGCAGGAACCCTGGCTGATTTCCCCTCTCTCTAACCCAGGAGTCACTGGTCAGTGATCAGGAGCAGGAACCCTGGCTGGTTCCCCCTCTCTCTAACCCAGGGGTCACTGGACTGTAATCAGGAGCAGGAACCCTGGCTGATTTCCCCTCTCTCTAACCCAGGGTTCACTGGACTGTAATCAGGAGCTGGAACCCGGGCTGATTTCCCCTCTCTCTAACCCAGGAGTCACTGGACAGTGATCAGGAGCACGAACCCTGGCTGATTTCCCTCTCTCTCTCACCCAGGTGTCACTGGACTGTGATCAGGAGCAGGAACCCTGGCTGATTTCCCTCTCTCTCTATCCCAGGGGTCACTGGACTGTGATCAGGAGCAGGAACCCCAGCTGATTTCCTCTCTCTCTAACTCAGGGGTCACTGGGCAGTGATCAGCAGCAGGAACCCAGGCTGATTGCCCTCTCTCTCTAAACCAGGGGTCACTGGACTGTGATCAGGAGCAGGAACCCTGGCTGATTTCCCCTCTCTCTAACCCAGGGGTCACTGGGCAGTGATCAGGAGCAGGAACCCTGGCTGATTTCCCCTCTCTCTAACCCAGGGGTCACTGGGCAGTGATCAGGAGCAGAAACCCTGGCTGATTTCCCCTCTCTAACCCAGGGGTCACTGGACAGTGATCAGGAGCAGGAACCCTGGCTGAATTCCCCTCTCTCTCTAACCCAGGGGTCACTGGGCAGTGATCAGGAGCAGGAACCCTGGCTGAATTCCCCTCTCTCTCTAACCCAGGGTTCACTGGGCAGTGATCAGGAGCAGGAACACTGGCTGATTTCCCTCTCTCTCTCTAACCCAGGGGTCACTGGGCAGTGATCAGGAGCAGGAATCCTGGCTGATTTCACCTCTCTCTAACCCAGGGGTCAGTGGATAGTGATCAGGAGCATGAACCCTGGCTGATTTCCCCTCTCTCTAACCCAGGGTTCACTGGACTGTGATCAGGAGCAGGAATCCTGGCTGATTTCCCTCTCTCTCTAACCCAGGGGTCAGTGGATAGTGATCAGGAGCATGAACCCTGGCTGATTTCCCCTCTCTCTAACCCAGGGGTCACTGGGCAGTGATCAGGAGCAGGAACCCTGGATGATTTCCCCTCTCTCTAACCCAGGGGTCACTGGACAGCGATCAGGAGCAGGAACCCTGGCTGATTCCCCCTCTCTCCAAGCCAGTGGTCATTGGGCAGTGATCAGGAGCAGGTACCCTGGCTGATTTCCCCTCTCTCTCTAACCCAGGGGTCACTGGACTGTGATCAGGAGCAGGAACCCTGGCTGATTTCACCTCTCTCTCTAACCCAGGGGTCACTGGACAGTGATCAGGAGCAAGAACCCTGGCTGATTTCCCCTCTCTCTCTAACCCAGGGTTCACTGGACTGTAATCAGGAGCAGGAACCCTGGCTGCTTTCACCTCTCTCTCTAACCCAAGGGTCATTGGACAGTGATCAGGAGCACGAACCCTGGCTGATTTCCCCTCTCTCTAACCCAGGGGTCACTGGACAGTGATCAGGAGCAGGAACCCTGGCTGGTTCCCCCTCTCTCTAACTCAGGGGTCACTGGATAGTGATCAGGAGCTGGAACCCGGGCTGGTTTCCTCTCTCTCTAACCCAGGGGTTAATGGACAATGATCAGGAGCAGGAACTCTCGCTGATTTCCCTCTCTCTCTAACCAGGGGTCACTGGATAGTGATCAGGAGCATGAACCCTGGCTGATTTCACCTGTCTCTCTAACCCAGGGGTCACTGGACAATGATCAGGAGCAGGAACCCTGGCTGATTTCCCCTCTCTCTAACCCAGGAGTCACTGGACAGTGATCAGGAGCAGGAACCCTGGCTGGTTCCCCCTCTCTCTAACCCAGGGGTCACTGGACTGTAATCAGGAGCAGGAACCCTGGCTGATTTCCCCTCTCTCTAACCCAGGGTTCACTGGACTGTAATCAGGAGCTGGAACCCGGGCTGATTTCCCCTCTCTCTAACCCAGGAGTCACTGGACAGTGATCAGGAGCACGAACCCTGGCTGATTTCCCTCTCTCTCTCACCCAGGTGTCACTGGACTGTGATCAGGAGCAGGAACCCTGGCTGATTTCCCTCTCTCTCTATCCCAGGGGTCACTGGACTGTGATCAGGAGCAGGAACCCCAGCTGATTTCCTCTCTCTCTAACTCAGGGGTCACTGGGCAGTGATCAGCAGCAGGAACCCAGGCTGATTGCCCTCTCTCTCTAAACCAGGGGTCACTGGACTGTGATCAGGAGCAGGAACCCTGGCTGATTTCCCCTCTCTCTAACCCAGGGGTCACTGGGCAGTGATCAGGAGCAGGAACCCTGGCTGATTTCCCCTCTCTCTAACCCAGGGGTCACTGGGCAGTGATCAGGAGCAGAAACCCTGGCTGATTTCCCCTCTCTAACCCAGGGGTCACTGGACAGTGATCAGGAGCAGGAACCCTGGCTGAATTCCCCTCTCTCTCTAACCCAGGGGTCACTGGGCAGTGATCAGGAGCAGGAACCCTGGCTGAATTCCCCTCTCTCTCTAACCCAGGGTTCACTGGGCAGTGATCAGGAGCAGGAACACTGGCTGATTTCCCTCTCTCTCTAACCCAGGGGTCACTGGGCAGTGATCAGGAGCAGGAATCCTGGCTGATTTCACCTCTCTCTAACCCAGGGGTCACTGGACTGTGATCAGGAGCATGAACCCTGGCTGATTTCCCTCTCTCTCTAACCCAGGGTTCACTGTGCAGTGATCAGGAGCAGGAACCCTGGCTGATTTCCCTCTCTCTCTAACCCAGGGGTCACTGGGCAGTGATCAGGAGCTGGAACCCCGGCTGATTTTCCCTCTCTCTAACCCAGGGGTCACTGGACTGTGATCAGGAGCATGAACCCTGGCTGATTTCGCTCTCTCTCTAACCCAGGGGTCACTGGACTGTGATCAGGAGCAGGAACCCTGGCTGATTTCCCTCTCTCTCTAACCCAGGGGTCACTGGACTGTGATCAGGAGCAGGAACCCTGGCTGATTTCCCCTCTCTCTAACCCAGGGATCTCTGGATAGTGATCAGGAGCAGGAACCCTGGCTGATTTCCCCTCTCTCTAACCCAGGGGTCACTGGGCAGTGATCAGGAGCAGGAACCCTGGCTGATTTCACCTCTCTCTCTAACCCAGGGGTCACTGGACAGTGATCAGGAGCAGGAACCCTGGCTGATTTCCCTCTCTCTCTAACCCAGGGGTCACTGGGCTGTGATCAGGAGCAGGAACCCTGGCTGATTTCACCTCTCTCTCTAACCCAGGGGTCACTGGACAGCGATCAGGAGCAGGAACCCTGGCTGATTTCCCTCTCTCTCTAACCCAGGGGTCACTGGGCAGTGATCAGGAGCAGGAACCCTGGCTGATTTCCCCTCTCTCTCTAACCCAGGGGTCACTGGACAGTGATCAGGAGCAGGAACCCTGGCTGATTTCCCCTCTCTCTCTAACCCAGGGGTCACTGGACAGTGATCAGGAGCAGGAACCCTGGCTGGTTCCCCCTCTCTCTAACTCAGGGGTCACTGGATAGTGATCAGGAGCTGGAACCCGGGCTGGTTTCCCCTCTCTCTAACCCAGGGGTTAATGGACAATGATCAGGAGCAGGAACTCTCGCTGATTTCCCTCTCTCTCTAACCAGGGGTCACTGGATAGTGATCAGGAGCATGAACCCAGGCTGATTTCACCTGTCTCTCTAACCCAGGGGTCACTGGACAATGATCAGGAGCAGGAACCCTGGCTGATTTCCGCTCTCTCTAACCCAGGAGTCACTGGACAGTGATCAGGAGCAGGAACCCTGGCTGGTTCCCCCTCTCTCTAACCCAGGGGTCACTGGACTGTAATCAGGAGCAGGAACCCTGGCTGATTTCCCCTCTCTCTAACCCAGGGTTCACTGGACTGTAATCAGGAGCTGGAACCCAGGCTGATTTCCCCTCTCTCTAACCCAGGAGTCACTGGACAGTGATCAGGAGCACGAACCCTGGCTGATTTCCCTCTCTCTCTCACCCAGGTGTCACTGGACTGTGATCAGGAGCAGGAACCCTGGCTGATTTCCCTCTCTCTCTATCCCAGGGGTCACTGGACTGTGATCAGGAGCAGGAACCCCAGCTGATTTCCTCTCTCTCTAACTCAGGGGTCACTGGGCAGTGATCAGCAGCAGGAACCCAGGCTGATTGCCCTCTCTCTCTAAACCAGGGGTCACTGGACTGTGATCAGGAGCAGGAACCCTGGCTGATTTCCCCTCTCTCTAACCCAGGGGTCACTGGGCAGTGATCAGGAGCAGGAACCCTGGCTGATTTCCCCTCTCTCTAACCCAGGGGTCACTGGGCAGTGATCAGGAGCAGAAACCCTGGCTGATTTCCCCTCTCTAACCCAGGGGTCACTGGACAGTGATCAGGAGCAGGAACCCTGGCTGAATTCCCCTCTCTCTCTAACCCAGGGGTCACTGGGCAGTGATCAGGAGCAGGAACCCAGGCTGATTTCCACTCTCTCTCACCCAGGGTTCACTGGGCAGTGATCAGGAGCAGGAACACTGGCTGATTTCCCTCTCTCTCTAACCCAGGGGTCACTGGGCAGTGATCAGGAGCAGGAATCCTGGCTGATTTCACCTCTCTCTAACCCAGGGGTCAGTGGATAGTGATCAGGAGCATGAACCCTGGCTGATTTCCCCTCTCTCTAACCCAGGGTTCACTGGACTGTGATCAGGAGCAGGAATCCTGGCTGATTTCCCTCTCTCTCTAACCCAGGGGTCAGTGGATAGTGATCAGGAGCATGAACCCTGGCTGATTTCCCCTCTCTCTAACCCAGGGGTCACTGGACTGTGATCAGGAGCATGAACCCTGGCTGATTTCCCTCTCTCTCTAACCCAGGGTTCACTGTGCAGTGATCAGGAGCAGGAACCCTGGCTGATTTCCCTCTCTCTCTAACCCAGGGGTCACTGGGCAGTGATCAGGAGCTGGAACCCCGGCTGATTTTCCCTCTCTCTAACCCAGGGGTCACTGGACTGTGATCAGGAGCATGAACCCTGGCTGATTTCGCTCTCTCTCTAACCCAGGGGTCACTGGACTGTGATCAGGAGCAGGAACCCTGGCTGATTTCCCTCTCTCTCTAACCCAGGGGTCACTGGACTGTGATCAGGAGCAGGAACCCTGGCTGATTTCCCCTCTCTCTAACCCAGGGATCTCTGGATAGTGATCAGGAGCAGGAACCCTGGCTGATTTCCCCTCTCTAACCCAGGAGTCACTGGACAGTGATCAGGAGCATGAACCCTGGCTGATTTCCCCTCTCTCTCTAACCCAGGGGTCACTGGACTGTGATCAGGAGCAGGAACCCAGGCTGATTTCCACTCTCTCAACCCAGGGTTCACTGGACAATGATCAGGAGCAGGAACCCTGGCTGATTTCCCCTCTCTCTAACCCAGGGGTCACTGGGCAGTGATCAGGAGCAGGAACCCTGGCTGATTTCACCTCTCTCTCTAACCCAGGGGTCACTGGACAGTGATCAGGAGCAGGAACCCTGGCTGATTTCCCTCTCTCTCTAACCCAGGGGTCACTGGGCAGTGATCAGGAGCAGGAACCCTGGCTGATTTCACCTCTCTCTCTAACCCAGGGGTCACTGGACAGTGATCAGGAGCAGGAACCCTGGCTGATTTCCCTCTCTCTCTAACCCAGGGGTCACTGGGCAGTGATCAGGAGCAGGAACCCTGGCTGATTTCCCCTCTCTCTAACCCAGGGGTCACTGGGCAGTGATCAGGAGCAGGAACCCTGGCTGATTTCCCCTCTCTCTAACCCGGGGTCACTGGACAGCGATCAGGAGCAGGAACCCTGGCTGATTCCCCCTCTCTCCAAGCCAGTGGTCATTGGGCAGTGATCAGGAGCAGGTACCCTGGCTGATTTCCCCTCTCTCTCTAACCCAGGGGTCACTGGACTGTGATCAGGAGCAGGAACCCTGGCTGATTTCACCTCTCTCTCTAACCCAGGGGTCACTGGACAGTGATCAGGAGCAAGAACCCTGGCTGATTTCCCCTCTCTCTAACCCAGGGGTCACTGGACAATGATCAGGAGCAGGAACCCTGGCTGATTTCCCCTCTCTCTAACTCAGGGGTCACTGGACAGTGATCAGGAGCAGGAACCCTGGCTGATTTCCCCTCTCTCTAACCCAGGGGTCACTGGACAATGATCAGGAGCAGGAACCCAGGCTGAATTCCCCGCTCTCTAACCCAGTGGTTACTGGTCAGTGATCAGGAGCAGGAACCCTGGCTGATTTCCTGCTCTCTCTAACCCAGGAGTCACTGGGCAGTGATCAGGAGCAGGAACCCTGGCTGATTTCCCCTCTTTCCAACCCAGGGGTCACTGGGCAGTGATCAGGAGCAGGAACCCTGGCTGATTTCCCCTCTTTCCAACCCAGTGGTCACTGGTCAGTGATCAGGAGCAGGAACCCTGGCTGATTTCCTCCTCTCTCTAACCCAGGAGTCACTGGGCAGTGATCAGGAGCAGGAACCCCGGCTGATTTCCCCCTCTCTCTAACCCAGGGGTCACTGGACAGTGATCAGGAGCAGGAACCCTGGCTGATTTCCCTCTCTCTCTAACCCAGGGGTCACTGGGCAGTGATCAGGAGCAGGAACCCTGGCTGATTTCCCCTCTCTCTAACCCAGGGGTCATTGGGCAGTGATCAGGAGCAGGTACCCTGGCTGATTTCCCCTCTCTCTCTCTAACCCAGGGGTCACTGGACTGTGATCAGGAGCAGGAACCCTGGCTGATTTCACCTCTCTCTCTAACCCAGGGGTCACTGGACAGTGATCAGGAGCAAGAACCCTGGCTGATTTCCCCTCTCTCTAACCCAGGGGTCACTGGACAATGATCAGGAGCAGGAACCCTGGCTGATTTCCCCTCTCTCTAACTCAGGGGTCACTGGACAGTGATCAGGAGCAGGAACCCTGGCTGATTTCCCCTCTCTCTAACCCAGGGGTCACTGGACAATGATCAGGAGCAGGAACCCTGGCTGAATTCCCCGCTCTCTAACCCAGTGGTCACTGGTCAGTGATCAGGAGCAGGAACCCTGGCTGATTTCCTCCTCTCTCTAACCCAGGAGTCACTGGGCAGTGATCAGGAGCAGGAACCCCGGCTGATTTCCCCCTCTCTCTAAGCCAGGGGTCACTGGGCAGTGATCAGGAGCAGGAACCCTGGCTGATTTCCCCTCTTTCCAACCCAGGGGTCACTGGGCAGTGATCAGGAGCAGGAACCCTGGCTGATTTCCCCTCTCTCTAACCCAGGAGTCACTGGACAGTAATCAGGAGCAGGAACCCTGGCTGATTTCCCATCTCTCTCTAACCCATGGGTCACTGGACAGTGATCAGGAGCAGGAATCCTGGCTGATTTCCCATCTCTCTAACACAGAGATCACTGGATAGTGATCAGGAGCGGGATAAGCATGGGATTGATCCGGGGCAATGGGGAGTGAGCGTGGCAGTAGGATTAGTTTGTGATTGATACAGGGCTAGAGGAGAGAGCTGGGCAGTGGGATTAGTTTGGGATTGATACAGGGCTATGGGGAGAGAGGGTGCAGTGGGATTAGTTTGGATATAACACAGGGCTATGGGGTGAAAGCAGGGCAGTGGAAATAGTTTGTGATTGATACAGGGCTATGGGGAGAAAGCAGGGCAGTGGGATTAGTTTGGGGATTGATACAGGGCTATGGGGTGAGAGCAGGGCAGTCTGATTAGTTTGGGATTGATACAGGGTTATCGGGAGCGAGTGAGGCATTGGGAATAGTTTGGGATTGATACAGGGCTATGGGGAGAGAGCGGTGCAGTGGGATTTGTTTGGATATAACAGGGCTATGGGGAGAAAGCAGGGCAGTGGACTTATGTTGGGGATTGATACAGGGCTATGGGGAGAGAGCGGGGCTGTGGGATTTGTTTCGGATTGATACAGAGCTATGGGGAGAAAGCGGGGCAGTGGGATTAATTTGGGGATTGATACAGGGCTATGGGGAGAAAGCGGGGCAGTGGGATTAGTTTGGATATAACACAGGGCTATGGGGAGAAAGCGGGCAGTGGGATTTGTTTGGATATAACACAGGGCTATGGGGAGAAAGCGGGCAGTGGGCTTACGTTGGGGATTGATACAGGGCTATGGGGAGAGAGCGCGGCAGTGGGATTAGGCTGGGGACTGATACAGGGCTATGGGGAGAGAGCAGGGCAGTGGGATTAGGTTGGGGATTGATAAAGGGCTAACAGGAGAGAGCAGGGCAGTGGGATTAGTTTGGGACTGAGACAGAGGGTTGTCAAGTAGCTGTTCCCAGTCCACTTTGGACAGTTCCTGCCTTATCATATTAAAGTCGGCCTGTTGTTTGCTAAATTTCCGCACTGAACTCACGGTTAATCTGCTTTATCAAAACGTGCCTGGATCTCCTGGTATATTTCAATACTGAACCTCGGTAGATTAAATAAAAGTGTTACCGTGATTTGATTTAAATGAAGAGGAGGGATTCACATGCGGATGAATGTTGGTCTGCAGATATCTGGGTACACCTTAGAAAAATGAAGCAAATAAAAGACAATTAAAGTCTGTTCTGGGTATTCCTACTGAGATTTGAATGAATTTTAGGCCGTGAGACTCACTGTCTTATACACAGGAGAGAAGGATTACATCAAACAAAGATAATGGCCCTGAAATCATGGTCTCCGTACCAATGACTTAGGCCTTGGTAGAGGCCCCGCAAGTTCCGTGTTTCCGTCTGCGCTGTGTATGCGCTGAATCCCCGGACTTGCAATCTATCAAGGTTTGCTACAGAATCGATAGAGTAAAGCTGTCTTTAAACCAGCCCATCAAAAACTCCCAGGGCAGGAACAACACAGGTTAGATACAGAGTGAAGCTCCCTCTACACTGTCCCATCAAACACTCCCAAGGCAGGTACTGCACGGGTTAGATACAGACAAAAAGCTCCCTCGACACTGTCCCATCAAACATTCCCAAGGCAGGTGCTGCACGGGTTAGATATATATAGCAATGCTCCCTCTACACTGTCCCATCAAACACTCCCAGGACTATGGGGAGAGAACGTGGCAGTGGGGTTAGTTTGGGATTGATGCAGGGCTATGGGGAGAGAGTGGGGCAGTGGGATTAGTTTGGGATTGATTCAGGGCTATGGGGGGAGAGCAGAGCAGTGGGATTAGTTTGGGATCAAGACAGAGCTATGAGGGGAAAGCGAGGCAGTGGGATTACTTTGGGATTGATACAGGGCTTTGGGGAGAGAGCGGGGCAGTGGGATTAGATTGGGGATTGATACAGGGTATGGGGAGAGAGCGGGGCAGTGGGATTAGTTTGGGGATTGATACAGGGCTATGGGGAGAGAGCAGGGCAGTGGGATTAGTTTGGGGATTGATACAGGGCTATGGGGAGAGAGTGGGGCAGTGGGATTAGTTTGGGATTGATTCAGGGCTATCGGGAGTGAGCGGGGCACTGGGATTAGTTTGGGATTGATACAGGACTATGGGGAGAGAGTGGGGCTTTGGGATTAGTTTTGGATTGATACAGGGCTATCGGGAGTGAGCGGGGCACTGGGATTAGTTTGGGATTGATCCAGGACTATGGGGAGAGAGTGGGGCTTTGGGATTAGTTTTGGATTGATACAGGGCTATCGGGAGTGAGCGGGGCACTGGCATTAGTTTGGGATTGATACAGGGCTATGGGGAGTGAGCGGGGCAGTGGGATTAGTTTGCGGATTGATACAGGGCTATGGGGAGAGAGCGGGGCAGTGGGATTAGTTTGGGGATTGATACAGGGCTATGGGGAGAGAGCGGGGAAGTTTGATTAGTTTGGGGATTGATACAGGGCTATGTAGAGAGCGGGGCAGTGGGATTAGTTTGGGATTGATACAGGGCTATCGGGAGAGATCGGGGCAGTGGGATTAGTTTGAGATTGATACAGGGCTATGGGGAGAGAGCGGGGTCGTGGGATTAATTTGGGATTGATACAGGGCTATGGGGAGAGATCGGGGCAGTGGGATTAGTTTGGGATTGATACAGGGCTATGGGGAGAGAGCGGGGCAGTGGGATTAGTTTGGGATTTGATACAGGGCTATGGGGTGAGAGCGGGGCAGTGTGATTTGTTTGTGATTGCGACAGGGCTATGGGGAGAGTGCGGGGCAGTGGGATTAATTTGGGATTGATACAGAGCTATGGGGAGAGAGCGGGGCAGTGGGATTAGGTTGGGGACTGATACAGGGCTATGGGGAGAGAGCGAGGCAGTGGGATTCGGTTGGCGATTGATAAAGGGCTAACAGGAGAGAGCAGGGCAGTGGGATTAGTTTGGGGCTGAGACAGAGGGTTGTCAAGTAGCTGTTCCTAGTCCACTTTGGACAGATCCTGCCTTAAAATCGGCCTGTTGTTTGCTAAATTTCCCCACTGAACTCATTGTTAATCTGCTTTATCAAAACGTGCCTGGATCTCCTGGTATATTTCAATACTGAACCTCGGTAGATTAAATAAAAGTGTTACCGTGATTTGATTTAAATGCAGAGGAGGGATTCACATGCGGATGAATGTTGGTCTGCAGATATCTGGGTACACCTTAGAAAAATGAAGCAAATAAAAGACAATTAAAGTCTGTTCTGGGTATTCTTACTGAGATTTGAATGAATTTTAGGCCGTGAGACTCACTGTCTTATACACAGGAGTGAAGGATTACATCAAACAAAGATAATGGCCCTGAAATCATGGTCTCCGTACCAACGACTTAGGCCTTGGTAGAGGCCCCGCAAGTTCCGTGTTTCCGTCTGCGCTGTGTATGTGCTGAATCCCCGGACTTGCAATCTATCAAGGTTTGCTACAGAATCGATAGAGTAAAGCTCTCTTTAAACCAGCCCATCAAAAACTCCCAGGGCAGGAACAAGACGGGTTAGATACAGAGTGAAGCTCCCTCTACACTGTCCCATCAAACACTCCCAGGACTATGGGGAGAGAACGTGGCAGTGGGGTTAGTTTGGGATTGATGCAGGGCTATGGGGAGAGAGTGGGGCAGTGGGATTAGTTTGGGATTGATTCAGGGCTATGGGGGGAGAGCAGAGCAGTGGGATTAGTTTGGGATTAAGACAGAGCTATGGGGGGAAAGCGAGGCAGTGGGATTACTTTGGGATTGATACAGGGCTATGGGGAGAGAGCGGGGCAGTGGGATTAGATTGGGGATTGATACAGGGCTATGGGGAGTCAGCAGGGCAGTGGGATTAGTTTGGGGATTGATACAGGGTATGGGGAGAGAGCGGGGCAGTGGGATTAGTTTGGGGATTGATACAGGGCTATGGGGAGAGAGCAGGGCAGTGGGATTAGTTTGGGGATTGATACAGGGCTATGGGGATAGAGCGGGGCAGTGGGATTAGTTTGGGATTGATACATGGCTATGGGGAGAGAGCAGGGCAGTGGGATTAGTTTGGGATTGATACAGGGCTATGGGGAGAGAGCGGGGCATTGGGATTAGTTTGCGATTGATACAGGGCTATGGGGAGAGAGCGGGGCAGTGGGATTAGTTTGGGGATTGAAACAGGGCTCTGGGGAGAGAGCGGGGCATTGGGATTAGTTTGGGATTGATACAGGACTATGGGGAGAGAGTGGGGCTTTGGGATTAGTTTTGGATTGATACACGGCTATCGGGAGTGAGCAGGGCACTGGGATTAGTTTGGGATTGATACAGGACTATGGGGAGAGAGTGGGGCTTTGGGATTAGTTTTGGATTGATACAGGGCTATCGGGAGTGAGCGGGGCACTGGCATTAGTTTGGGATTGATACAGGGCTATGGGGAGTGAGCGGGGCAGTGGGATTAGTTTGCGGATTGATACAGGGCTATGGGGAGAGAGCGGGGCAGTGGGATTTGTTTGGGATTGATACAGGGCTATCGGGAGAGATCGGGGCAGTGGGATTAGTTTGGGATTTGATACAGGGCTATGGGGTGAGAGCGGGGCAGTGTGATTTGTTTGTGATTGCGACAGGGCTATAGGGAGAGTGCGGGGCAGTGGGATTAATTTGGGATTGATACAGAACTATGGGGAGAGAGCGGGGCAGTGGGATTAGGTTGGGGACTGATACAGGGCTATGGGGAGAGAGCGGGGCAGTGGGATTAGGTTGGGGACTGATACAGGGCTATGGGGAGAGAGCGGGGCAGTGGGATTAGGTTGGCGATTGATACAGGGCTATGGGGAGAGAGCAGGGCAGTGGGATTAGTTTGGGACTGAGACAGAGGGTTGTCAAGTAGCTGTTCCTAGTCCACTTTGGACAGATCCTGCCTTAAAATCAGCCTGTTGTTTGCTAAATTTCCCCACTGAACTCATTGTTAATCTGCTTTATCAAAACGTGCCTCGATCTCCTGGTATATTTCAATACTGAACCTCGGTAGATTAAATAAAAGTGTTACCGTGATTTGATTTAAATGCAGAGGAGGGATTCACATGCGGATGAATGTTGGTCCGCAGATGTCTGGGTACACCTTAGAAAAATGAAGCAAATAAAAGACAATTAAAGTCTGTTCTGGGTATTCTTACTGAGATTTGAATGAATTTTAGGCCGTGAGACTCACTGTCTTATACACAGGAGTGAAGGATTACATCAAACAAAGATAATGGCCCTGAAATCATGGTCTCCGTACCAACGACTTAGGCCTTGGTAGAGGCCTCGCAAGTTCCGTGTTTCCGTCTGCGCTGTGTATGCGCTGAATCCCCGGACTTGCAATCTATCAAGGTTTGCTACAGAATCGATAGAGTAAAGCTCTCTTTAAACCAGCCCATCAAAAACTCCCAGGGCAGGAACAAGACGGGTTAGATACAGAGTGAAGCTCCCTCTACACTGTCCCATCAAACACTCCCAAGGCAGGTACTGCACGGGTTAGATACAGAGTAAAGCTCCCTCTACGCTGTCCCATCAAACACTCCCAAGGCAGGTACAGCACGGGTTAGATATCGAGTAATGCTCCCTCTACACTGTCCCATCAAACACTCCCAAGGCAGGTACCGCACGGGTTAGATACAGAGTAAAGCTCCCTCTACACTGTCCCATCAAACACTCCCAGGGCAGGTACAGCACGGGTTAGATATAGAGTAAAGCTCCCTCTACACTGTCCCATCAAACACTCCCAAGGCAGGTGCTGCACGGGTTAGATACAGAGTAAAGCTCCCTCTACGCTGTCCCATCAAACACTCCCAAGGCAGGTACAGCACGGGTTAGATATAGAGTAATGCTCCCTCTACACTGTCCCATGAAACACTCCCAAGGCAGGTACCGCACAGGTTAGATACAGACAAAAAGCTGCCTCTACACTGTCCCATCAAACATTCCCAAGGCAGGTGCTGCACGGGTTAGATATATATAGTAATGCTCCCTCTACACTGGCCCATCAAACACTCCCAGGGCTATGGGGAGAGAACGTGGCAGTGGGGTTAGTTTGGGAATGATGCAGGGCTACGGGAGGAGAGTGGGGCAGAGGGATTAGTTTGGAATTGATGCAGGGCTATTGGGAAAAGTTTGGGATTGAGGCAGGGCTATGGGGAGAGAGTGGGGCAGTGGGATTAGTTTGCGATTGATTCAGGGCTATGGGGGGAGAGCAGGGCAGTGGGATTAGTTTGGGATCAAGACAGAGCTATGGGGGGAAAGCGAGATAGTAGGATTAGTTTGGGATTGATACAGGGCTATGGGGAGAGAGAGAGGCATTGGGAAAAGTTTGGGATTGATGCAGGGCTATGGGGAGAGAGTTTGGCAGTGGGATTAGTTTGGGATTGATACAGGGCTATGGGGTGAGAGCAGGGCAGTCTGATTAGTTTGGGATTGATACAGGGTTATCGGGAGCGAGCGAGGCATTGGGAATAGTTTGGGATTGATACAGGGCTATCGGGAGAGATCGGGGCAGTGTGATTAGTTTGGGATTGATACAGGGCTATGGGGAGGGAGTGGGGCTTTGGGATTAGTTTAGGATTGATACAGGCCTATCGGGAGTGAGCGGGGCACTGGGATTAGTTTGGGATTGATACAGGGCTTTGGGGAGTGAGCGGGGCAGTGGGATTAGTTTGCGGATTGATACAGGGCTATGGGGAGTGAGCGGGGCAGTGGGATTAGTTTGGGATTGATACAGGGCTATAGGGAGAGAGCGGGGCAGTGGGAATAGTTTGGGATTGATACAGGGCTATGGGGAGAGAGCGGGGCAGTTGGATTAGTTTGGGATTGATAAACGGCTATGGGGAGAGAGCGGGGCAATGGGATTAGTTTTGGGGATTGATACAGGGCTATGGGGAGATAGCGGGGCAGTGGGATTAGTTTGGGATTGATGCAGGACTATGGGGAGAGAGCGGGGCAGTGGGATTAGTTTAGGATTGATGTAGGGCTATGGGGGGAGAGCAGGGCAGTGGGATTAGGTTGGGGACTGATACAGGGCAATCGGGAGAGAGCGGGGCAGTGGGATTAGGTTGCGGACTGATACAGGGCTATGGGGAGAGAGCGGGGCAGTGGGATTAGGTTGGCGATTGATAAAGGGCTAACAGGAGAGAGCAGGGCAGTGGGATTAGTTTGGGACTGAGACAGAGGGTTGTCAAGTAGCTGTTCCCAGTCCACTTTGGACAGATCCTGCCTTATCATATTAAAATCGGCCTGTTGTTTGCTAAATTTCCCCACTGAACTCATTGTTAATCTGCTTTATCAAAACGTGCCTGGATCTCCTGGTATATTTCAATACTGAACCTCGGTAGATTAAATAAAAGTGTTACCGTGATTTGATTTAATGCAGAGGAGGGATTCACATGCGGATGAATGTTGGTCTGCAGATATCTGGGTACACCGTAGAAAAATGAAGCAAATAAAAGACAATTAAAGTCTGTTCTGGGTATTTTTACTGAGATTTGAATGAATTTTAGGCCGTGAGACTCACTGTCTTATGCACAGGAGTGAAGGATTACATCAAACAAAGATAATGGCCCTGAAATCATGGTCCCCGTACCAACGACTTAGGCCTTGGTAGAGGCCCCGCAAGTTCCGTGTTTCCGTCTGCGCTGTGTGTGCGCTGAATCCCCGGACTTGCAATCTATCAAGGTTTGCTACAGAATCGATAGAGAAAAGCTCTCTTTAAACCAGCCCATCAAAAACTCCCAGGGCAGGAACAACACGGGTTAGATACAGAGTGAAGCTCCCTCTACACTGTCCCATCAAACACTCCCATGGCAGGGACTGCACGGGTCAGATACAGAGTAAAGCTCCCTCTATGCTGTCCCATCAAACACTCCCAAGGCAGGTACAGCACGGGTTAGATATAGAGTAATGCTCCCTCTACACTGTCCCATCAAACACTCCCAAGGCAGGTACCGCACGGGTTAGATACAGACAAAAAGCTACCTCTACACTGTCCCATCAAACATTCCCAAGGCAGGTGCTGCACGGGTTAGATATATATAGTAATGCTCCCTCTACACTGTCCCATCAAACACTCCCAGGGGTATGGGGAGAGAACGTGGCAGTGGGGTTAGTTTGGGAATGATGCAGGGCTATGGGCAGAGACTGGGGCAGAGGGATTAGTTTGGAATTGATGCAGGGCTATGGGGGGAGAGCAGGGCAGTGGGGTTAGTTTGGGATCAAGACAGAGCTATGGGGGGAAAGCGAGGCACTGGGATTAGTTTGGGATTGATACAGGGCTATGGGGAGAGAGCGGGGCAGTGGGATTAGATTGGGGATTGATACAGGGCTATGGGGAGTCAGCAGGGCCGTGGGATTAGTTTGGGGATTGATACAGGGTATGGGGAGAGAGCGGGGCAGTGGGATTAGTTTGGGGATTGATACAGGGCTATGGGGAGAGAGCAGGGCAGTGGGATTAGTTTGGGGATTGATACAGGGCTATGGGGATAGAGCGGGGCAGTGGGATTAGTTTGGGATTGATACAGGGCTATGGGGAGAGAGCAGGGCAGTGGGATTAGTTTGGGATTGATAAAGGGCTATGGGGAGAGAGCGGGGCAGTGGGATTAGTTTGGGATTGATGCAGGGCTATGGGGAGAGAGCGGGGCAGTGGGATTAGTTTGGGGATTGAAACAGGGCTATGGGGAGAGAGCGGGGCATTGGGATTAGTTTGGGATTGATACAGGACTATGGGGAGAGAGTGGGGCTTTGGGATTAGTTTTGGATTCATACAGGGCTATCGGGAGTGAGCGGGGCACTGGGATTAGTTTGGGATTGATACAGGGCTATGGGGAGTGAGCGGGGCAGCGGGATTAGTTTGCGGATTGATACAGGGCTATGGGGAGAGAGCGGGGCAGTGGGATTAGTTTGGGGATTGATACAGGGCTATGGGGAGAGAGCGAGGCATTGGGAATAGTTTGGGATTGATACAGGGCTATTGGGAGAGATCGGGGCAGTGTGATTAGTTTGGGATTGATACAGGGCTATGGGGTTTTGTATATTCCACATGTCCTGTGCTTGAAGTCTCTGACATTGGCCAGACATTGTTTTAGCATTTCATTGTCTTGGGCTGTTTACTATGAACATCTTTACCTGTTTCTGATCTACACAGGATGCAACAGATCAGAAAAACCTCCATTCAACAATGCGAATTCCTGTCTCTGCAAAGACATCATGCTGTTCCACAATGCAGGAATGTCGCAAACAGCTTTTGATAGCTGAGATCAACTTTAACCATTCAAACCTTTCAGGTAAAGAAGCTTCTAGATTCCGAGCCACAAATTGAATCGTTTAAGACAGAAAGAATGTCACAGAAATGTGATTTATTGCTGTTATTTTACAATTTACAAATATACACACAATTTGTGTCACTGAATTATAAACAAAAAGCAGGCAAAGCTATGACTTAACAGAAATAAACACTTGTTTTTCTTCCTGGACAGCAAAACCAGTCAGACTGACTTGCAAATGTTTACTGATATGTTGACGTAAAGATTTATAATTGACCAATTTCGCTTCTAATGTTTTTCTCTCAAACATTCTCCACAATATTAATCCCTGCTCTTGTCACAAGGAGTGTTGAATTATTTTAGGTACTTCGCAATTAAAAGCAGGAAACAAACTTCATTATACTCACAAATTTTAATCTCCTATTTCAAACATTCAAACCAAATCGAATTGTACGTTATCACTTTAATCAATGTATTTTCTGTGTCTCTCTCAATAAACAAAGAGTGGTTTCTTCTAAAGTAGCTTCCTGCAATTTTTATACATCATTACATAACTCTTGCTTCAATTAACACTCCACTAAATGTTTAAGAGGAAATCTATATTTACGTTATTCCTGCGACTTGTTAGGACTATCGAACGAGACATTATAAAATGGTTTGTGTTTTTCCCCTTTCTTGGTTCTCTTCCTAAATGTCTTAATGGTATATTTTTAAAAAGTCATTAAAAAGTAATCTGTAACTCCTACAAATCCTCCCCTACCTTCCCCCTCCACAACACCATGGTTGCAAGTTTGTGTAAAGCTACTCACTTTAGTCAATCACTCAAAATCAAATCTTGAGATATTTCAATTTGAAAACATTTTAACCATTTCAGAGCACTTTAAAAGCGTTTGGACTTCAAGACCTGGTTGAAACTTGTTTAGGTGAGGGGAAAATTGGCTTTTGCTTCAGTCTCTTCCAAAATCATGTTCGAAACTTAGGGGGAAAAAGTGTTTTTTACACTCATTTTTGGTGAAAAGTTCATTAAAAATCGTTAAAATCTTTCAAGTCTCACTGCAGCTTTGACAGAAGAAGTTGCTCCAAGTTTCTCCTTCCCCCTTCAATGCTGTCGTTAAACATCCGACAAAATAAAGTCTAATTCCAAACGGAGCTCCAATCAGAAAGTGAATAAAGTGGTTAAACTTCCTAAGAAGGCGGCGAGGTTATCTATCCCCAGCCTTGGCGATGAGCTGGGATCAGTTTTTGGAGATGTTGTTTCCTCTTTTTCTGTTGCCGTTCCCTCCGTCTCTAAGAGTCTGAGGTACAAACGGGGGCACAAACTACTTCCCTTTCTCGCAACATGATTTCCCTCTCTCTCTAACCCAGGGGTCACTGGACAATGATCAGGAGCAGGAACCCTGGCTGATTTTCCCCTCTCTCTAACCCAGGGGTCACTGGGCAGTGATCAGGAGCAGGAACCCTGCCTGATTTCCCCTCTCTCTAACCCAGGGATCACTGGACAGAGATCAGGAGCACGAACCCTGGCTCATTTCCCCTCTCTCTAACCCACGGGTCACTGGACAATGATCAGGAGCATGAACCCTGGATGGTTCCCCCTCTCTCTAGGTCACTGGATAGTGATCAGGACCTGGAACCCTGGCTGATTTCCCTCTCTCTCTAACCCAGGGGTCACTGGACAATGATCAGGAGCAGGAACCCTGGCTGTTTCCCCTCTCTCTAACCCAGGGGTCACTGGATAGTGATCAGGAGCTGGAACCCTGGCTGATTTCCCCTCTCTCTCTAACCCAGGTGTCACTGGACTGTGATAAGGAGCAGGAACCCTGGCTGATTTCACCTGTCTCTCTAACCCAGGGGTCACTGGACTGTGATCAGGAGCAGGAACCCTGGCTGATTTCCCCTCTCTCTCTAAACCAGGGGTCACTGGGCAGTGATCAGGAGCAGGAACCCAGGCTGATTTCCCCTCTCTCTAACCCAGGGGTCACTGGACAGTGATCAGGAGCATGAATCCTGGCTGATTTCCCCTCTCTCTCTAACCCAGAGGTCACTGGGCAGTGATCAGGAGCAGGAACCCTGGCTGATTTCCCCTCTCTCTCTAACCCAGGGGTCACTGGACAGTGATCAGGAGCAGGAACCCTGGCTGATTTCCCCTCTCTCTAACCGAGGGGTCACTGGACTGTGATCAGGAGCAGGAACCCTGGCTGATTTCCCCTCTCTCTCTAACCCAGGGTTCACTGGACTGTAATCAGGAGCAGGAACCCTGGCTGCTTTCATCTCTCTCTAACCCAAGGGTCATTGGACAGTGATCAGGAGCACGAACCCTGGCTGATTTCCCCTCTCTCTAACCCAGGGGTCACTGGACTGTGATCAGGAGCAGGAACCCTGGCTGATTTCCCCTCTATCTCTAACCCAGGGGTCACTGGACAGTGATCAGGAGCAGGAACCCTGGCTGGTTCCCCCTCTCTCTAAACCAGGGGTCACTGGGCTGTGATCAGGAGCAGGAACCCTGGCTGATTTCCCCTCTCTCTAACCCAGGGGTCACTGGGCAGTGATCAGGAGCATGAATCCTGGCTGATTTCCCTCTCTCTCTAACCCAGGGGTCACTGGGCAGTGATCAGGAGCAGGAACCCGGGCTGATTTCCCCTCTCTCTAACCCAGGGGTCACTGGATAGTGATCAGGAGCATGAACCCTGGCTGATTTCCCTCTCTCTCTAACCCAGGGGTCACTGGGCAGTGATCAGGAGCAGGAACCCAGGCTGACTTCCCTTCTCTCTAACCAGGCGTCACTGGATAGTGTTCAGGAGCAGGAACCCTGGCTGATTTCCTCCTCTCTCTAACTCAGGGGTCACTGGATAGTGATCAGGAGCAGGAACCCTGGCTGATTTCCCCTCTCTCTCTAACCCAGAGGTCACTGGGCAGTGATCAGGAGCAGGAACCCTGGCTGATTTCCCCTCTCTCTAACCGAGGGGTCACTGGACTGTAATCAGGAGCAGGAACCCTGGCTGATTTCCCCTCTCTCTCTAACCCAAGGGTCGTTGGACAGTGATCAGGAGCACGAACCCTGGCTGATTTCCCCTCTCTCGAACCCAGGGGTCACTGGACAGTGATCAGGAGCAGGAACCCTGGCTGATTTCCCCTCTCTCTCTAACCCAGGGGTCACTGGACAGTGATCAGGAGCAGGAACCCTGGCTGGTTCCCCCTCTCTCTAACTCAGGGGTCACTGGATAGTGATCAGGAGCTGGAACCCGGGCTGGTTTCCCCTCTCTCTAACCCAGGGGTTAATGGACAATGATCAGGAGCAGGAACTCTCGCTGATTTCCCTCTCTCTCTAACCAGGGGTCACTGGATAGTGATCAGGAGCATGAACCCTGGCTGATTTCACCTGTCTCTCTAACCCAGGGGTCACTGGACAATGATCAGGAGCAAGAACCCTGGCTGATTTCCCCTCTCTCTAACCCAGGAGTCACTGGACAGTGATCAGGAGCAGGAACCCTGGCTGGTTCCCCCTCTCTCTAACCCAGGGGTCACTGGACTGTAATCAGGAGCAGGAACCCTGGCTGCTTTCATCTCTCTCTAACCCAAGGGTCATTGGACAGTGATCAGGAGCACGAACCCTGGCTGATTTCCCCTCTCTCTAACCCAGGGGTCACTGGACTGTGATCAGGAGCAGGAACCCTGGCTGATTTCCCCTCTATCTCTAACCCAGGGGTCACTGGACAGTGATCAGGAGCAGGAACCCTGGCTGGTTCCCCCTCTCTCTAAACCAGGGGTCACTGGGCTGTGATCAGGAGCAGGAACCCTGGCTGATTTCCCCTCTCTCTAACCCAGGGGTCACTGGGCAGTGATCAGGAGCATGAATCCTGGCTGATTTCCCTCTCTCTCTAACCCAGGGGTCACTGGGCAGTGATCAGGAGCAGGAACCCGGGCTGATTTCCCCTCTCTCTAACCCAGGGGTCACTGGATAGTGATCAGGAGCATGAACCCTGGCTGATTTCCCTCTCTCTCTAACCCAGGGGTCACTGGGCAGTGATCAGGAGCAGGAACCCAGGCTGACTTCCCTTCTCTCTAACCAGGCGTCACTGGATAGTGTTCAGGAGCAGGAACCCTGGCTGATTTCCTCCTCTCTCTAACTCAGGGGTCACTGGATAGTGATCAGGAGCAGGAACCCTGGCTGATTTCCCCTCTCTCTCTAACCCAGAGGTCACTGGGCAGTGATCAGGAGCAGGAACCCTGGCTGATTTCCCCTCTCTCTAACCGAGGGGTCACTGGACTGTAATCAGGAGCAGGAACCCTGGCTGATTTCCCCTCTCTCTCTAACCCAAGGGTCGTTGGACAGTGATCAGGAGCACGAACCCTGGCTGATTTCCCCTCTCTCGAACCCAGGGGTCACTGGACAGTGATCAGGAGCAGGAACCCTGGCTGATTTCCCCTCTCTCTCTAACCCAGGGGTCACTGGACAGTGATCAGGAGCAGGAACCCTGGCTGGTTCCCCCTCTCTCTAACTCAGGGGTCACTGGATAGTGATCAGGAGCTGGAACCCGGGCTGGTTTCCCCTCTCTCTAACCCAGGGGTTAATGGACAATGATCAGGAGCAGGAACTCTCGCTGATTTCCCTCTCTCTCTAACCAGGGGTCACTGGATAGTGATCAGGAGCATGAACCCTGGCTGATTTCACCTGTCTCTCTAACCCAGGGGTCACTGGACAATGATCAGGAGCAAGAACCCTGGCTGATTTCCCCTCTCTCTAACCCAGGAGTCACTGGACAGTGATCAGGAGCAGGAACCCTGGCTGGTTCCCCCTCTCTCTAACCCAGGGGTCACTGGACTGTAATCAGGAGCAGGAACCCTGGCTGATTTCCCCTCTCTCTAACCCAGGGTTCACTGGACTGTAATCAGGAGCTAGAACCCGGGCTGATTTCCCCTCTCTCTAACCCAGGAGTCACTGGACAGTGATCAGGAGCACGAACCCTGGCTGATTTCCCTCTCTCTCTCACCCAGGTGTCACTGGACTGTGATCAGGAGCAGGAACCCTGGCTGATTTCCCTCTCTCTCTATCCCAGGGGTCACTGGACTGTGATCAGGAGCAGGAACCCCAGCTGATTTCCTCTCTCTCTAACTCAGGGGTCACTGGGCAGTGATCAGCAGCAGGAACCCAGGCTGATTGCCCTCTCTCTCTAAACCAGGGGTCACTGGACTGTGATCAGGAGCAGGAACCCTGGCTGATTTCCCCTCTCTCTAACCCAGGGGTCACTGGGCAGTGATCAGGAGCAGGAACCCTGGCTGATTTCCCCTCTCTCTAACCCAGGGGTCACTGGGCAGTGATCAGGAGCAGGAACCCTGCCTGATTTCCCCTCTCTCTAACCCAGGGATCACTGGACAGAGATCAGGAGCACGAACCCTGGCTCATTTCCCCTCTCTCTAACCCACGGGTCACTGGGCAGTGATCAGGAGCAGGAACCCTGGCTGATTTCCCCTCTCTCTAACCCAGGGGTCACTGGGCAGTGATCAGGAGCAGAAACCCTGGCTGATTTCCCCTCTCTAACCCAGGGGTCACTGGACAGTGATCAGGAGCAGGAACCCTGGCTGAATTCCCCTCTCTCTCTAACCCAGGGGTCACTGGGCAGTGATCAGGAGCAGGAACCCAGGCTGATTTCCACTCTCTCTCACCCAGGGTTCACTGGGCAGTGATCAGGAGCAGGAACACTGGCTGATTTCCCTCTCTCTCTAACCCAGGGGTCACTGGGCAGTGATCAGGAGCAGGAATCCTGGCTGATTTCACCTCTCTCTAACCCAGGGGTCAGTGGATAGTGATCAGGAGCATGAACCCTGGCTGATTTCCCCTCTCTCTAACCCAGGGTTCACTGGACTGTGATCAGGAGCAGGAATCCTGGCTGATTTCCCTCTCTCTCTAACCCAGGGGTCAGTGGATAGTGATCAGGAGCATGAACCCTGGCTGATTTCCCCTCTCTCTAACCCAGGGGTCACTGGACTGTGATCAGGAGCATGAACCCTGGCTGATTTCCCTCTCTCTCTAACCCAGGGTTCACTGTGCAGTGATCAGGAGCAGGAACCCTGGCTGATTTCCCTCTCTCTCTAACCCAGGGGTCACTGGGCAGTGATCAGGAGCTGGAACCCCGGCTGATTTTCCCTCTCTCTAACCCAGGGGTCACTGGACTGTGATCAGGAGCATGAACCCTGGCTGATCTCGCTCTCTCTCTAACCCAGGGGTCACTGGACTGTGATCAGGAGCAGGAACCCTGGCTGATTTCCCTCTCTCTCTAACCCAGGGGTCACTGGACTGTGATCAGGAGCAGGAACCCTGGCTGATTTCCCCTCTCTCTAACCCAGGGATCTCTGGATAGTGATCAGGAGCAGGAACCCTGGCTGATTTCCACTCTCTAACCCAGGAGTCACTGGACAGTGATCAGGAGCATGAACCCTGGCTGATTTCCCCTCTCTCTCTAACCCAGGGGTCACTGGACTGTGATCAGGAGCATGAACCCAGGCTGATTTCCACTCTCTCAACCCAGGGTTCACTGGACAATGATCAGGAGCAGGAACCCTGGCTGATTTCCCCTCTCTCTAACCCAGGGGTCACTGGGCAGTGATCAGGAGCAGGAACCCTGGCTGATTTCACCTCTCTCTCTAACCCAGGGGTCACTGGACAGTGATCAGGAGCAGGAACCCTGGCTGATTTCCCTCTCTCTCTAACCCAGGGGTCACTGGGCAGTGATCAGGAGCAGGAACCCTGGCTGATTTCACCTCTCTCTCTAACCCAGGGGTCACTGGACAGTGATCAGGAGCAGGAACCCTGGCTGATTTCCCTCTCTCTCTAACCCAGGGGTCACTGGGCAGTAATCAGGAGCAGGAACCCTGGATGATTTCCCCTCTCTCTAACCCAGGGGTCACTGGACAGCGATCAGAAGCAGGAACCCTGGCTGATTCCCCCTCTCTCCAAGCCAGTGGTCATTGGGCAGTGATCAGGAGCAGGTACCCTGGCTGATTTCCCCTCTCTCTCTAACCCAGGGGTCACTGGACTGTGATCAGGAGCAGGAACCCTGGCTGATTTCACCTCTCTCTCTAACCCAGGGGTCACTGGACAGTGATCAGGAGCAAGAACCCTGGCTGATTTCCCCTCTCTCTCTAACCCAGGGTTCACTGGACTGTAATCAGGAGCAGGAACCCTGGCTGCTTTCACCTCTCTCTCTAACCCAAGGGTCATTGGACAGTGATCAGGAGCACGAACTCTGGCTGATTTCCCCTCTCTCTAACCCAGGGGTCACTGGACTGTGATCAGGAGCAGGAACCCTGGCTGATTTCCCCTCTCTCTCTAACCCAGGGGTCACTGGACAGTGATCAGGAGCAGGAACCCTGGCTGATTTCCCCTCTCTCTCTAACCCAGGGGTCACTGGACAGTGATCAGGAGCAGGAACCCTGGCTGGTTCCCCCTCTCTCTAACTCAGGGGTCACTGGATAGTGATCAGGAGCTGGAACCCGGGCTGGTTTCCCCTCTCTCTAACCCAGGGGTTAATGGACAATGATCAGGAGCAGGAACTCTCGCTGATTTCCCTCTCTCTCTAACCAGGGGTCACTGGATAGTGATCAGGAGCATGAACCCTGGCTGATTTCACCTGTCTCTCTAACCCAGGGGTCACTGGACAATGATCAGGAGCAGGAACCCTGGCTGATTTCCCCTCTCTCTAACCCAGGAGTCACTGGACAGTGATCAGGAGCAGGAACCCTGGCTGGTTCCCCCTCTCTCTAACCCAGGGGTCACTGGACTGTAATCAGGAGCAGGAACCCTGGCTGATTTCCCCTCTCTCTAACCCAGGGTTCACTGGACTGTAATCAGGAGCTGGAACCCGGGCTGATTTCCCCTCTCTCTAACCCAGGAGTCACTGGACAGTGATCAGGAGCACGAACCCTGGCTGATTTCCCTCTCTCTCTCACCCAGGTGTCACTGGACTGTGATCAGGAGCAGGAACCCTGGCTGATTTCCCTCTCTCTCTATCCCAGGGGTCACTGGACTGTGATCAGGAGCAGGAACCCCAGCTGATTTCCTCTCTCTCTAACTCAGGGGTCACTGGGCAGTGATCAGCAGCAGGAACCCAGGCTGATTGCCCTCTCTCTCTAAACCAGGGGTCACTGGACTGTGATCAGGAGCAGGAACCCTGGCTGATTTCCCCTCTCTCTAACCCAGGGGTCACTGGGCAGTGATCAGGAGCAGGAACCCTGGCTGATTTCCCCTCTCTCTAACCCAGGGGTCACTGGGCAGTGATCAGGAGCAGAAACCCTGGCTGATTTCCCCTCTCTAACCCAGGGGTCACTGGACAGTGATCAGGAGCAGGAACCCTGGCTGAATTCCCCTCTCTCTCTAACCCAGGGGTCACTGGGCAGTGATCAGGAGCAGGAACCCTGGCTGAATTCCCCTCTCTCTCTAACCCAGGGTTCACTGGGCAGTGATCAGGAGCAGGAACACTGGCTGATTTCCCTCTCTCTCTCTAACCCAGGGGTCACTGGGCAGTGATCAGGAGCAGGAATCCTGGCTGATTTCACCTCTCTCTAACCCAGGGGTCAGTGGATAGTGATCAGGAGCATGAACCCTGGCTGATTTCCCCTCTCTCTAACCCAGGGTTCACTGGACTGTGATCAGGAGCAGGAATCCTGGCTGATTTCCCTCTCTCTCTAACCCAGGGGTCAGTGGATAGTGATCAGGAGCATGAACCCTGGCTGATTTCCCCTCTCTCTAACCCAGGGGTCACTGGACTGTGATCAGGAGCATGAACCCTGGCTGATTTCCCTCTCTCTCTAACCCAGGGTTCACTGTGCAGTGATCAGGAGCAGGAACCCTGGCTGATTTCCCTCTCTCTCTAACCCAGGGGTCACTGGGCAGTGATCAGGAGCTGGAACCCCGGCTGATTTTCCCTCTCTCTAACCCAGGGGTCACTGGACTGTGATCAGGAGCATGAACCCTGGCTGATTTCGCTCTCTCTCTAACCCAGGGGTCACTGGACTGTGATCAGGAGCAGGAACCCTGGCTGATTTCCCTCTCTCTCTAACCCAGGGGTCACTGGACTGTGATCAGGAGCAGGAACCCTGGCTGATTTCCCCTCTCTCTAACCCAGGGATCTCTGGATAGTGATCAGGAGCAGGAACCCTGGCTGATTTCCCCTCTCTCTAACCCAGGGGTCACTGGGCAGTGATCAGGAGCAGGAACCCTGGCTGATTTCACCTCTCTCTCTAACCCAGGGGTCACTGGACAGTGATCAGGAGCAGGAACCCTGGCTGATTTCCCTCTCTCTCTAACCCAGGGGTCACTGGGCAGTGATCAGGAGCAGGAACCCTGGCTGATTTCACCTCTCTCTCTAACCCAGGGGTCACTGGACAGCGATCAGGAGCAGGAACCCTGGCTGATTTCCCTCTCTCTCTAACCCAGGGGTCACTGGGCAGTGATCAGGAGCAGGAACCCTGGCTGATTTCCCCTCTCTCTCTAACCCAGGGGTCACTGGACAGTGATCAGGAGCAGGAACCCTGGCTGATTTCCCCTCTCTCTCTAACCCAGGGGTCACTGGACAGTGATCAGGAGTAGGAACCCTGGCTGGTTCCCCCTCTCTCTAACTCAGGGGTCACTGGATAGTGATCAGGAGCTGGAACCCGGGCTGGTTTCCCCTCTCTCTAACCCAGGGGTTAATGGACAATGATCAGGAGCAGGAACTCTCGCTGATTTCCCTCTCTCTCTTACCAGGGGTCACTGGATAGTGATCAGGAGCATGAACCCAGGCTGATTTCACCTGTCTCTCTAACCCAGGGGTCACTGGACAATGATCAGGAGCAGGAACCCTGGCTGATTTCCCCTCTCTCTAACCCAGGAGTCACTGGACAGTGATCAGGAGCAGGAACCCTGGCTGGTTCCCCCTCTCTCTAACCCAGGGGTCACTGGACTGTAATCAGGAGCAGGAACCCTGGCTGATTTCCCCTCTCTCTAACCCAGGGTTCACTGGACTGTAATCAGGAGCTGGAACCCAGGCTGATTTCCCCTCTCTCTAACCCAGGAGTCACTGGACAGTGATCAGGAGCACGAACCCTGGCTGATTTCCCTCTCTCTCTCACCCAGGTGTCACTGGACTGTGATCAGGAGCAGGAACCCTGGCTGATTTCCCTCTCTCTCTATCCCAGGGGTCACTGGACTGTGATCAGGAGCAGGAACCCCAGCTGATTTCCTCTCTCTCTAACTCAGGGGTCACTGGGCAGTGATCAGCAGCAGGAACCCAGGCTGATTGCCCTCTCTCTCTAAACCAGGGGTCACTGGACTGTGATCAGGAGCAGGAACCCTGGCTGATTTCCCCTCTCTCTAACCCAGGGGTCACTGGGCAGTGATCAGGAGCAGGAACCCTGGCTGATTTCCCCTCTCTCTAACCCAGGGGTCACTGGGCAGTGATCAGGAGCAGAAACCCTGGCTGATTTCCCCTCTCTAACCCAGGGGTCACTGGACAGTGATCAGGAGCAGGAACCCTGGCTGAATTCCCCTCTCTCTCTAACCCAGGGGTCACTGGGCAGTGATCAGGAGCAGGAACCCAGGCTGATTTCCACTCTCTCTCACCCAGGGTTCACTGGGCAGTGATCAGGAGCAGGAACACTGGCTGATTTCCCTCTCTCTCTAACCCAGGGGTCACTAGGCAGTGATCAGGAGCAGGAATCCTGGCTGATTTCACCTCTCTCTAACCCAGGGGTCAGTGGATAGTGATCAGGAGCATGAACCCTGGCTGATTTCCCCTCTCTCTAACCCAGGGTTCACTGGACTGTGATCAGGAGCAGGAATCCTGGCTGATTTCCCTCTCTCTCTAACCCAGGGGTCAGTGGATAGTGATCAGGAGCATGAACCCTGGCTGATTTCCCCTCTCTCTAACCCAGGGGTCACTGGACTGTGATCAGGAGCATGAACCCTGGCTGATTTCCCTCTCTCTCTAACCCAGGGTTCACTGTGCAGTGATCAGGAGCAGGAACCCTGGCTGATTTCCCTCTCTCTCTAACCCAGGGGTCACTGGGCAGTGATCAGGAGCTGGAACCCCGGCTGATTTTCCCTCTCTCTAACCCAGGGGTCACTGGACTGTGATCAGGAGCATGAACCCTGGCTGATTTCGCTCTCTCTCTAACCCAGGGGTCACTGGACTGTGATCAGGAGCAGGAACCCTGGCTGATTTCCCTCTCTCTCTAACCCAGGGGTCACTGGACTGTGATCAGGAGCAGGAACCCTGGCTGATTTCCCCTCTCTCTAACCCAGGGATCTCTGGATAGTGATCAGGAGCAGGAACCCTGGCTGATTTCCCCTCTCTAACCCAGGAGTCACTGGACAGTGATCAGGAGCATGAACCCTGGCTGATTTCCCCTCTCTCTCTAACCCAGGGGTCACTGGACTGTGATCAGGAGCAGGAACCCAGGCTGATTTCCACTCTCTCAACCCAGGGTTCACTGGACAATGATCAGGAGCAGGAACCCTGGCTGATTTCCCCTCTCTCTAACCCAGGGGTCACTGGGCAGTGATCAGGAGCAGGAACCCTGGCTGACTTCACCTCTCTCTCTAACCCAGGGGTCACTGGACAGTGATCAGGAGCAGGAACCCTGGCTGATTTCCCTCTCTCTCTAACCCAGGGGTCACTGGGCAGTGATCAGGAGCAGGAACCCTGGCTGATTTCACCTCTCTCTCTAACCCAGGGGTCACTGGACAGTGATCAGGAGCAGGAACCCTGGCTGATTTCCCTCTCTCTCTAACCCAGGGGTCACTGGGCAGTGATCAGGAGCAGGAACCCTGGCTGATTTCCCCTCTCTCTAACCCAGGGGTCACTGGGCAGTGATCAGGAGCAGGAACCCTGGCTGATTTCCCCTCTCTCTAACCCGGGGTCACTGGACAGCGATCAGGAGCAGGAACCCTGGCTGATTCCCCCTCTCTCCAAGCCAGTGGTCATTGGGCAGTGATCAGGAGCAGGTACCCTGGCTGATTTCCCCTCTCTCTCTAACCCAGGGGTCACTGGACTGTGATCAGGAGCAGGAACCCTGGCTGATTTCACCTCTCTCTCTAACCCAGGGGTCACTGGACAGTGATCAGGAGCAAGAACCCTGGCTGATTTCCCCTCTCTCTAACCCAGGGGTCACTGGACAATGATCAGGAGCAGGAACCATGGCTGATTTCCCCTCTCTCTAACTCAGGGGTCACTGGACAGTGATCAGGAGCAGGAACCCTGGCTGATTTCCCCTCTCTCTAACCCAGGGGTCACTGGACAATGATCAGGAGCAGGAACCCAGGCTGAATTCCCCGCTCTCTAACCCAGTGGTTACTGGTCAGTGATCAGGAGCAGGAACCCTGGCTGATTTCCTGCTCTCTCTAACCCAGGAGTCACTGGGCAGTGATCAGGAGCAGGAACCCTGGCTGATTTCCCCTCTTTCCAACCCAGGGGTCACTGGGCAGTGATCAGGAGCAGGAACCCTGGCTGATTTCCCCTCTTTCCAACCCAGTGGTCACTGGTCAGTGATCAGGAGCAGGAACCCTGGCTGATTTCCTCCTCTCTCTAACCCAGGAGTCACTGGGCAGTGATCAGGAGCAGGAACCCCGGCTGATTTCCCCCTCTCTCTAACCCAGGGGTCACTGGACAGTGATCAGGAGCAGGAACCCTGGCTGATTTCCCTCTCTCTCTAACCCAGGGGTCACTGGGCAGTGATCAGGAGCAGGAACCCTGGCTGATTTCCCCTCTCTCTAACCCAGGGGTCATTGGGCAGTGATCAGGAGCAGGTACCCTGGCTGATTTCCCCTCTCTCTCTCTAACCCAGGGGTCACTGGACTGTGATCAGGAGCAGGAACCCTGGCTGATTTCACCTCTCTCTCTAACCCAGGGGTCACTGGACAGTGATCAGGAGCAAGAACCCTGGCTGATTTCCCCTCTCTCTAACCCAGGGGTCACTGGACAATGATCAGGAGCAGGAACCCTGGCTGATTTCCCCTCTCTCTAACTCAGGTGTCACTGGACAGTGATCAGGAGCAGGAACCCTGGCTGATTTCCCCTCTCTCTAACCCAGGGGTCACTGGACAATGATCAGGAGCAGGAACCCTGGCTGAATTCCCCGCTCTCTAACCCAGTGGTCACTGGTCAGTGATCAGGAGCAGGAACCCTGGCTGATTTCCTCCTCTCTCTAACCCAGGAGTCACTGGGCAGTGATCAGGAGCAGGAACCCCGGCTGATTTCCCCCTCTCTCTAAACCAGGGGTCACTGGGCAGTGATCAGGAGCAGGAACCCTGGCTGATTTCCCCTCTTTCCAACCCAGGGGTCACTGGGCAGTGATCAGGAGCAGGAACCCTGGCTGATTTCCCCTCTCTCTAACCCAGGAGTCACTGGACAGTAATCAGGAGCAGGAACCCTGGCTGATTTCCCATCTCTCTCTAACCCATGGGTCACTGGACAGTGATCAGGAGCAGGAATCCTGGCTGATTTCCCATCTCTCTAACACAGAGATCACTGGATAGTGATCAGGAGCGGGATAAGCATGGGATTGATCCGGGGCAATGGGGAGTGAGCGTGGCAGTAGGATTAGTTTGTGATTGATACAGGGCTAGAGGAGAGAGCTGGGCAGTGGGATTAGTTTGGGATTGATACAGGGCTATGGGGAGAGAGGGTGCAGTGGGATTAGTTTGGATATAACACAGGGCTATGGGGTGAAAGCAGGGCAGTGGAAATAGTTTGTGATTGATACAGTGCTATGGGGAGAAAGCAGGGCAGTGGGATTAGTTTGGGGATTGATACAGGGCTATGGGGTGAGAGCAGGGCAGTCTGATTAGTTTGGGATTGATACAGGGTTATCGGGAGCGAGTGAGGCATTGGGAATAGTTTGGGATTGATACAGGGCTATGGGGAGAGAGCGGTGCAGTGGGATTTGTTTGGATATAACACAGGGCTATGGGGAGAAAGCAGGGCAGTGGACTTATGTTGGGGATTGATACAGGGCTATGGGGAGAGAGCGGGGCTGTGGGATTTGTTTCGGATTGATACAGAGCTATGGGGAGAAAGCGGGGCAGTGGGATTAATTTGGGGATTGATACAGGGCTATGGGGAGAAAGCGGGGCAGTGGGATTAGTTTGGATATAACACAGGGCTATGGGGAGAAAGCGGGCAGTGGGATTTGTTTGGATATAACACAGGGCTATGGGGAGAAAGCGGGCAGTGGGCTTACGTTGGGGATTGATACAGGGCTATGGGGAGAGAGCGCGGCAGTGGGATTAGGCTGGGGACTGATACAGGGCTATGGGGAGAGAGCAGGGCAGTGGGATTAGGTTGGGGATTGATAAAGGGCTAACAGGAGAGAGCAGGGCAGTGGGATTAGTTTGGGACTGAGACAGAGGGTTGTCAAGTAGCTGTTCCCAGTCCACTTTGGACAGTTCCTGCCTTATCATATTAAAGTCGGCCTGTTGTTTGCTAAATTTCCGCACTGAACTCACGGTTAATCTGCTTTATCAAAACGTGCCTGGATCTGCTGGTATATTTCAATACTGAACCTCGGTAGATTAAATAAAAGTGTTACCGTGATTTGATTTAAATGAAGAGGAGGGATTCACATGCGGATGAATGTTGGTCTGCAGATATCTGGGTACACCTTAGAAAAATGAAGCAAATAAAAGACAATTAAAGTCTGTTCTGGGTATTCCTACTGAGATTTGAATGAATTTTAGGCCGTGAGACTCACTGTCTTATACACAGGAGAGAAGGATTACATCAAACAAAGATAATGGCCCTGAAATCATGGTCTCCGTACCAATGACTTAGGCCTTGGTAGAGGCCCCGCAAGTTCCGTGTTTCCGTCTGCGCTGTGTATGCGCTGAATCCCCGGACTTGCAATCTATCAAGGTTTGCTACAGAATCGATAGAGTAAAGCTGTCTTTAAACCAGCCCATCAAAAACTCCCAGGGCAGGAACAACACAGGTTAGATACAGAGTGAAGCTCCCTCTACACTGTCCCATCAAACACTCCCAAGGCAGGTACTGCACGGGTTAGATACAGACAAAAAGCTCCCTCTACACTGTCCCATCAAACATTCCCAAGGCAGGTGCTGCACGGGTTAGATATATATAGCAATGCTCCCTCTACACTGTCCCATCAAACACTCCCAGGACTATGGGGAGAGAACGTGGCAGTGGGGTTAGTTTGGGATTGATGCAGGGCTATGGGGAGAGAGTGGGGCAGTGGGATTAGTTTGGGATTGATTCAGGGCTATGGGGGGAGAGCAGAGCAGTGGGATTAGTTTGGGATCAAGACAGAGCTATGAGGGGAAAGCGAGGCAGTGGGATTACTTTGGGATTGATACAGGGCTTTGGGGAGAGAGCGGGGCAGTGGGATTAGATTGGGGATTGATACAGGGCTACGGGGAGTCAGCAGGGCAGTGGGATTAGTTTGGGGATTGATACAGGGTATGGGGAGAGAGCGGGGCAGTGGGATTAGTTTGGGGATTGATACAGGGCTATGGGGAGAGAGCAGGGCAGTGGGATTAGTTTGGGGATTGATACAGGGCTATGGGGAGAGAGTGGGGCAGTGGGATTAGTTTGGGATTGATTCAGGGCTATCGGGAGTGAGCGGGGCACTGGGATTAGTTTGGGATTGATACAGGACTATGGGGAGAGAGTGGGGCTTTGGGATTAGTTTTGGATTGATACAGGGCTATCGGGAGTGAGCGGGGCACTGGGATTAGTTTGGGATTGATCCAGGACTATGGGGAGAGAGTGGGGCTTTGGGATTAGTTTTGGATTGATACAGGGCTATCGGGAGTGAGCGGGGCACTGGCATTAGTTTGGGATTGATACAGGGCTATGGGGAGTGAGCGGGGCAGTGGGATTAGTTTGCGGATTGATACAGGGCTATGGGGAGAGAGCGGGGCAGTGGGATTAGTTTGGGGATTGATACAGGGCTATGGGGAGAGAGCGGGGAAGTTTGATTAGTTTGGGGATTGATACAGGGCTATGTAGAGAGCGGGGCAGTGGGATTAGTTTGGGATTGATACAGGGCTATCGGGAGAGATCGGGGCAGTGGGATTAGTTTGAGATTGATACAGGGCTATGGGGAGAGAGCGGGGTCGTGGGATTAATTTGGGATTGATACAGGGCTATGGGGAGAGATCGGGGCAGTGGGATTAGTTTGGGATTGATACAGGGCTATGGGGAGAGAGCGGGGCAGTGGGATTAGTTTGGGATTTGATACAGGGCTATGGGGTGAGAGCGGGGCAGTGTGATTTGTTTGTGATTGCGACAGGGCTATGGGGAGAGTGCGGGGCAGTGGGATTAATTTGGGATTGATACAGAGCTATGGGGAGAGAGCGGGGCAGTGGGATTAGGTTGGGGACTGATACAGGGCTATGGGGAGAGAGCGAGGCAGTGGGATTCGGTTGGCGATTGATAAAGGGCTAACAGGAGAGAGCAGGGCAGTGGGATTAGTTTGGGGCTGAGACAGAGGGTTGTCAAGTAGCTGTTCCTAGTCCACTTTGGACAGATCCTGCCTTAAAATCGGCCTGTTGTTTGCTAAATTTCCCCACTGAACTCATTGTTAATCTGCTTTATCAAAACGTGCCTGGATCTCCTGGTATATTTCAATACTGAACCTCGGTAGATTAAATAAAAGTGTTACCGTGATTTGATTTAAATGCAGAGGAGGGATTCACATGCGGATGAATGTTGGTCTGCAGATATCTGGGTACACCTTAGAAAAATGAAGCAAATAAAAGACAATTAAAGTCTGTTCTGGGTATTCTTACTGAGATTTGAATGAATTTTAGGCCGTGAGACTCACTGTCTTATACACAGGAGTGAAGGATTACATCAAACAAAGATAATGGCCCTGAAATCATGGTCTCCGTACCAACGACTTAGGCCTTGGTAGAGGCCCCGCAAGTTCCGTGTTTCCGTCTGCGCTGTGTATGTGCTGAATCCCCGGACTTGCAATCTATCAAGGTTTGCTACAGAATCGATAGAGTAAAGCTCTCTTTAAACCAGCCCATCAAAAACTCCCAGGGCAGGAACAAGACGGGTTAGATACAGAGTGAAGCTCCCTCTACACTGTCCCATCAAACACTCCCAGGACTATGGGGAGAGAACGTGGCAGTGGGGTTAGTTTGGGATTGATGCAGGGCTATGGGGAGAGAGTGGGGCAGTGGGATTAGTTTGGGATTGATTCAGGGCTATGGGGGGAGAGCAGAGCAGTGGGATTAGTTTGGGATTAAGACAGAGCTATGGGGGGAAAGCGAGGCAGTGGGATTACTTTGGGATTGATACAGGGCTATGGGGAGAGAGCGGGGCAGTGGGATTAGATTGGGGATTGATACAGGGCTATGGGGAGTCAGCAGGGCAGTGGGATTAGTTTGGGGATTGATACAGGGTATGGGGAGAGAGCGGGGCAGTGGGATTAGTTTGGGGATTGATACAGGGCTATGGGGAGAGAGCAGGGCAGTGGGATTAGTTTGGGGATTGATACAGGGCTATGGGGATAGAGCGGGGCAGTGGGATTAGTTTGGGATTGATACATGGCTATGGGGAGAGAGCAGGGCGGTGGGATTAGTTTGGGATTGATACAGGGCTATGGGGAGAGAGCGGGGCATTGGGATTAGTTTGCGATTGATACAGGGCTATGGGGAGAGAGCGGGGCAGTGGGATTAGTTTGGGGATTGAAACAGGGCTCTGGGGAGAGAGCGGGGCATTGGGATTAGTTTGGGATTGATACAGGACTATGGGGAGAGAGTGGGGCTTTGGGATTAGTTTTGGATTGATACACGGCTATCGGGAGTGAGCAGGGCACTGGGATTAGTTTGGGATTGATACAGGACTATGGGGAGAGAGTGGGGCTTTGGGATTAGTTTTGGATTGATACAGGGCTATCGGGAGTGAGCGGGGCACTGGGATTAGTTTGGGATTGATACAGGGCTATGGGGAGTGAGCGGGGCAGTGGGATTAGTTTGCGGATTGATACAGGGCTATGGGGAGAGAGCGGGGCAGTGGGATTTGTTTGGGATTGATACAGGGCTATCGGGAGAGATCGGGGCAGTGGGATTAGTTTGGGATTTGATACAGGGCTATGGGGTGAGAGCGGGGCAGTGTGATTTGTTTGTGATTGCGACAGGGCTATAGGGAGAGTGCGGGGCAGTGGGATTAATTTGGGATTGATACAGAACTATGGGGAGAGAGCGGGGCAGTGGGATTAGGTTGGGGACTGATACAGGGCTATGGGGAGAGAGCGGGGCAGTGGGATTAGGTTGGGGACTGATACAGGGCTATGGGGAGAGAGCGGGGCAGTGGGATTAGGTTGGCGATTGATACAGGGCTATGGGGAGAGAGCAGGGCAGTGGGATTAGTTTGGGACTGAGACAGAGGGTTGTCAAGTAGCTGTTCCTAGTCCACTTTGGACAGATCCTGCCTTAAAATCAGCCTGTTGTTTGCTAAATTTCCCCACTGAACTCATTGTTAATCTGCTTTATCAAAACGTGCCTCGATCTCCTGGTATATTTCAATACTGAACCTCGGTAGATTAAATAAAAGTGTTACCGTGATTTGATTTAAATGCAGAGGAGGGATTCACATGCGGATGAATGTTGGTCCGCAGATGTCTGGGTACACCTTAGAAAAATGAAGCAAATAAAAGACAATTAAAGTCTGTTCTGGGTATTCTTACTGAGATTTGAATGAATTTTAGGCCGTGAGACTCACTGTCTTATACACAGGAGTGAAGGATTACATCAAACAAAGATAATGGCCCTGAAATCATGGTCTCCGTACCAACGACTTAGGCCTTGGTAGAGGCCTCGCAAGTTCCGTGTTTCCGTCTGCGCTGTGTATGCGCTGAATCCCCGGACTTGCAATCTATCAAGGTTTGCTACAGAATCGATAGAGTAAAGCTCTCTTTAAACCAGCCCATCAAAAACTCCCAGGGCAGGAACAAGACGGGTTAGATACAGAGTGAAGCTCCCTCTACACTGTCCCATCAAACACTCCCAAGGCAGGTACTGCACGGGTTAGATACAGAGTAAAGCTCCCTCTACGCTGTCCCATCAAACACTCCCAAGGCAGGTACAGCACGGGTTAGATATCGAGTAATGCTCCCTCTACACTGTCCCATCAAACACTCCCAAGGCAGGTACCGCACGGGTTAGATACAGAGTAAAGCTCCCTCTACACTGTCCCATCAAACACTCCCAGGGCAGGTACAGCACGGGTTAGATATAGAGTAAAGCTCCCTCTACACTGTCCCATCAAACACTCCCAAGGCAGGTGCTGCACGGGTTAGATACAGAGTAAAGCTCCCTCTACGCTGTCCCATCAAACACTCCCAAGGCAGGTACAGCACGGGTTAGATATAGAGTAATGCTCCCTCTACACTGTCCCATGAAACACTCCCAAGGCAGGTACCGCACAGGTTAGATACAGACAAAAAGCTGCCTCTACACTGTCCCATCAAACATTCCCAAGGCAGGTGCTGCACGGGTTAGATATATATAGTAATGCTCCCTCTACACTGGCCCATCAAACACTCCCAGGGCTATGGGGAGAGAACGTGGCAGTGGGGTTAGTTTGGGAATGATGCAGGGCTACGGGAGGAGAGTGGGGCAGAGGGATTAGTTTGGAATTGATGCAGGGCTATTGGGAAAAGTTTGGGATTGAGGCAGGGCTATGGGGAGAGAGTGGGGCAGTGGGATTAGTTTGCGATTGATTCAGGGCTATGGGGGGAGAGCAGGGCAGTGGGATTAGTTTGGGATCAAGACAGAGCTATGGGGGGAAAGCGAGATAGTGGGATTAGTTTGGGATTGATACAGGGCTATGGGGAGAGAGAGAGGCATTGGGAAAAGTTTGGGATTGATGCAGGGCTATGGGGAGAGAGTTTGGCAGTGGGATTAGTTTGGGATTGATACAGGGCTATGGGGTGAGAGCAGGGCAGTCTGATTAGTTTGGGATTGATACAGGGTTATCGGGAGCGAGCGAGGCATTGGGAATAGTTTGGGATTGATACAGGGCTATCGGGAGAGATCGGGGCAGTGTGATTAGTTTGGGATTGATACAGGGCTATGGGGAGGGAGTGGGGCTTTGGGATTAGTTTAGGATTGATACAGGCCTATCGGGAGTGAGCGGGGCACTGGGATTAGTTTGGGATTGATACAGGGCTTTGGGGAGTGAGCGGGGCAGTGGGATTAGTTTGCGGATTGATACAGGGCTATGGGGAGTGAGCGGGGCAGTGGGATTAGTTTGGGATTGATACAGGGCTATAGGGAGAGAGCGGGGCAGTGGGAATAGTTTGGGATTGATACAGGGCTATGGGGAGAGAGCGGGGCAGTTGGATTAGTTTGGGATTGATAAACGGCTATGGGGAGAGAGCGGGGCAATGGGATTAGTTTTGGGGATTGATACAGGGCTATGGGGAGATAGCGGGGCAGTGGGATTAGTTTGGGATTGATGCAGGACTATGGGGAGAGAGCGGGGCAGTGGGATTAGTTTAGGATTGATGTAGGGCTATGGGGGGAGAGCAGGGCAGTGGGATTAGGTTGGGGACTGATACAGGGCAATCGGGAGAGAGCGGGGCAGTGGGATTAGGTTGCGGACTGATACAGGGCTATGGGGAGAGAGCGGGGCAGTGGGATTAGGTTGGCGATTGATAAAGGGCTAACAGGAGAGAGCAGGGCAGTGGGATTAGTTTGGGACTGAGACAGAGGGTTGTCAAGTAGCTGTTCCCAGTCCACTTTGGACAGATCCTGCCTTATCATATTAAAATCGGCCTGTTGTTTGCTAAATTTCCCCACTGAACTCATTGTTAATCTGCTTTATCAAAACGTGCCTGGATCTCCTGGTATATTTCAATACTGAACCTCGGTAGATTAAATAAAAGTGTTACCGTGATTTGATTTAATGCAGAGGAGGGATTCACATGCGGATGAATGTTGGTCTGCAGATATCTGGGTACACCGTAGAAAAATGAAGCAAATAAAAGACAATTAAAGTCTGTTCTGGGTATTTTTACTGAGATTTGAATGAATTTTAGGCCGTGAGACTCACTGTCTTATGCACAGGAGTGAAGGATTACATCAAACAAAGATAATGGCCCTGAAATCATGGTCCCCGTACCAACGACTTAGGCCTTGGTAGAGGCCCCGCAAGTTCCGTGTTTCCGTCTGCGCTGTGTGTGCGCTGAATCCCCGGACTTGCAATCTATCAAGGTTTGCTACAGAATCGATAGAGAAAAGCTCTCTTTAAACCAGCCCATCAAAAACTCCCAGGGCAGGAACAACACGGGTTAGATACAGAGTGAAGCTCCCTCTACACTGTCCCATCAAACACTCCCATGGCAGGGACTGCACGGGTCAGATAAAGAGTAAAGCTCCCTCTATGCTGTCCCATCAAACACTCCCAAGGCAGGTACAGCACGGGTTAGATATAGAGTAATGCTCCCTCTACACTGTCCCATCAAACACTCCCAAGGCAGGTACCGCACGGGTTAGATACAGACAAAAAGCTCCCTCTACACTGTCCCATCAAACATTCCCAAGGCAGGTGCTGCACGGGTTAGATATATATAGTAATGCTCCCTCTACACTGTCCCATCAAACACTCCCAGGGGTATGGGGAGAGAACGTGGCAGTGGGGTTAGTTTGGGAATGATGCAGGGCTATGGGCAGAGACTGGGGCAGAGGGATTAGTTTGGAATTGATGCAGGGCTATGGGGGGAGAGCAGGGCAGTGGGGTTAGTTTGGGATCAAGACAGAGCTATGGGGGGAAAGCGAGGCACTGGGATTAGTTTGGGATTGATACAGGGCTATGGGGAGAGAGCGGGGCAGTGGGATTAGATTGGGGATTGATACAGGGCTATGGGGAGTCAGCAGGGCCGTGGGATTAGTTTGGGGATTGATACAGGGTATGGGGAGAGAGCGGGGCAGTGGGATTAGTTTGGGGATTGATACAGGGCTATGGGGAGAGAGCAGGGCAGTGGGATTAGTTTGGGGATTGATACAGGGCTATGGGGATAGAGCGGGGCAGTGGGATTAGTTTGGGATTGATACAGGGCTATGGGGAGAGAGCAGGGCAGTGGGATTAGTTTGGGATTGATAAAGGGCTATGGGGAGAGAGCGGGGCAGTGGGATTAGTTTGGGATTGATGCAGGGCTATGGGGAGAGAGCGGGGCAGTGGGATTAGTTTGGGGATTGAAACAGGGCTATGGGGAGAGAGCGGGGCATTGGGATTAGTTTGGGATTGATACAGGACTATGGGGAGAGAGTGGGGCTTTGGGATTAGTTTTGGATTCATACAGGGCTATCGGGAGTGAGCGGGGCACTGGGATTAGTTTGGGATTGATACAGGGCTATGGGGAGTGAGCGGGGCAGCGGGATTAGTTTGCGGATTGATACAGGGCTATGGGGAGAGAGCGGGGCAGTGGGATTAGTTTGGGGATTGATACAGGGCTATGGGGAGAGAGCGAGGCATTGGGAATAGTTTGGGATTGATACAGGGCTATTGGGAGAGATCGGGGCAGTGTGATTAGTTTGGGATTGATACAGGGCTATGGGGTTTTGTATATTCCACATGTCCTGTGCTTGAAGTCTCTGACATTGGCCAGACATTGTTTTAGCATTTCATTGTCTTGGGCTGTTTACTATGAACATCTTTACCTGTTTCTGATCTACACAGGATGCAACAGATCAGAAAAACCTCCATTCAACAATGCGAATTCCTGTCTCTGCAAAGACATCATGCTGTTCCACAATGCAGGAATGTCGCAAACAGCTTTTGCTAGCTGAGATCAACTTTAACCATTCAAACCTTTCAGGTAAAGAAGCTTCTAGATTCCGAGCCACAAATTGAATCGTTTAAGACAGAAAGAATGTCACAGAAATGTGATTTATTGCTGTTATTTTACAATTTACAAATATACACACAATTTGTGTCACTGAATTATAAACAAAAAGCAGGCAAAGCTATGACTTAACAGAAATAAACACTTGTTTTTCTTCCTGGACAGCAAAACCAGTCAGACTGACTTGCAAATGTTTACTGATATGTTGACGTAAAGATTTATAATTGACCAATTTCGCTTCTAATGTTTTTCTCTCAAACATTCTCCACAATATTAATCCCTGCTCTTGTCACAAGGAGTGTTGAATTATTTTAGGTACTTCGCAATTAAAAGCAGGAAACAAACTTCATTATACTCACAAATTTTAATCTCCTATTTCAAACATTCAAACCAAATCGAATTGTACGTTATCACTTTAATCAATGTATTTTCTGTGTCTCTCTCAATAAACAAAGAGTGGTTTCTTCTAAAGTAGCTTCCTGCAATTTTTATACATCATTACATAACTCTTGCTTCAATTAACACTCCACTAAATGTTTAAGAGGAAATCTATATTTACGTTATTCCTGCGACTTGTTAGGACTATCGAACGAGACATTATAAAATGGTTTGTGTTTTTCCCCTTTCTTGGTTCTCTTCCTAAATGTCTTAATGGTATATTTTTAAAAAGTCATTAAAAAGTAATCTGTAACTCCTACAAATCCTCCCCTACCTTCCCCCTCCACAACACCATGGTTGCAAGTTTGTGTAAAGCTACTCACTTTAGTCAATCACTCAAAATCAAATCTTGAGATATTTCAATTTGAAAACATTTTAACCATTTCAGAGCACTTTAAAAGCGTTTGGACTTCAAGACCTGGTTGAAACTTGTTTAGGTGAGGGGAAAATTGGCTTTTGCTTCAGTCTCTTCCAAAATCATGTTCGAAACTTAGGGGGAAAAAGTGTTTTTTACACTCATTTTTGGTGAAAAGTTCATTAAAAATCGTTAAAATCTTTCAAGTCTCACTGCAGCTTTGACAGAAGAAGTTGCTCCAAGTTTCTCCTTCCCCCTTCAATGCTGTCGTTAAACATCCGACAAAATAAAGTCTAATTCCAAACGGAGCTCCAATCAGAAAGTGAATAAAGTGGTTAAACTTCCTAAGAAGGCGGCGAGGTTATCTATCCCCAGCCTTGGCGATGAGCTGGGATCAGTTTTTGGAGATGTTGTTTCCTCTTTTTCTGTTGCCGTTCCCTCCGTCTCTAAGAGTCTGAGGTACAAACGGGGGCACAAACTACTTCCCTTTCTCGCAACATGATTTAAATAACCCTGGCTGATTTCCCTCTCTCTCTAACCCAGGGGTCACTGGACAATGATCAGGAGCAGGAACCCTGGCTGATTTTCCCCTCTCTCTAACCCAGGGGTCACTGGGCAGTGATCAGGAGCAGGAACCCTGCCTGATTTCCCCTCTCTCTAACCCAGGGATCACTGGACAGAGATCAGGAGCACGAACCCTGGCTCATTTCCCCTCTCTCTAACCCACAGGTCACTGGACAATGATCAGGAGCATGAACCCTGGATGGTTCCCCCTCTCTCTAGGTCACTGGATAGTGATCAGGAGCTGGAACCCTGGCTGATTTCCCTCTCTCTCTAACCCAGGGGTCACTGGACAATGATCAGGAGCAGGAACCCTGGCTGATTTCCCCTCTCTCTAACCCAGGGGTCACTGGATAGTGATCAGGATCATGAACCCTGGCTGATTTCCCCTCTCTAACCGAGGAGTCACTGGACAGTGATCAGGAGCATGAACCCTGGCTGATTTCCCCTCTCTCTCTAACCCAGGGGTCACTGGACTGTGATCAGGAGCAGGAACCCAGGCTGATTTCCACTCTCTCAACCCAGGGTTCACTGGACAGCGATCAGGAGCAGGAACCCTGGCTGATTCCCCCTCTCTCCAAGCCAGTGGTCATTGGGCAGTGATCAGGAGCAGGTACCCTGGCTGATTTCCCCTCTCTCTCTCACCCAGGGGTCACTGGACAGTGATCAGGAGCAAGAACCCTGGCTGATTTCCCCTCTCTCTCTAACCCAGGGGTCACTGGACTGTGATCAGGAGCAGGAACCCAGGCTGATTTCCACTCTCTCAACCCAGGGTTCACTGGACAATGATCAGGAGCAGGAACCCTGGCTGATTTCCCCTCTCTCTAACCCAGGGGTCACTGGGCAGTGATCAGGAGCAGGAACCCTGGCTGATTTCACCTCTCTTTCTAACCCAGGGGTCACTGGACAGTGATCAGGAGCAGGAACCCTGGCTGATTTCCCTCTCTCTCTAACCCAGGGGTCACTGGGCAGTGATCAGGAGCAGGAACCCTGGCTGATTTCACCTCTCTCTCTAACCCAGGGGTCACTGGACAGTGATCAGGAGCAGGAACCCTGCCTGATTTCCCTCTCTCTCTAACCCAGGGGTCACTGGGCAGTGATCAGGAGCAGGAACCCTGGCTGATTTCCCCTCTCTCTAACCAGGGGTCACTGGATAGTGATCAGGAGCATGAACCCTGGCTGATTTCACCTGTCTCTCTAACCCAGGGGTCACTGGACAATGATCAGGAGCAGGAACCCTGGCTGATTTCCCCTCTCTCTAACCCAGGAGTCACTGGACAGTGATCAGGAGCAGGAACCCTGGCTGGTTCCCCCTCTCTCTAACCCAGGGGTCACTGGACTGTAATCAGGAGCAGGAACCCTGGCTGATTTCCCCTCTCTCTAACCCAGGGTTCACTGGACTGTAATCAGGAGCTGGAACCCGGGCTGATTTCCCCTCTCTCTAACCCAGGAGTCACTGGACAGTGATCAGGAGCACGAACCCTGGCTGATTTCCCTCTCTCTCTCACCCAGGTGTCACTGGACTGTGATCAGGAGCAGGAACCCTGGCTGATTTCCCTCTCTCTCTATCCCAGGGGTCACTGGACTGTGATCAGGAGCAGGAATCCTGGCTGATTTCACCTCTCTCTAACCCAGGGGTCAGTGGATAGTGATCAGGAGCATGAACCCTGGCTGATTTCCCCTCTCTCTAACCCAGGGTTCACTGGACTGTGATCAGGAGCAGGAATCCTGGCTGATTTCCCTCTCTCTCTAACCCAGGGGTCAGTGGATAGTGATCAGGAGCATGAACCCCGGCTGATTTACCCTCTCTCTAACCCAAGGGTCACTGGACTGTGATCAGGAGCATGAACCCTGGCTGATTTCCCTCTCTCTCTAACCCAGGGGTCACTGGACTGTGATCAGGAGCAGGAACCCTGGCTGATTTCCCCTCTCTCTAACCCAGGGATCTCTGGATAGTGATCAGGAGCAGGAACCCTGGCTGATTTCCCCTCTCTAACCCAGGAGTCACTGGACAGTGATCAGGAGCATGAACCCTGGCTGATTTCCCCTCTCTCTCTAACCCAGGGGTCACTGGACTGTGATCAGGAGCAGGAACCCAGGCTGATTTCCACTCTCTCAACCCAGGGTTCACTGGACAATGATCAGGAGCAGGAACCCTGGCTGATTTCCCCTCTCTCTAACCCAGGGGTCACTGGGCAGTGATCAGGAGCAGGAACCCTGGCTGATTTCACCTCTCTCTCTAACCCAGGGGTCACTGGACAGTGATCAGGAGCAGGAACCCTGGCTGATTTCCCTCTCTCTCTAACCCAGGGGTCACTGGGCAGTGATCAGGAGCAGGAACCCTGGCTGATTTCACCTCTCTCTCTAACCCAGGGGTCACTGGACAGTGATCAGGAGCAGGAACCCTGGCTGATTTCCCTCTCTCTCTAACCCAGGGGTCACTGGGCAGTGATCAGGAGCAGGAACCCTGGCTGATTTCCCCTCTCTCTAACCCAGGGGTCACTGGGCAGTGATCAGGAGCAGGAACCCTGGCTGATTTCCCCTCTCTCTAACCCAGGGGTCACTGGACAGCGATCAGGAGCAGGAACCCTGGCTGATTTCCCCTCTCTCTAACCCAGGGGTCATTGGGCAGTGATCAGAAGCAGGTACCCTGGCTGATTTCCCCTCTCTCTCTAACCCAGGGGTCACTGGACTGTGATCAGGAGTAGGAACCCTGGCTGATTTCACCTCTCTCTCTAACCCAGGGGTCACTGGACAGTGATCAGGAGCAAGAACCCTGGCTGATTTCCCCTCTCTCTAACCCAGGGGTCACTGGACAATGATCAGGAGCAGGAACCCTGGCTGATTTCCCCTCTCTCTAACTCAGGGGTCACTGGACAGTGATCAGGAGCAGGAACCCTGGCTGATTTCCCCTCTCTCTAACCCAGGGGTCACTGGACAATGATCAGGAGCAGGAACCCAGGCTGAATTCCCCGCTCTCTAACCCAGTGGTCACTGGTCAGTGATCAGGAGCAGGAACCCTGGCTGATTTCCTCCTCTCTCTAACCCAGGAGTCACTGGGCATTGATCAGGAGCAGGAACCCCGGCTCATTTCCCCCTCTCTCTAAACCAGGGGTCACTGGGCAGTGATCAGGAGCAGGAACCCTGGCTGATTTCCCCTCTTTCCAACCCAGGGGTCACTGGGCAGTGATCAGGAGCAGGAACCCTGGCTGATTTCCCCTCTTTCCAACCCAGTGGTCACTGGTCAGTGATCAGGAGCAGGAACCCTGGCTGATTTCCTCCTCTCTCTAACCCAGGAGTCACTGGGCAGTGATCAGGAGCAGGAACCCCGGCTGATTTCCCCCTCTCTCTAACCCAGGGGTCACTGGACAGTGATCAGGAGCAGGAACCCTGGCTGATTTCCCTCTCTCTCTAACCCAGGGGTCACTGGGCAGTGATCAGGAGCAGGAACCCTGGCTGATTTCCCCTCTCTCTAACCCAGGGGTCACTGGGCAGTGATCAGGAGCAGGAACCCTGGCTGATTTCCCCTCTCTCTAACCCAGGGGTCACTGGACAGCGATCAGGAGCAGGAACCCTGGCTGATTCCCCCTCTCTCTAAGCCAGTGGTCATTGGGCAGTGATCAGGAGCAGGTACCCTGGCTGATTTCCCCTCTCTCTCTAACCCAGGGGTCACTGGACTGTGATCAGGAGCAGGAACCCTGGCTGATTTCACCTCTCTCTCTAACCCAGGGGTCACTGGACAGTGATCAGGAGCAAGAACCCTGGCTGATTTCCCCTCTCTCTAACCCAGGGGTCACTGGACAATGATCAGGAGCAGGAACCCTGGCTGATTTCCCCTCTCTCTAACTCAGGGGTCACTGGACAGTGATCAGGAGCAGGAACCCTGGCTGATTTCCCCTCTCTCTAACCCAGGGGTCACTGGACAATGATCAGGAGCAGGAACCCTGGCTGAATTCCCCGCTCTCTAACCCAGTGGTCACTGGTCAGTGATCAGGAGCAGGAACCCTGGCTGATTTCCTCCTCTCTCTAACCCAGGAGTCACTGGGCAGTGATCAGGAGCAGGAACCCCGGCTGATTTCCCCCTCTCTCTAAACCAGGGGTCACTGGGCAGTGATCAGGAGCAGGAACCCTGGCTGATTTCCCCTCTTTCCAACCCAGGGGTCACTGGGCAGTGATCAGGAGCAGGAACCCTGGCTGATTTCCCCTCTCTCTAACCCAGGAGTCACTGGACAGTAATCAGGAGCAGGAACCCTGGCTGATTTCCCATCTCTCTCTAACCCATGGGTCACTGGACAGTGATCAGGAGCAGGAATCCTGGCTGATTTCCCATCTCTCTAACACAGAGATCACTGGATAGTGATCAGGAGCGGGATAAGCATGGGATTGATCCGGGGCAATGGGGAGTGAGCGTGGCAGTAGGATTAGTTTGTGATTGATACAGGGCTAGAGGAGAGAGCTGGGCAGTGGGATTAGTTTGGGATTGATACAGGGCTATGGGGAGAGAGGGTGCAGTGGGATTAGTTTGGATATAACACAGGGCTATGGGGTGAAAGCAGGGCAGTGGACTTACGTTGGGGATTGATACAGGGCTATGGGGAGAGAGCGGGGCAGTGGGATTTGTTTGGGATTGATACAGGGCTATGGGGAGAAAGCGGGGCAGTGGGATTAATTTGGGGATTGATACAGGGCTATGGGGAGAAAGCGGGGCAGTGGGATTTGTTTGGATATAACACAGGGCTATGGGGAGAAAGCGGGCAGTGGCATTTGTTTGGCTATAACACAGGGCTATGGGGAGAAAGCGGGCAGTGGGCTTACGTTGGGGATTGATACAGGGCTATGGGGAGAGAGCAGGGCAGTGGAAATAGTTTGTGATTGATACAGGGCTATGGGGAGAAAGCAGGGCAGTGGGATTAGTTTGGGGATTGATACAGGGCTATGGTGTGAGAGCAGGGCAGTCTGATTAGTTTGGGATTGATACAGGGTTATCGGGAGCGAGTGAGGCATTGGGAATAGTTTGGGATTGATACAGGGCTATGGGGAGAGAGCGGTGCAGTGGGATTTGTTTGGATATAACACAGGGCTATGGGGAGAAAGCAGGGCAGTGGACTTATGTTGGGGATTGATACAGGGCTATGGGGAGAGAGCGGAGCTGTGGGATTTGTTTCGGATTGATACAGAGCTATGGGGAGAAAGCGGGGCAGTGGGATTAATTTGGGGATTGATACAGGGCTATGGGGAGAAAGTGGGGCAGTGGGATTAGTTTGGATATAACACAGGGCTATGGGGAGAAAGCGGGCAGTGGGATTTGTTTGGATATAACACAGGGCTATGGGGAGAAAGCGGGCAGTGGGCTTACGTTGGGGATTGATACAGGGCTATGGGGAGAGAGCGCGGCAGTGGGATTAGGCTGGGGACTGATACAGGGCTATGGGGAGAGAGCAGGGCAGTGGGATTAGGTTGGGGATTGATAAAGGGCTAACAGGAGAGAGCAGGGCAGTGGGATTAGTTTGGGACTGAGACAGAGGGTTGTCAAGTAGCTGTTCCCAGTCCACTTTGGACAGTTCCTGCCTTATCATATTAAAGTCGGCCTGTTGTTTGCTAAATTTCCGCACTGAACTCACGGTTAATCTGCTTTATCAAAACGTGCCTGGATCTCCTGGTATATTTCAATACTGAACCTCGGTAGATTAAATAAAAGTGTTACCGTGATTTGATTGAAATGAAGAGGAGGGATTCACATGCGGATGAATGTTGGTCTGCAGATATCTGGGTACACCTTAGAAAAATGAAGCAAATAAAAGACAATTAAAGTCTGTTCTGGGTATTCCTACTGAGATTTGAATGAATTTTAGGCCGTGAGACTCACTGTCTTATACACAGGAGAGAAGGATTACATCAAACAAAGATAATGGCCCTGAAATCATGGTCTCCGTACCAATGACTTAGGCCTTGGTAGAGGCCCCGCAAGTTCCGTGTTTCCGTCTGCGCTGTGTATGCGCTGAATCCCCGGACTTGCAATCTATCAAGGTTTGCTACAGAATCGATAGAGTAAAGCTGTCTTTAAACCAGCCCATCAAAAACTCCCAGGGCAGGAACAACACAGGTTAGATACAGAGTGAAGCTCCCTCTACACTGTCCCATCAAACACTCCCAAGGCAGGTACTGCACGGGTTAGATACAGACAAAAAGCTCCCTCTACACTGTCCCATCAAACATTCCCAAGGCAGGTGCTGCACGGGTTAGATATATATAGCAATGCTCCCTCTACACTGTCCCATCAAACACTCCCAGGACTATGGGGAGAGAACGTGGCAGTGGGGTTAGTTTGGGATTGATGCAGGGCTATGGGGAGAGAGTGGGGCAGTGGGATTAGTTTGGGATTGATTCAGGGCTATGGGGGGAGAGCAGAGCAGTGGGATTAGTTTGGGATCAAGACAGAGCTATGAGGGGAAAGCGAGGCAGTGGGATTACTTTGGGATTGATACAGGGCTTTGGGGAGAGAGCGGGGCAGTGGGATTAGATTGGGGATTGATACAGGGCTACGGGGAGTCAGCAGGGCAGTGGGATTAGTTTGGGGATTGATACAGGGTATGGGGAGAGAGCGGGGCAGTGGGATTAGTTTGGGGATTGATACAGGGCTACGGGGAGAGAGCAGGGCAGTGGGATTAGTTTGGGGATTGATACAGGGCTATGGGGAGAGAGTGGGGCAGTGGGATTAGTTTGGGATTGATTCAGGGCTATCGGGAGTGAGCGGGGCACTGGGATTAGTTTGGGATTGATACAGGACTATGGGGAGAGAGTGGGGCTTTGGGATTAGTTTTGGATTGATACAGGGCTATCGGGAGTGAGCGGGGCACTGGGATTAGTTTGGGATTGATCCAGGACTATGGGGAGAGAGTGGGGCTTTGGGATTAGTTTTGGATTGATACAGGGCTATCGGGAGTGAGCGGGGCACTGGCATTAGTTTGGGATTGATACAGGGCTATGGGGAGTGAGCGGGGCAGTGGGATTAGTTTGCGGATTGATACAGGGCTATGGGGAGAGAGCGGGGCAGTGGGATTAGTTTGGGGATTGATACAGGGCTATGGGGAGAGAGCGGGGAAGTTTGATTAGTTTGGGGATTGATACAGGGCTATGTAGAGAGCGGGGCAGTGGGATTAGTTTGGGATTGATACAGGGCTATCGGGAGAGATCGGGGCAGTGGGATTAGTTTGAGATTGATACAGGGCTATGGGGAGAGAGCGGGGTCGTGGGATTAATTTGGGATTGATACAGGGCTATGGGGAGAGATCGGGGCAGTGGGATTAGTTTGGGATTGATACAGGGCTATGGGGAGAGAGCGGGGCAGTGGGATTAGTTTGGGATTTGATACAGGGCTATGGGGTGAGAGCGGGGCAGTGTGATTTGTTTGTGATTGCGACAGGGCTATGGGGAGAGTGCGGGGCAGTGGGATTAATTTGGGATTGATACAGAGCTATGGGGAGAGAGCGGGGCAGTGGGATTAGGTTGGGGACTGATACAGGGCTATGGGGAGAGAGCGAGGCAGTGGGATTCGGTTGGCGATTGATAAAGGGCTAACAGGAGAGAGCAGGGCAGTGGGATTAGTTTGGGGCTGAGACAGAGGGTTGTCAAGTAGCTGTTCCTAGTCCACTTTGGACAGATCCTGCCTTAAAATCGGCCTGTTGTTTGCTAAATTTCCCCACTGAACTCATTGTTAATCTGCTTTATCAAAACGTGCCTGGATCTCCTGGTATATTTCAATACTGAACCTCGGTAGATTAAATAAAAGTGTTACCGTGATTTGATTTAAATGCAGAGGAGGGATTCACATGCGGATGAATGTTGGTCTGCAGATATCTGGGTACACCTTAGAAAAATGAAGCAAATAAAAGACAATTAAAGTCTGTTCTGGGTATTCTTACTGAGATTTGAATGAATTTTAGGCCGTGAGACTCACTGTCTTATACACAGGAGTGAAGGATTACATCAAACAAAGATAATGGCCCTGAAATCATGGTCTCCGTACCAACGACTTAGGCCTTGGTAGAGGCCCCGCAAGTTCCGTGTTTCCGTCTGCGCTGTGTATGTGCTGAATCCCCGGACTTGCAATCTATCAAGGTTTGCTACAGAATCGATAGAGTAAAGCTCTCTTTAAACCAGCCCATCAAAAACTCCCAGGGCAGGAACAAGACGGGTTAGATACAGAGTGAAGCTCCCTCTACACTGTCCCATCAAACACTCCCAGGACTATGGGGAGAGAACGTGGCAGTGGGGTTAGTTTGGGATTGATGCAGGGCTATGGGGAGAGAGTGGGGCAGTGGGATTAGTTTGGGATTGATTCAGGGCTATGGGGGGAGAGCAGAGCAGTGGGATTAGTTTGGGATTAAGACAGAGCTATGGGGGGAAAGCGAGGCAGTGGGATTACTTTGGGATTGATACAGGGCTATGGGGAGAGAGCGGGGCAGTGGGATTAGATTGGGGATTGATACAGGGCTATGGGGAGTCAGCAGGGCAGTGGGATTAGTTTGGGGATTGATACAGGGTATGGGGAGGGAGCGGGGCAGTGGGATTAGTTTGGGGATTGATACAGGGCTATGGGGAGAGAGCAGGGCAGTGGGATTAGTTTGGGGATTGATACAGGGCTATGGGGATATAGCGGGGCAGTGGGATTAGTTTGGGATTGATACATGGCTATGGGGAGAGAGCAGGGCGGTGGGATTAGTTTGGGATTGATACAGGGCTATGGGGAGAGAGCGGGGCATTGGGATTAGTTTGCGATTGATACAGGGCTATGGGGAGAGAGCGGGGCAGTGGGATTAGTTTGGGGATTGAAACAGGGCTCTGGGGAGAGAGCGGGGCATTGGGATTAGTTTGGGATTGATACAGGACTATGGGGAGAGAGTGGGGCTTTGGGATTAGTTTTGGATTGATACACGGCTATCGGGAGTGAGCAGGGCACTGGGATTAGTTTGGGATTGATACAGGACTATGGGGAGAGAGTGGGGCTTTGGGATTAGTTTTGGATTGATACAGGGCTATCGGGAGTGAGCGGGGCACTGGGATTAGTTTGGGATTGATACAGGGCTATGGGGAGTGAGCGGGGCAGTGGGATTAGTTTGCGGATTGATACAGGGCTATGGGGAGAGAGCGGGGCAGTGGGATTTGTTTGGGATTGATACAGGGCTATCGGGAGAGATCGGGGCAGTGGGATTAGTTTGGGATTTGATACAGGGCTATGGGGTGAGAGCGGGGCAGTGTGATTTGTTTGTGATTGCGACAGGGCTATAGGGAGAGTGCGGGGCAGTGGGATTAATTTGGGATTGATACAGAACTATGGGGAGAGAGCGGGGCAGTGGGATTAGGTTGGGGACTGATACAGGGCTATGGGGAGAGAGCGGGGCAGTGGGATTAGGTTGGGGACTGATACAGGGCTATGGGGAGAGAGCGGGGCAGTAGGATTAGGTTGGCGATTGATACAGGGCTATGGGGAGAGAGCAGGGCAGTGGGATTAGTTTGGGACTGAGACAGAGGGTTGTCAAGTAGCTGTTCCTAGTCCACTTTGGACAGATCCTGCCTTAAAATCAGCCTGTTGTTTGCTAAATTTCCCCACTGAACTCATTGTTAATCTGCTTTATCAAAACGTGCCTCGATCTGCTGGTATATTTCAATACTGAACCTCGGTAGATTAAATAAAAGTGTTACCGTGATTTGATTTAAATGCAGAGGAGGGATTCACATGCGGATGAATGTTGGTCCGCAGATGTCTGGGTACACCTTAGAAAAATGAAGCAAATAAAAGACAATTAAAGTCTGTTCTGGGTATTCTTACTGAGATTTGAATGAATTTTAGGCCGTGAGACAGGAGTGAAGGATTACATCAAACAAAGATAATGGCCCTGAAATCATGGTCTCCGTACCAACGACTTAGGCCTTGGTAGAGGCCTCGCAAGTTCCGTGTTTCCGTCTGCGCTGTGTATGCGCTGAATCCCCGGACTTGCAATCTATCAAGGTTTGCTACAGAATCGATAGAGTAAAGCTCTCTTTAAACCAGCCCATCAAAAACTCCCAGGGCAGGAACAAGACGGGTTAGATACAGAGTGAAGCTCCCTCTACACTGTCCCATCAAACACTCCCAAGGCAGGTACTGCACGGGTTAGATACAGAGTAAAGCTCCCTCTACGCTGTCCCATCAAACACTCCCAAGGCAGGTACAGCACGGGTTAGATATCGAGTAATGCTCCCTCTACACTGTCCCATCAAACACTCCCAAGGCAGGTACCGCACGGGTTAGATACAGAGTAAAGCTCCCTCTACACTGTCCCATCAAACACTCCCAGGGCAGGTACAGCACGGGTTAGATATAGAGTAAAGCTCCCTCTACACTGTCCCATCAAACACTCCCAAGGCAGGTGCTGCACGGGTTAGATACAGAGTAAAGCTCCCTCTACGCTGTCCCATCAAACACTCCCAAGGCAGGTACAGCACGGGTTAGATATAGAGTAATGCTCCCTCTACACTGTCCCATGAAACACTCCCAAGGCAGGTACCGCACAGGTTAGATACAGACAAAAAGCTGCCTCTACACTGTCCCATCAAACATTCCCAAGGCAGGTGCTGCACGGGTTAGATATATATAGTAATGCTCCCTCTACACTGGCCCATCAAACACTCCCAGGGCTATGGGGAGAGAACGTGGCAGTGGGGTTAGTTTGGGAATGATGCAGGGCTACGGGAGGAGAGTGGGGCAGAGGGATTAGTTTGGAATTGATGCAGGGCTATTGGGAAAAGTTTGGGATTGAGGCAGGGCTATGGGGAGAGAGTGGGGCAGTGGGATTAGTTTGCGATTGATTCAGGGCTATGGGGGGAGAGCAGGGCAGTGGGATTAGTTTGAGATCAAGACAGAGCTATGGGGGGAAAGCGAGATAGTGGGATTAGTTTGGGATTGATACAGGGCTATGGGGAGAGAGCGGGGCAGTGGGATTAGTTTGGGGGTGGTACAGGTCTATGGGGAGAGAGCGGGGCAGTGGGATTAGTTTGGGGATTGATACAGGGCTATGGGGAGAGAGCGGGGCAGTGGGATTAGTTTGGGGATTGATACAGGGCTATGGGGAGAGAGCGGGGCAGTGGGATTTGTTTGGGATTGATACAGGGCTATGGGGAGAAAGCGGGGCAGTGGAAATAGTTTGTGATTGATACAGGGCTATGGGGAGAAAGCGAGGCAGTGGGATTAGTTTGGTGATTGATACAGGGCTATGGGGAGAAAGCGGGGCAGTGGGATTAGTTTTGGGATTGATACAGGGCTATGGGGAGAAAGCGGGGCAGTGGGATTAGTTTGGTGATTGATAAAGGGCTATGGGGAGAGAGCGGGGCAGTGGGATTTGTTTGGTGATTGATGCAGGGCTATGGGGAGAGAGCGGGGCAGTGGGATTAGGTTGGGGACTGATACAGGGCTATGGGGAGAAAGCGGGGCAGTGGGATTAGTTTGGATATAACACAGGGCTATGGGGAGAAAGCGGGCAGTGGGATTTGTTTGGATATAACACAGGGCTATGGGGAGAAAGCGGGCAATGGGCTTACGTTGGGGATTGATACAGGGCTATGGGGAGAGAGCAGGGCAGTGGAAATAGTTTGTGATTGATACAGGGCTATGGGGAGAAAGCGGGGCAGTGGGATTAGTTTGGAGATTTATACAGGGCTATGGGGAGTGAGCGGGGCAGTGGGATTAGGTTGGGGACTGATACAGGGCTATGGGGATAGAGCGGGGCAGTGGGATTAGGTTGGGGCTTGATAAAGGGCTAACAGGAGAGAGCGGGGCAGTGGGATTAGTGTGGTGATATTTACAGGGCTATGGGGAGAGAGCGCGGCAGTGGGATTAGGCTGGGGACTGATACAGGGCTATGGGGAGAGAGCGGGGCAGTGGGATTAGGTTGGGGATTGATACAGGGCTATGGGGAGAGAGCGGGGCAGTGGGATTAGGCTGGGGACTGATACAGGGCTATGGGGAGAGAGCGGGGCAGTGGGATTAGGTTGGCGATTGATAAAGGGCTAACAGGAGAGAGCAGGGCAGTGGGATTAGTTTGGGACTGAGACAGAGGGTTGTCAAGTAGCTGTTCCCAGTCCACTTTGGACAGATCCTGCCTTATCATATTAAAATCGGCCTGTTGTTTGCTAAATTTCCCCACTGAACTCATTGTTAATCTGCTTTATCAAAACGTGCCTGGATCTCCTGGTATATTTCAATACTGAACCTCGGTAGATTAAATAAAAGTGTTACCGTGATTTGATTTAAATGCAGAGGAGGGATTCACATGCAGTCTGCAGATATCTGGGTACACCTTAGAAATATGAAGCAAATAAAAGACAAATAAAGTCCGTTCTGGGTATTCTTACTGAGATTTGAATGAATTTTAGGCCGTGAGACTCACTGTCTTATACACAGGAGTGAAGGATTACATCAAACAAAGATAATGGCCCTGAAATCATGGTCTCCGTACCAACGACTTAGGCCTTGGTAGAGGCCCCGCAAGTTCCGTGTTTCCGTCTGCGCTGTGTATGCGCTGAATCCCCGGACTTGCAATCTATCAAGGTTTGCTACAGAATCGATAGAGTAAAGCTGTCTTTAAACCAGCCCATCAAAAACTCCCAGGGCAGGAACAACACGGGTTAGATACAGAGTGAAGCTCCCTCTACACTGTCCCATCAAACACTCCCAAGGCAGGTACCGCACGGGTTAGATACAGAGTAAAGTTCCCTCTACACTGCCCCATCAAACACTCCCAAGGCAGGTACAGCATGGGTTAGATATAGAGTAATGCTCCCTCTACACTATCCCATCAAACACTCCCAAGGCAGGTACCGCACGGGTTAGATACAGAGTAAAGTTCCCTCTACACTGCCCCATCAAACACTCCCAAGGCAGGTACAGCATGGGTTAGATATAGAGTAATGCTCCCTCTACACTATCCCATCAAACACTCCCAAGGCAGGTACTGCTCGGGTTAGATACAGAGTAAAGCTCCCTCTACGCTGTCCCATCAAACACTCCCAAGGCAGGTACAGCACGGGTTAGATATAGAGTAAAGCTCCCTCTACACTGTCCCATCAAACACTCCCAAGGCAGGTACCGCACGGGTTAGATACAGATAAAAAAGCTCCCTCTACACTGTCCCATCAAACATTCCCAAGGCAGGTGCTGCACGGGTTAGATATAGAGTAATGCTCCCTCTACACTGTCCCATCAAACACTCTCAGGGCTATGGGGAGAGAACGTGGCAGTGGGGTTAGTTTGGGAATGATGCAGGGCTATGGGCAGAGAGTGGGGCAGAGGGATTAGTTTGGAATTGATGCAGGGCTATCGGGAGAGAGAGAGGCATTGGGAAAAGTTTGGGATTGATGCAGGGCTATGGGGAGAGTGCAGGGCAGTGGGATTAGTTTGGGATTGATACAGAGCTATGGGGAGGGAGCGGGGCAGTGGGATTAGTTTGGGGATTGATACAGGGCTATGGGGAGAGAGCGGGGCGGTGTGATTAGTTTGGAATTGATACAGGGCAATCGGAAGAGAGCGGGGCAGTGGGATTCGTTTGGGGATTGATACAGGGCTATGGGGTGAGAGCAGGGCAGTCTGATTAGTTTGGGATTGATACAGGGTTATCGGGAGCGAGCGAGGCATTGGGAATAGTTTGGGATTGATACAGGGCTATCGGGAGAGATCGGGGCAGTGTGATTAGTTTGGGATTGATACAGGGCTATGGGGAGGGAGTGGGGCTTTGGGATTAGTTTAGGATTGATACAGGCCTATCGGGAGTGAGCGGGGCACTGGGATTAGTTTGGGATTGATACAGGGCTTTGGGGAGTGAGCGGGGCAGTGGGATTAGTTTGCGGATTGATACAGGGCTATGGGGAGTGAGCGGGGCAGTGGGATTAGTTTGGGATTGATACAGGGCTATAGGGAGAGAGCGGGGCAGTGGGAATAGTTTGGGATTGATACAGGGCTATGGGGAGAGAGCGGGGCAGTTGGATTAGTTTGGGATTGATAAACGGCTATGGGGAGAGAGCGGGGCAATGGGATTAGTTTTGGGGATTGATACAGGGCTATGGGGAGATAGCGGGGCAGTGGGATTAGTTTGGGATTGATGCAGGACTATGGGGAGAGAGCGGGGCAGTGGGATTAGTTTAGGATTGATGTAGGGCTATGGGGGGAGAGCAGGGCAGTGGGATTAGGTTGGGGACTGATACAGGGCAATCGGGAGAGAGCGGGGCAGTGGGATTAGGTTGCGGACTGATACAGGGCTATGGGGAGAGAGCGGGGCAGTGGGATTAGGTTGGCGATTGATAAAGGGCTAACAGGAGAGAGCAGGGCAGTGGGATTAGTTTGGGACTGAGACAGAGGGTTGTCAAGTAGCTGTTCCCAGTCCACTTTGGACAGATCCTGCCTTATCATATTAAAATCGGCCTGTTGTTTGCTAAATTTCCCCACTGAACTCATTGTTAATCTGCTTTATCAAAACGTGCCTGGATCTCCTGGTATATTTCAATGCTGAACCTCGGTAGATTAAATGAAAGTGTTACCGTGAATTGATTTAATGCAGAGGAGGGATTCACATGCGGATGAATGTTGGTCTGCAGATATCTGGGTACACCGTAGAAAAATGAAGCAAATAAAAGACAATTAAAGTCTGTTCTGGGTATTTTTACTGAGATTTGAATGAATTTTAGGCCGTGAGACTCACTGTCTTATGCACAGGAGTGAAGGATTACATCAAACAAAGATAATGGCCCTGAAATCATGGTCCCCGTACCAACGACTTAGGCCTTGGTAGAGGCCCCGCAAGTTCCGTGTTTCCGTCTGCGCTGTGTGTGTGCTGAATCCCCGGACTTGCAATCTATCAAGGTTTGCTACAGAATCGATAGAGAAAAGCTCTCTTTAAACCAGCCCATCAAAAACTCCCAGGGCAGGAACAACACGGGTTAGATACAGAGTGAAGCTCCCTCTACACTGTCCCATCAAACACTCCCATGGCAGGGACTGCACGGGTCAGATACAGAGTAAAGCTCCCTCTATGCTGTCCCATCAAACACTCCCAAGGCAGGTACAGCACGGGTTAGATATAGAGTAATGCTCCCTCTACACTGTCCCATCAAACACTCCCAAGGCAGGTACCACACGGGTTAGATACAGACAAAAAGCTCCCTCTACACTGTCCCATCAAACATTCCCAAGGCAGGTGCTGCACGGGTTAGATATATATAGTAATGCTCCCTCTACACTGTCCCATCAAACACTCCCAGGGGTATGGGGAGAGAACGTGGCAGTGGGGTTAGTTTGGAAATGATGCAGGGCTATGGGCAGAGACTGTGGCAGAGGGATTAGTTTGGAATTGATGCAGGGCTATGGGGGGAGAGCAGGGCCGTGGGGTTAGTTTGGGATCAAGACAGAGCTATGAGGGGAAAGCGAGGCACTGGGATTAGTTTGGGATTGATACAGGGCTATGGGGAGAGAGCGGGGCAGTGGGATTAGATTGGGGATTGATACAGGGCTATGGGGAGTCAGCAGGGCCGTGGGATTAGTTTGGGGATTGATACAGGGTATGGGGAGAGAGCGGGGCAGTGGGATTAGTTTGGGGATTGATACAGGGCTATGGGGAGAGAGCAGGGCAGTGGGATTAGTTTGGGGATTGATACAGGGCTATGGGGATAGAGCGGGGCAGTGGGATTAGTTTGGGATTGTTACAGGGCTATGGGGAGAGAGCAGGGCAGTGGGATTAGTTTGGGATTGATAAAGGGCTATGGGGAGAGAGCGGGGCAGTGGGATTAGTTTGGGATTGATACAGGGCTATGGGGAGAGAGCGGGGCAGTGGGATTAGTTTGGGGATTGAAACAGGGCTATGGGGAGAGAGCGGGGCATTGGGATTAGTTTGGGATTGATACAGGACTATGGGGAGAGAGTGGGGCTTTGGGATTAGTTTTGGATTCATACAGGGCTATCGGGAGTGAGCGGGGCACTGGGATTAGTTTGGGATTGATACAGGGCTATGGGGAGTGAGCGGGGCAGCGGGATTAGTTTGCGGATTGATACAGGGCTATGGGGAGAGAGCGAGGCATTGGGATTAGTTTGCGGATTGATACAGGGCTATCGGGAGAGATCGGGGCAGTGTGATTAGTTTGGGATTGATACAGGGCTATGGGGTTTTGTATATTCCACATGTCCTGTGCTTGAAGTCTCTGACATTGGCCAGACATTGTTTTAGCATTTCATTGTCTTGGGCTGTTTACTATGAACATCTTTACCTGTTTCTGATCTACACAGGATGCAACAGATCAGAAAAACCTCCATTCAACAATGCGAATTCCTGTCTCTGCAAAGACATCATGCTGTTCCACAATGCAGGAATGTCGCAAACAGCTTTTGCTAGCTGAGATCAACTTTAACCATTCAAACCTTTCAGGTAAAGAAGCTTCTAGATTCCGAGCCACAAATTGAATCGTTTAAGACAGAAAGAATGTCACAGAAATGTGATTTATTGCTGTTATTTTACAATTTACAAATATACACACAATTTGTGTCACTGAATTATAAACAAAAAGCAGGCAAAGCTATGACTTAACAGAAATAAACACTTGTTTTTCTTCCTGGACAGCAAAACCAGTCAGACTGACTTGCAAATGTTTACTGATATGTTGACGTAAAGATTTATAATTGACCAATTTCGCTTCTAATGTTTTTCTCTCAAACATTCTCCACAATATTAATCCCTGCTCTTGTCACAAGGAGTGTTGAATTATTTTAGGTACTTCGCAATTAAAAGCAGGAAACAAACTTCATTATACTCACAAATTTTAATCTCCTATTTCAAACATTCAAACCAAATCGAATTGTACGTTATCACTTTAATCAATGTATTTTCTGTGTCTCTCTCAATAAACAAAGAGTGGTTTCTTCTAAAGTAGCTTCCTGCAATTTTTATACATCATTACATAACTCTTGCTTCAATTAACACTCCACTAAATGTTTAAGAGGAAATCTATATTTACGTTATTCCTGCGACTTGTTAGGACTATCGAACGAGACATTATAAAATGGTTTGTGTTTTTCCCCTTTCTTGGTTCTCTTCCTAAATGTCTTAATGGTATATTTTTAAAAAGTCATTAAAAAGTAATCTGTAACTCCTACAAATCCTCCCCTACCTTCCCCCTCCACAACACCATGGTTGCAAGTTTGTGTAAAGCTACTCACTTTAGTCAATCACTCAAAATCAAATCTTGAGATATTTCAATTTGAAAACATTTTAACCATTTCAGAGCACTTTAAAAGCGTTTGGACTTCAAGACCTGGTTGAAACTTGTTTAGGTGAGGGGAAAATTGGCTTTTGCTTCAGTCTCTTCCAAAATCATGTTCGAAACTTAGGGGGAAAAAGTGTTTTTTACACTCATTTTTGGTGAAAAGTTCATTAAAAATCGTTAAAATCTTTCAAGTCTCACTGCAGCTTTGACAGAAGAAGTTGCTCCAAGTTTCTCCTTCCCCCTTCAATGCTGTCGTTAAACATCCGACAAAATAAAGTCTAATTCCAAACGGAGCTCCAATCAGAAAGTGAATAAAGTGGTTAAACTTCCTAAGAAGGCGGCGAGGTTATCTATCCCCAGCCTTGGCGATGAGCTGGGATCAGTTTTTGGAGATGTTGTTTCCTCTTTTTCTGTTGCCGTTCCCTCCGTCTCTAAGAGTCTGAGGTACAAACGGGGGCACAAACTACTTCCCTTTCTCGCAACATGATTTAAATAACCCTGGCTGATTTCCCTCTCTCTCTAACCCAGGGGTCACTGGACAATGATCAGGAGCAGGAACCCTGGCTGATTTTCCCCTCTCTCTAACCCAGGGGTCACTGGGCAGTGATCAGGAGCAGGAACCCTGCCTGATTTCCCCTCTCTCTAACCCAGGGATCACTGGACAGAGATCAGGAGCACGAACCCTGGCTCATTTCCCCTCTCTCTAACCCACAGGTCACTGGACAATGATCAGGAGCATGAACCCTGGATGGTTCCCCCTCTCTCTAGGTCACTGGATAGTGATCAGGAGCTGGAACCCTGGCTGATTTCCCTCTCTCTCTAACCCAGGGGTCACTGGACAATGATCAGGAGCAGGAACCCTGGCTGATTTCCCCTCTCTCTAACCCAGGGGTCACTGGATAGTGATCAGGATCATGAACCCTGGCTGATTTCCCCTCTCTCTCTAACCCAGGTGTCACTGGACTGTGATAAGGAGCAGGAACCCTGGCTGATTTCACCTGTCTCTCTAACCCAGGGGTCACTGGACTGTGATCAGGAGCAGGAACCCTGGCTGATTTCCCCTCTCTCTCTAAACCAGGGGTCACTGGGCAGTGATCAGGAGTAGGAACCCAGGCTGATTTCCCCTCTCTCTAACCCAGGGGTCACTGGACAGTGATCAGGAGCATGAATCCTGGCTGATTTCCCCTCTCTCTCTAACCCAGAGGTCACTGGGCAGTGATCAGGAGCAGGAACCCTGGCTGATATCCCCTCTCTCTCTAACCCAGGGGTCACTGGACAGTGATCAGGAGCAGGAACCCTGGCTGATTTCCCCTCTCTCTAACCGAGGGGTCACTGGACTGTGATCAGGAGCAGGAACCCTGGCTGATTTCCCCTCTCTCTCTAACCCAGGGTTCACTGGACTGTAATCAGGAGCAGGAAACCTGGCTGCTTTCATCTCTCTCTAACCCAAGGGTCATTGGACAGTGATCAGGAGCAGGAACCCTGGCTGATTTCACCTCTCTCTCTAACCCAGGGGTCACTGGGCAGTGATCAGGAGCACGAACCCTGGCTGATTTCCCCTCTCTCTAACCCAGGGGTCACTGGACAGTGATCAGGAGCAGGAACCCTGGCTGGTTCCCCCTCTCTCTAAACCAGGGGTCACTGGGCTGTGATCAGGAGCAGGAACCCTGGCTGATTTCCACTCTCTCTAACCCAGGGTTCACTGGGCAGTGATCAGGAGCATGAATCCTGGCTGATTTCCCTCTCTCTCTAACCCAGGGGTCACTGGGCAGTGATCTGGAGCAGGAACCCGGGCTGATTTCCCCTCTCTCTAACCCAGGGGTCACTGGATAGTGATCAGGAGCATGAACCCTGGCTGATTTCCCTCTCTCTCTAACCCAGGGGTCACTGGGCAGTGATCAGGAGCAGGAACCCAGGCTGACTTCCCTTCTCTCTAACCAGGCGTCACTGGATAGTGTTCAGGAGCAGGAACCCTGGCTGATTTCCTCCTCTCTCTAACTCAGGGGTCACTGGACTGTGATCAGGAGCAGGAACCCTGGCTGATTTCCCCTCTCTCTCTAACCCAGAGGTCACTGGGCAGTGATCAGGAGCAGGAACCCTGGCTGATTTCCCCTCTCTCTAACCGAGGGGTCACTGGACTGTGATCAGGAGCAGGAACCCTGGCTGATTTCCCCTCTCTCTCTAACCCAGGGTTCACTGGACTGTAATCAGGAGCAGGAACCCTGGCTGCTTTCACCTCTCTCTCAAACCCAAGGGTCGTTGGACAGTGATCAGGAGCACGAACCCTGGCTGATTTCCCCTCTCTCTAACCCAGGGGTCACTGGACTGTGATCAGGAGCAGGAACCCTGGCTGATTTCCCCTCTCTCTCTAACCCAGGGGTCACTGGACAGTGATCAGGAGCAGGAACCCTGGCTGATTTCCCCTCTCTCTCTAACCCAGGGGTCACTGGACAGTGATCAGGAGCAGGAACCCTGGCTGGTTCCCCCTCTCTCTAACTCAGGGGTCACTGGATAGTGATCAGGAGCTGGAACCCGGGCTGGTTTCCCCTCTCTCTAACCCAGGGGTTAATGGACAATGATCAGGAGCAGGAACTCTCGCTGATTTCCCTCTCTCTCTAACCAGGGGTCACTGGATAGTGATCAGGAGCATGAACCCTGGCTGATTTCACCTGTCTCTCTAACCCAGGGGTCACTGGACAATGATCAGGAGCAGGAACCCTGGCTGATTTCCCCTCTCTCGAACCCAGGAGTCACTGGACAGTGATCAGGAGCAGGAACCCTGGCTGGTTCCCCCTCTCTCTAACCCAGGGGTCACTGGACTGTAATCAGGAGCAGGAACCCTGGCTGATTTCCCCTCTCTCTAACCCAGGGTTCACTGGACTGTAATCAGGAGCTGGAACCCGGGCTGATTTCCCCTCTCTCTAACCCAGGAGTCACTGGACAGTGATCAGGAGCACGAACCCTGGCTGATTTCCCTCTCTCTCTCACCCAGGTGTCACTGGACTGTGATCAGGAGCAGGAACCCTGGCTGATTTCCCTCTCTCTCTATCCCAGGGGTCACTGGACTGTGATCAGGAGCAGGAACCCCAGCTGATTTCCTCTCTCTCTAACTCAGGGGTCACTGGGCAGTGATCAGCAGCAGGAACCCAGGCTGATTGCCCTCTCTCTCTAAACCAGGGGTCACTGGACTGTGATCAGGAGCAGGAACCCTGGCTGATTTCCCCTCTCTCTAACCCAGGGGTCACTGGGCAGTGATCAGGAGCAGGAACCCTGGCTGATTTCCCCTCTCTCTAACCCAGGGGTCACTGGGCAGTGATCAGGAGCAGAAACCCTGGCTGATTTATCCTCTCTAACCCAGGGGTCACTGGACAGTGATCAGGAGCAGGAACCCTGGCTGAATTCCCCTCTCTCTCTAACCCAGGGTTCACTGGGCAGTGATCAGGAGCAGGAACACTGGCTGATTTCCCTCTCTCTCTAACCCAGGGGTCACTGGGCAGTGATCAGGAGCAGGAATCCTGGCTGATTTCACCTCTCTCTAACCCAGGGGTCAGTGGATAGTGATCAGGAGCATGAACCCCGGCTGATTTCCCCTCTCTCTAACCCAGGGTTCACTGGACTGTGATCAGGAGCAGGAATCCTGGCTGATTTCCCTCTCTCTCTAACCCAGGGGTCAGTGGATAGTGATCAGGAGCATGAACCCTGGCTGATTTCCCCTCTCTCTAACCCAGGGGTCACTGGACTGTGATCAGGAGCATGAACCCTGGCTGATTTCCCTCTCTCTCTAACCCAGGGTTCACTGTGCAGTGATCAGGAGCAGGAACCCTGGCTGATTTCCCTCTCTCTCTAACCCAGGGGTCACTGGACAGTGATCAGGAGCAGGAACCCTGGCTGGTTCCCCCTCTCTCTAACTCAGGGGTCACTGGATAGTGATCAGGAGCTGGAACCCGGGCTGGTTTCCCCTCTCTCTAACCCAGGGGTTAATGGACAATGATCAGGAGCAGGAACTCTCGCTGATTTCCCTCTCTCTCTAACCAGGGGTCACTGGATAGTGATCAGGAGCATGAACCCTGGCTGATTTCACCTGTCTCTCTAACCCAGGGGTCACTGGACAATGATCAGGAGCAGGAACCCTGGCTGATTTCCCCTCTCTCTAACCCAGGAGTCACTGGACAGTGATCAGGAGCAGGAACCCTGGCTGGTTCCCCCTCTCTCTAACCCAGGGGTCACTGGACTGTAATCAGGAGCAGGAACCCTGGCTGATTTCCCCTCTCTCTAACCCAGGGTTCACTGGACTGTAATCAGGAGCTGGAACCCGGGCTGATTTCCCCTCTCTCTAACCCAGGAGTCACTGGACAGTGATCAGGAGCACGAACCCTGGCTGATTTCCCTCTCTCTCTCACCCAGGTGTCACTGGACTGTGATCAGGAGCAGGAACCCTGGCTGATTTCCCTCTCTCTCTATCCCAGGGGTCACTGGACTGTGATCAGGAGCAGGAACCCCAGCTGATTTCCTCTCTCTCTAACTCAGGGGTCACTGGGCAGTGATCAGCAGCAGGAACCCAGGCTGATTGCCCTCTCTCTCTAAACCAGGGGTCACTGGACTGTGATCAGGAGCAGGAACCCTGGCTGATTTCCCCTCTCTCTAACCCAGGGGTCACTGGGCAGTGATCAGGAGCAGAAACCCTGGCTGATTTATCCTCTCTAACCCAGGGGTCACTGGACAGTGATCAGGAGCAGGAACCCTGGCTGAATTCCCCTCTCTCTCTAACCCAGGGTTCACTGGGCAGTGATCAGGAGCAGGAACACTGGCTGATTTCCCTCTCTCTCTAACCCAGGGGTCACTGGGCAGTGATCAGGAGCAGGAATCCTGGCTGATTTCACCTCTCTCTAACCCAGGGGTCAGTGGATAGTGATCAGGAGCATGAACCCCGGCTGATTTCCCCTCTCTCTAACCCAGGGTTCACTGGACTGTGATCAGGAGCAGGAATCCTGGCTGATTTCCCTCTCTCTCTAACCCAGGGGTCAGTGGATAGTGATCAGGAGCATGAACCCTGGCTGATTTCCCCTCTCTCTAACCCAGGGGTCACTGGACTGTGATCAGGAGCATGAACCCTGGCTGATTTCCCTCTCTCTCTAACCCAGGGTTCACTGTGCAGTGATCAGGAGCAGGAACCCTGGCTGATTTCCCTCTCTCTCTAACCCAGGGGTCACTGGGCAGTGATCAGGAGCTGGAACCCTGGCTGATTTCCCCTCTCTCTAACCCAGGGGTCACTGGACTGTGATCAGGAGCATGAACCCTGGCTGATTTCGCTCTCTCTCTAACCCAGGGGTCACTGGACTGTGATCAGGAGCAGGAACCCTGGCTGATTTCCCTCTCTCTCTAACCCAGGGGTCACTGGACTGTGATCAGGAGCAGGAACCCGGGCTGATTTCCCCTCTCTCTAACCCAGGGATCTCTGGATAGTGATCAGGAGCAGGAACCCTGGCTGATTTTCCCTCTCTCTCTAACCCAGGGTTCACTGGACTGTGATCAGGAGCATGAACCCTGGCTGATTTCCCCTCTCTAACCCAGGAGTCACTGGACAGTGATCAGGAGCATGAACCCTGGCTGATTTCCCCTCTCTCTCTAACCCAGGGGTCACTGGACTGTGATCAGGAGCAGGAACCCAGGCTGATTTCCACTCTCTCAACCCAGGGTTCACTGGACAATGATCAGGAGCAGGAACCCTGGCTGATTTCCCCTCTCTCTAACCCAGGGGTCACTGGGCCGTGATCAGGAGCAGGAACCCTGGCTGATTTCACCTCTCTCTCTAACCCAGGGGTCACTGGGCAGTGATCAAGAGCAGGAACCCTGGCTGATTTCACCTCTCTCTCTAACCCAGGGGTCACTGGACAGTGATCAGGAGCAGGAACCCTGGCTGATTTCCCTCTCTCTCTAACCCAGGGGTCACTGGGCAGTGATCAGGAGCAGGAACCCTGGCTGATTTCCCCTCTCTCTAACCCAGGGGTCACTGGGCAGTGATCAGGAGCAGGAACCCTGGCTGATTTCCCCTCTCTCTAACCCAGGGGTCACTGGACAGCGATCAGGAGCAGGAACCCTGGCTGATTCCACCTCTCTCCAAGCCAGTGGTCATTGGGCAGTGATCAGGAGCAGGTACCCTGGCTGATTTCCCCTCTCTCTCTAACCCAGGGGTCACTGGACTGTGATCAGGAGCAGGAACTCTCGCTGATTTCCCTCTCTCTCTAACCAGGGGTCACTGGATAGTGATCAGGAGCATGAACTCTGGCTGATTTCACCTGTCTCTCTAACCCAGGGGTCACTGGACAATGATCAGGAGCAGGAACCCTGGCTGATTTCCCCTCTCTCTAACCCAGGAGTCACTGGACAGTGATCAGGAGCAGGAACCCTGGCTGGTTCCCCCTCTCTCTAACCCAGGGGTCACTGGACTGTAATCAGGAGCAGGAACCCTGGCTGATTTCCCCTCTCTCTAACCCAGGGTTCACTGGACTGTAATCAGGAGCTGGAACCCGGGCTGATTTCCCCTCTCTCTAACCCAGGAGTCACTGGACAGTGATCAGGAGCACGAACCCTGGCTGATTTCCCTCTCTCTCTCACCCAGGTGTCACTGGACTGTGATCAGGAGCAGGAACCCTGGCTGATTTCCCTCTCTCTCTATCCCAGGGGTCACTGGACTGTGATCAGGAGCAGGAACCCCAGCTGATTTCCTCTCTCTCTAACTCAGGGGTCACTGGGCAGTGATCAGCAGCAGGAACCCAGGCTGATTGCCCTCTCTCTCTAAACCAGGGGTCACTGGACTGTGATCAGGAGCAGGAACCCTGGCTGATTTCCCCTCTCTCTAACCCAGGGGTCACTGGGCAGTGATCAGGAGCAGGAACCCTGGCTGATTTCCCCTCTCTCTAACCCAGGGGTCACTGGGCAGTGATCAGGAGCAGAAACCCTGGCTGATTTCCCCTCTCTAACCCAGGGGTCACTGGACAGTGATCAGGAGCAGGAACCCTGGCTGAATTCCCCTCTCTCTCTAACCCAGGGGTCACTGGGCAGTGATCAGGAGCAGGAACCCAGGCTGATTTCCACTCTCTCTCACCCAGGGTTCACTGGGCAGTGATCAGGAGCAGGAACACTGGCTGATTTCCCTCTCTCTCTAACCCAGGGGTCACTGGGCAGTGATCAGGAGCAGGAATCCTGGCTGATTTCACCTCTCTCTAACCCAGGGGTCAGTGGATAGTGATCAGGAGCATGAACCCTGGCTGATTTCCCCTCTCTCTAACCCAGGGTTCACTGGACTGTGATCAGGAGCAGGAATCCTGGCTGATTTCCCTCTCTCTCTAACCCAGGGGTCAGTGGATAGTGATCAGGAGCATGAACCCTGGCTGATTTCCCCTCTCTCTAACCCAGGGGTCACTGGACTGTGATCAGGAGCATGAACCCTGGCTGATTTCCCTCTCTCTCTAACCCAGGGTTCACTGTGCAGTGATCAGGAGCAGGAACACTGGCTGATTTCCCTCTCTCTCTAACCCAGGGGTCACTGGGCAGTGATCAGGAGCAGGAATCCTGGCTGATTTCACCTCTCTCTAACCCAGGGGTCAGTGGATAGTGATCAGGAGCATGAACCCTGGCTGATTTCCCCTCTCTCTAACCCAGGGTTCACTGGACTGTGATCAGGAGCAGGAATCCTGGCTGATTTCCCTCTCTCTCTAACCCAGGGGTCAGTGGATAGTGATCAGGAGCATGAACCCTGGCTGATTTCCCCTCTCTCTAACCCAGGGGTCACTGGACTGTGATCAGGAGCATGAACCCTGGCTGATTTCCCTCTCTCTCTAACCCAGGGTTCACTGTGCAGTGATCAGGAGCAGGAACCCTGGCTGATTTCCCTCTCTCTCTAACCCAGGGGTCACTGGGCAGTGATCAGGAGCTGGAACCCTGGCTGATTTCCCCTCTCTCTAACCCAGGGGTCACTGGACTGTGATCAGGAGCATGAACCCTGGCTGATTTCGCTCTCTCTCTAACCCAGGGGTCACTGGACTGTGATCAGGAGCAGGAACCCTGGCTGATTTCCCTCTCTCTCTAACCCAGGGGTCACTGGACTGTGATCAGGAGCAGGAACCCGGGCTGATTTCCCCTCTCTCTAACCCAGGGATCTCTGGATAGTGATCAGGAGCAGGAACCCTGGCTGATTTTCCCTCTCTCTCTAACCCAGGGTTCACTGGACTGTGATCAGGAGCATGAACCCTGGCTGATTTCCCCTCTCTAACCCAGGAGTCACTGGACAGTGATCAGGAGCATGAACCCTGGCTGATTTCCCCTCTCTCTCTAACCCAGGGGTCACTGGACTGTGATCAGGAGCAGGAACCCAGGCTGATTTCCACTCTCTCAACCCAGGGTTCACTGGACAATGATCAGGAGCAGGAACCCTGGCTGATTTCCCCTTTCTCTAACCCAGGGGTCACTGGGCAGTGATCAGGAGCAGGAACCCTGGCTGATTTCACCTCTCTCTCTAACCCAGGAGTCACTGGGCAGTGATCAAGAGCAGGAACCCTGGCTGATTTCACCTCTCTCTCTAACCCAGGGGTCACTGGACAGTGATCAGGAGCAGGAACCCTGGCTGATTTCCCTCTCTCTCTAACCCAGGGGTCACTGGGCAGTGATCAGGAGCAGGAACCCTGGCTGATTTCCCCTCTCTCTAACCCAGGGGTCACTGGGCAGTGATCAGGAGCAGGAACCCTGGCTGATTTCCCCTCTCTCTAACCCAGGGGTCACTGGACAGCGATCAGGAGCAGGAACCCTGGCTGATTCCACCTCTCTCCAAGCCAGTGTTCATTGGGCAGTGATCAGGAGCAGGTACCCTGGCTGATTTCCCCTCTCTCTCTAACCCAGGGGTCACTGGACTGTGATCAGGAGCAGGAACTCTCGCTGATTTCCCTCTCTCTCTAACCAGGGGTCACTGGATAGTGATCAGGAGCATGAACTCTGGCTGATTTCACCTGTCTCTCTAACCCAGGGGTCACTGGACAATGATCAGGAGCAGGAACCCTGGCTGATTTCCCCTCTCTCTAACCCAGGAGTCACTGGACAGTGATCAGGAGCAGGAACCCTGGCTGGTTCCCCCTCTCTCTAACCCAGGGGTCACTGGACTGTAATCAGGAGCTGGAACCCGGGCTGATTTCCCCTCTCTCTAACCCAGGAGTCACTGGACAGTGATCAGGAGCACGAACCCTGGCTGATTTCCCTCTCTCTCTCACCCAGGTGTCTCTGGACTGTGATCAGGAGCAGGAACCCTGGCTGATTTCCCTCTCTCTCTATCCCAGGGGTCACTGGACTGTGATCAGGAGCAGGAACCCCAGCTGATTTCCTCTCTCTCTAACTCAGGGGTCACTGGGCAGTGATCAGCAGCAGGAACGCAGGCTGATTGCCCTCTCTCTCTAAACCAGGGGTCACTGGACTGTGATCAGGAGCAGGAACCCTGGCTGATTTCCCCTCTCTCTAACCCAGGGGTCACTGGGCAGTGATCAGGAGCAGGAACCCTGGCTGATTTCCCCTCTCTCTAACCCAGGGGTCACTGGGCAGTGATCAGGAGCAGAAACCCTGGCTGATTTCCCCTCTCTAACCCAGGGGTCACTGGACAGTGATCAGGAGCAGGAACCCTGGCTGAATTCCCCTCTCTCTCTAACCCAGGGGTCACTGGGCAGTGATCAGGAGCAGGAACCCAGGCTGATTTCCACTCTCTCTCACCCAGGGTTCACTGGGCAGTGATCAGGAGCAGGAACACTGGCTGATTTCCCTCTCTCTCTAACCCAGGGGTCACTGGGCAGTGATCAGGAGCAGGAATCCTGGCTGATTTCACCTCTCTCTAACCCAGGGGTCAGTGGATAGTGATCAGGAGCATGAACCCTGGCTGATTTCCCCTCTCTCTAACCCAGGGTTCACTGGACTGTGATCAGGAGCAGGAATCCTGGCTGATTTCCCTCTCTCTCTAACCCAGGGGTCAGTGGATAGTGATCAGGAGCATGAACCCTGGCTGATTTCCCCTCTCTCTAACCCAGGGGTCACTGGACTGTGATCAGGAGCATGAACCCTGGCTGATTTCCCTCTCTCTCTAACCCAGGGTTCACTGTGCAGTGATCAGGAGCAGGAATCCTGGCTGATTTCCCTCTCTCTCTCTAACCCAGGGGTCACTGGGCAGTGATCAGGAGCTGGAACCCCGGCTGATTTTCCCTCTCTCTAACCCAGGGGTCACTGGACTGTGATCAGGAGCATGAACCCTGGCTGATTTCGCTCTCTCTCTAACCCAGGGGTCACTGGACTGTGATCAGGAGCAGGAACCCTGGCTGATTTCCCTCTCTCTCTAACCCAGGGGTCACTGGACTGTGATCAGGAGCAGGAACCCTGGCTGATTTCCCCTCTCTCTAACCCAGGGATCTCTGGATAGTGATCAGGAGCAGGAACCCTGGCTGATTTCCACTCTCTAACCCAGGGTTCACTGGACAATGATCAGGAGCAGGAACCCTGGCTGATTTCCCCTCTCTCTAACCCAGGGGTCACTGGGCAGTGATCAGGAGCAGGAACCCTGGCTGATTTCACCTCTCTCTCTAACCCAGGGGTCACTGGACAGTGATCAGGAGCAGGAACCCTGGTTGATTTCCCTCTCTCTCTAACCCAGGGGTCACTGGGCAGTGATCAGGAGCAGGAACCCTGGCTGATTTCACCTCTCTCTCTAACCCAGGGGTCACTGGACAGTGATCAGGAGCAGGAACCCTGGCTGATTTCCCTCTCTCTCTAACCCAGGGGTCACTGGGCAGTGATCAGGAGCAGGAACCCTGGCTGATTTCCCCTCTCTCTAACCCAGGGGTCACTGGGCAGTGATCAGGAGCAGGAACCCTGGATGATTTCCCCTCTCTCTAACCCAGGGGTCACTGGACAGCGATCAGGAGCAGGAACCCTGGCTGATTCCCCCTCTCTCCAAGCCAGTGGTCATTGGGCAGTGATCAGGAGCAGGTACCCTGGCTGATTTCCCCTCTCTCTCTAACCCAGGGGTCACTGGACTGTGATCAGGAGCAGGAACCCTGGCTGATTTCACCTCTCTCTCTAACCCAGGGGTCACTGGACAGTGATCAGGAGCAAGAACCCTGGCTGATTTCCCCTCTCTCTCTAACCCAGGGTTCACTGGACTGTAATCAGGAGCAGGAACCCTGGCTGCTTTCACCTCTCTCTCTAACCCAAGGGTCATTGGACAGTGATCAGGAGCACGAACCCTGGCTGATTTCCCCTCTCTCTAACCCAGGGGTCACTGGACTGTGATCAGGAGCAGGAACCCTGGCTGATTTCCCCTCTCTCTCTAACCCAGGGGTCACTGGTCAGTGATCAGGAGCAGGAACCCTGGCTGATTTCCCCTCTCTCTCTAACCCAGGGGTCACTGGACAGTGATCAGGAGCAGGAACCCTGGCTGGTTCCCCCTCTCTCTAACTCAGGGGTCACTGGATAGTGATCAGGAGCTGGAACCCGGGCTGGTTTCCCCTCTCTCTAACCCAGGGGTTAATGGACAATGATCAGGAGCAGGAACTCTCGCTGATTTCCCTCTCTCTCTAACCAGGGGTCACTGGATAGTGATCAGGAGCATGAACCCTGGCTGATTTCACCTGTCTCTCTAACCCAGGGGTCACTGGACAATGATCAGGAGCAGGAACCCTGGCTGATTTCCCCTCTCTCTAACCCAGGAGTCACTGGACAGTGATCAGGAGCAGGAACCCTGGCTGGTTCCCCCTCTCTCTAACCCAGGGGTCACTGGACTGTAATCAGGAGCAGGAACCCTGGCTGATTTCCCCTCTCTCTAACCCAGGGTTCACTGGACTGTAATCAGGAGCTGGAACCCGGGCTGATTTCCCCTCTCTCTAACCCAGGAGTCACTGGACAGTGATCAGGAGCACGAACCCTGGCTGATTTCCCTCTCTCTCTCACCCAGGTGTCACTGGACTGTGATCAGGAGCAGGAACCCTGGCTGATTTCCCTCTCTCTCTATCCCAGGGGTCACTGGACTGTGATCAGGAGCAGGAACCCCAGCTGATTTCCTCTCTCTCTAACTCAGGGGTCACTGGGCAGTGATCAGCAGCAGGAACCCAGGCTGATTGCCCTCTCTCTCTAAACCAGGGGTCACTGGACTGTGATCAGGAGCAGGAACCCTGGCTGATTTCCCCTCTCTCTAACCCAGGGGTCACTGGGCAGTGATCAGGAGCAGGAACCCTGGCTGATTTCCCCTCTCTCTAACCCAGGGGTCACTGGGCAGTGATCAGGAGCAGAAACCCTGGCTGATTTCCCCTCTCTAACCCAGGGGTCACTGGACAGTGATCAGGAGCAGGAACCCTGGCTGAATTCCCCTCTCTCTCTAACCCAGGGGTCACTGGGCAGTGATCAGGAGCAGGAACCCTGGCTGAATTCCCCTCTCTCTCTAACCCAGGGTTCACTGGGCAGTGATCAGGAGCAGGAACACTGGCTGATTTCCCTCTCTCTCTCTAACCCAGGGGTCACTGGGCAGTGATCAGGAGCAGGAATCCTGGCTGATTTCACCTCTCTCTAACCCAGGGGTCAGTGGATAGTGATCAGGAGCATGAACCCTGGCTGATTTCCCCTCTCTCTAACCCAGGGTTCACTGGACTGTGATCAGGAGCAGGAATCCTGGCTGATTTCCCTCTCTCTCTAACCCAGGGGTCAGTGGATAGTGATCAGGAGCATGAACCCTGGCTGATTTCCCCTCTCTCTAACCCAGGGGTCACTGGACTGTGATCAGGAGCATGAACCCTGGCTGATTTCCCTCTCTCTCTAACCCAGGGTTCACTGTGCAGTGATCAGGAGCAGGAACCCTGGCTGATTTCCCTCTCTCTCTAACCCAGGGGTCACTGGGCAGTGATCAGGAGCTGGAACCCCAGCTGATTTCCTCTCTCTCTAACTCAGGGGTCACTGGGCAGTGATCAGCAGCAGGAACCCAGGCTGATTGCCCTCTCTCTCTAAACCAGGGGTCACTGGACTGTGATCAGGAGCAGGAACCCTGGCTGATTTCCCCTCTCTCTAACCCAGGGGTCACTGGGCAGTGATCAGGAGCAGGAACCCTGGCTGATTTCCCCTCTCTCTAACCCAGGGGTCACTGGGCAGTGATCAGGAGCAGAAACCCTGGCTGATTTCCCCTCTCTAACCCAGGGGTCACTGGACAGTGATCAGGAGCAGGAACCCTGGCTGAATTCCCCTCTCTCTCTAACCCAGGGGTCACTGGGCAGTGATCAGGAGCAGGAACCCAGGCTGATTTCCACTCTCTCTCACCCAGGGTTCACTGGGCAGTGATCAGGAGCAGGAACACTGGCTGATTTCCCTCTCTCTCTAACCCAGGGGTCACTGGGCAGTGATCAGGAGCAGGAATCCTGGCTGATTTCACCTCTCTCTAACCCAGGGGTCAGTGGATAGTGATCAGGAGCATGAACCCTGGCTGATTTCCCCTCTCTCTAACCCAGGGTTCACTGGACTGTGATCAGGAGCAGGAATCCTGGCTGATTTCACTCTCTCTCTAACCCAGGGGTCAGTGGATAGTGATCAGGAGCATGAACCCTGGCTGATTTCCCCTCTCTCTAACCCAGGGGTCACTGGACTGTGATCAGGAGCATGAACCCTGGCTGATTTCCCTCTCTCTCTAACCCAGGGTTCACTGTGCAGTGATCAGGAGCAGGAACCCTGGCTGATTTCCCTCTCTCTCTAACCCAGGGGTCACTGGGCAGTGATCAGGAGCTGGAACCCCGGCTGATTTTCCCTCTCTCTAACCCAGGGGTCACTGGACTGTGATCAGGAGCATGAACCCTGGCTGATTTCGCTCTCTCTCTAACCCAGGGGTCACTGGACTGTGATCAGGAGCAGGAACCCTGGCTGATTTCCCTCTCTCTCTAACCCAGGGGTCACTGGACTGTGATCAGGAGCAGGAACCCTGGCTGATTTCCCCTCTCTCTAACCCAGGGATCTCTGGATAGTGATCAGGAGCAGGAACCCTGGCTGATTTCCCCTCTCTAACCCAGGAGTCACTGGACAGTGATCAGGAGCATGAACCCTGGCTGATTTCCCCTCTCTCTCTAACCCAGGGGTCACTGGACTGTGATCAGGAGCAGGAACCCAGGCTGATTTCCACTCTCTCAACCCAGGGTTCACTGGACAATGATCAGGAGCAGGAACCCTGGCTGATTTCCCCTCTCTCTAACCCAGGGGTCACTGGGCAGTGATCAGGAGCAGGAACCCTGGCTGATTTCACCTCTCTCTCTAACCCAGGGGTCACTGGACAGTGATCAGGAGCAGGAACCCTGGCTGATTTCCCTCTCTCTCTAACCCAGGGGTCACTGGGCAGTGATCAGGAGCAGGAACCCTGGCTGATTTCACCTCTCTCTCTAACCCAGGGGTCACTGGACAGTGATCAGGAGCAGGAACCCTGGCTGATTTCCCTCTCTCTCTAACCCAGGGGTCACTGGGCAGTGATCAGGAGCAGGAACCCTGGCTGATTTCCCCTCTCTCTAACCCAGGGGTCACTGGGCAGTGATCAGGAGCAGGAACCCTGGCTGATTTCCCCTCTCTCTAACCCGGGGTCACTGGACAGCGATCAGGAGCAGGAACCCTGGCTGATTCCCCCTCTCTCCAAGCCAGTGGTCATTGGGCAGTGATCAGGAGCAGGTACCCTGGCTGATTTCCCCTCTCTCTCTAACCCAGGGGTCACTGGACTGTGATCAGGAGCAGGAACCCTGGCTGATTTCACCTCTCTCTCTAACCCAGGGGTCACTGGACTGTGATCAGAAGCAAGAACCCTGGCTGATTTCCCCTCTCTCTAACCCAGGGGTCACTGGACAATGATCAGGAGCAGGAACCCTGGCTGATTTCCCCTCTCTCTAACTCAGGGGTCACTGGACAGTGATCAGGAGCAGGAACCCTGGCTGATTTCCCCTCTCTCTAACCCAGGGGTCACTGGACAATGATCAGGAGCAGGAACCCAGGCTGAATTCCCCGCTCTCTAACCCAGTGGTTACTGGTCAGTGATCAGGAGCAGGAACCCTGGCTGATTTCCTGCTCTCTCTAACCCAGGAGTCACTGGGCAGTGATCAGGAGCAGGAACCCTGGCTGATTTCCCCTCTTTCCAACCCAGGGGTCACTGGGCAGTGATCAGGAGCAGGAACCCTGGCTGATTTCCCCTCTTTCCAACCCAGTGGTCACTGGTCAGTGATCAGGAGCAGGAACCCTGGCTGATTTCCTCCTCTCTCTAACCCAGGAGTCACTGGGCAGTGATCAGGAGCAGGAACCCCGGCTGATTTCCCCCTCTCTCTAACCCAGGGGTCACTGGACAGTGATCAGGAGCAGGAACCCTGGCTGATTTCCCCTCTCTCTAACCCAGGGGTCATTGGGCAGTGATCAGGAGCAGGTACCCTGGCTGATTTCCCCTCTCTCTCTCTAACCCAGGGGTCACTGGACTGTGATCAGGAGCAGGAACCCTGGCTGATTTCACCTCTCTCTCTAACCCAGGGGTCACTGGACAGTGATCAGGAGCAAGAACCCTGGCTGATTTCCCCTCTCTCTAACCCAGGGGTCACTGGACAATGATCAGGAGCAGGAACCCTGGCTGATTTCCCCTCTCTCTAACTCAGGGGTCACTGGACAGTGATCAGGAGCAGGAACCCTGGCTGATTTCCCCTCTCTCTAACCCAGGGGTCACTGGACAATGATCAGGAGCAGGAACCCTGGCTGAATTCCCCGCTCTCTAACCCAGTGGTCACTGGTCAGTGATCAGGAGCAGGAACCCTGGCTGATTTCCTCCTCTCTCTAACCCAGGAGTCACTGGGCAGTGATCAGGAGCAGGAACCCCGGCTGATTTCCCCCTCTCTCTAAACCAGGGGTCACTGGGCAGTGATCAGGAGCAGGAACCCTGGCTGATTTCCCCTCTTTCCAACCCAGGGGTCACTGGGCAGTGATCAGGAGCAGGAACCCTGGCTGATTTCCCCTCTCTCTAACCCAGGAGTCACTGGACAGTAATCAGGAGCAGGAACCCTGGCTGATTTCCCATCTCTCTCTAACCCATGGGTCACTGGACAGTGATCAGGAGCAGGAATCCTGGCTGATTTCCCATCTCTCTAACACAGAGATCACTGGATAGTGATCAGGAGCGGGATAAGCATGGGATTGATCCGGGGCAATGGGGAGTGAGCGTGGCAGTAGGATTAGTTTGTGATTGATACAGGGCTAGAGGAGAGAGCTGGGCAGTGGGATTAGTTTGGGATTGATACAGGGCTATGGGGAGAGAGGGTGCAGTGGGATTAGTTTGGATATAACACAGGGCTATGGGGTGAAAGCAGGGCAGTGGAAATAGTTTGTGATTGATACAGGGCTATGGGGAGAAAGCAGGGCAGTGGGATTAGTTTGGGGATTGATACAGGGCTATGGGGTGAGAGCAGGGCAGTCTGATTAGTTTGGGATTGATACAGGGTTATCGGGAGCGAGTGAGGCATTGGGAATAGTTTGGGATTGATACAGGGCTATGGGGAGAGAGCGGTGCAGTGGGATTTGTTTGGATATAACACAGGGCTATGGGGAGAAAGCAGGGCAGTGGACTTATGTTGGGGATTGATACAGGGCTATGGGGAGAGAGCGGGGCTGTGGGATTTGTTTCGGATTGATACAGAGCTATGGGGAGAAAGCGGGGCAGTGGGATTAATTTGGGGATTGATACAGGGCTATGGGGAGAAAGCGGGGCAGTGGGATTAGTTTGGATATAACACAGGGCTATGGGGAGAAAGCGGGCAGTGGGATTTGTTTGGATATAACACAGGGCTATGGGGAGAAAGCGGGCAGTGGGCTTACGTTGGGGATTGATACAGGGCTATGGGGAGAGAGCGCGGCAGTGGGATTAGGCTGGGGACTGATACAGGGCTATGGGGAGAGAGCAGGGCAGTGGGATTAGGTTGGGGATTGATAAAGGGCTAACAGGAGAGAGCAGGGCAGTGGGATTAGTTTGGGACTGAGACAGAGGGTTGTCAAGTAGCTGTTCCCAGTCCACTTTGGACAGTTCCTGCCTTATCATATTAAAGTCGGCCTGTTGTTTGCTAAATTTCCGCACTGAACTCACGGTTAATCTGCTTTATCAAAACGTGCCTGGATCTCCTGGTATATTTCAATACTGAACCTCGGTAGATTAAATAAAAGTGTTACCGTGATTTGATTGAAATGAAGAGGAGGGATTCACATGCGGATGAATGTTGGTCTGCAGATATCTGGGTACACCTTAGAAAAATGAAGCAAATAAAAGACAATTAAAGTCTGTTCTGGGTATTCCTACTGAGATTTGAATGAATTTTAGGCCGTGAGACTCACTGTCTTATACACAGGAGAGAAGGATTACATCAAACAAAGATAATGGCCCTGAAATCATGGTCTCCGTACCAATGACTTAGGCCTTGGTAGAGGCCCCGCAAGTTCCGTGTTTCCGTCTGCGCTGTGTATGCGCTGAATCCCCGGACTTGCAATCTATCAAGGTTTGCTACAGAATCGATAGAGTAAAGCTGTCTTTAAACCAGCCCATCAAAAACTCCCAGGGCAGGAACAACACAGGTTAGATACAGAGTGAAGCTCCCTCTACACTGTCCCATCAAACACTCCCAAGGCAGGTACTGCACGGGTTAGATACAGACAAAAAGCTCCCTCTACACTGTCCCATCAAACATTCCCAAGGCAGGTGCTGCACGGGTTAGATATATATAGCAATGCTCCCTCTACACTGTCCCATCAAACACTCCCAGGACTATGGAGAGAGAACGTGGCAGTGGGGTTAGTTTGGGATTGATGCAGGGCTATGGGGAGAGAGTGGGGCAGTGGGATTAGTTTGGGATTGATTCAGGGCTATGGGGGGAGAGCAGAGCAGTGGGATTAGTTTGGGATCAAGACAGAGCTATGAGGGGAAAGCGAGGCAGTGGGATTACTTTGGGATTGATACAGGGCTTTGGGGAGAGAGCGGGGCAGTGGGATTAGATTGGGGATTGATACAGGGCTACGGGGAGTCAGCAGGGCAGTGGGATTAGTTTGGGGATTGATACAGGGTATGGGGAGAGAGCGGGGCAGTGGGATTAGTTTGGGGATTGATACAGGGCTATGGGGAGAGAGCAGGGCAGTGGGATTAGTTTGGGGATTGATACAGGGCTATGGGGAGAGAGTGGGGCAGTGGGATTAGTTTGGGATTGATTCAGGGCTATCGGGAGTGAGCGGGGCACTGGGATTAGTTTGGGATTGATACAGGACTATGGGGAGAGAGTGGGGCTTTGGGATTAGTTTTGGATTGATACAGGGCTATCGGGAGTGAGCGGGGCACTGGGATTAGTTTGGGATTGATCCAGGACTATGGGGAGAGAGTGGGGCTTTGGGATTAGTTTTGGATTGATACAGGGCTATCGGGAGTGAGCGGGGCACTGGCATTAGTTTGGGATTGATACAGGGCTATGGGGAGTGAGCGGGGCAGTGGGATTAGTTTGCGGATTGATACAGGGCTATGGGGAGAGAGCGGGGCAGTGGGATTAGTTTGGGGATTGATACAGGGCTATGGGGAGAGAGCGGGGAAGTTTGATTAGTTTGGGGATTGATACAGGGCTATGTAGAGAGCGGGGCAGTGGGATTAGTTTGGGATTGATACAGGGCTATCGGGAGAGATCGGGGCAGTGGGATTAGTTTGAGATTGATACAGGGCTATGGGGAGAGAGCGGGGTCGTGGGATTAATTTGGGATTGATACAGGGCTATGGGGAGAGATCGGGGCAGTGGGATTAGTTTGGGATTGATACAGGGCTATGGGGAGAGAGCGGGGCAGTGGGATTAGTTTGGGATTTGATACAGGGCTATGGGGTGAGAGCGGGGCAGTGTGATTTGTTTGTGATTGCGACAGGGCTATGGGGAGAGTGCGGGGCAGTGGGATTAATTTGGGATTGATACAGAGCTATGGGGAGAGAGCGGGGCAGTGGGATTAGGTTGGGGACTGATACAGGGCTATGGGGAGAGAGCGAGGCAGTGGGATTCGGTTGGCAATTGATAAAGGGCTAACAGGAGAGAGCAGGGCAGTGGGATTAGTTTGGGGCTGAGACAGAGGGTTGTCAAGTAGCTGTTCCTAGTCCACTTTGGACAGATCCTGCCTTAAAATCGGCCTGTTGTTTGCTAAATTTCCCCACTGAACTCATTGTTAATCTGCTTTATCAAAACGTGCCTCGATCTCCTGGTATATTTCAATACTGAACCTCGGTAGATTAAATAAAAGTGTTACCGTGATTTGATTTAAATGCAGAGGAGGGATTCACATGCGGATGAATGTTGGTCTGCAGATATCTGGGTACACCTTAGAAAAATGAAGCAAATAAAAGACAATTAAAGTCTGTTCTGGGTATTCTTACTGAGATTTGAATGAATTTTAGGCCGTGAGACTCACTGTCTTATACACAGGAGTGAAGGATTACATCAAACAAAGATAATGGCCCTGAAATCATGGTCTCCGTACCAACGACTTAGGCCTTGGTAGAGGCCCCGCAAGTTCCGTGTTTCCGTCTGCGCTGTGTATGTGCTGAATCCCCGGACTTGCAATCTATCAAGGTTTGCTACAGAATCGATAGAGTAAAGCTCTCTTTAAACCAGCCCATCAAAAACTCCCAGGGCAGGAACAAGACGGGTTAGATACAGAGTGAAGCTCCCTCTACACTGTCCCATCAAACACTCCCAGGACTATGGGGAGAGAACGTGGCAGTGGGGTTAGTTTGGGATTGATGCAGGGCTATGGGGAGAGAGTGGGGCAGTGGGATTAGTTTGGGATTGATTCAGGGCTATGGGGGGAGAGCAGAGCAGTGGGATTAGTTTGGGATTAAGACAGAGCTATGGGGGGAAAGCGAGGCAGTGGGATTACTTTGGGATTGATACAGGGCTATGGGGAGAGAGCGGGGCAGTGGGATTAGTTTGGGGATTGATACAGGGCTATGGGGAGAGAGCAGGGCAGTGGGATTAGTTTGGGGATTGATACAGGGCTATGGGGATATAGCGGGGCAGTGGGATTAGTTTGGGATTGATACATGGCTATGGGGAGAGAGCAGGGCGGTGGGATTAGTTTGGGATTGATACAGGGCTATGGGGAGAGAGCGGGGCATTGGGATTAGTTTGCGATTGATACAGGGCTATGGGGAGAGAGCGGGGCAGTGGGATTAGTTTGGGGATTGAAACAGGGCTCTGGGGAGAGAGCGGGGCATTGGGATTAGTTTGGGATTGATACAGGACTATGGGGAGAGAGTGGGGCTTTGGGATTAGTTTTGGATTGATACACGGCTATCGGGAGTGAGCAGGGCACTGGGATTAGTTTGGGATTGATACAGGACTATGGGGAGAGAGTGGGGCTTTGGGATTAGTTTTGGATTGATACAGGGCTATCGGGAGTGAGCGGGGCACTGGGATTAGTTTGGGATTGATACAGGGCTATGGGGAGTGAGCGGGGCAGTGGGATTAGTTTGCGGATTGATACAGGGCTATGGGGAGAGAGCGGGGCAGTGGGATTTGTTTGGGATTGATACAGGGCTATCGGGAGAGATCGGGGCAGTGGGATTAGTTTGGGATTTGATACAGGGCTATGGGGTGAGAGCGGGGCAGTGTGATTTGTTTGTGATTGCGACAGGGCTATAGGGAGAGTGCGGGGCAGTGGGATTAATTTGGGATTGATACAGAACTATGGGGAGAGAGCGGGGCAGTGGGATTAGGTTGGGGACTGATACAGGGCTATGGGGAGAGAGCGGGGCAGTGGGATTAGGTTGGGGACTGATACAGGGCTATGGGGAGAGAGCGGGGCAGTGGGATTAGGTTGGCGATTGATACAGGGCTATGGGGAGAGAGCAGGGCAGTGGGATTAGTTTGGGACTGAGACAGAGGGTTGTCAAGTAGCTGTTCCTAGTCCACTTTGGACAGATCCTGCCTTAAAATCAGCCTGTTGTTTGCTAAATTTCCCCACTGAACTCATTGTTAATCTGCTTTATCAAAACGTGCCTCGATCTCCTGGTATATTTCAATACTGAACCTCGGTAGATTAAATAAAAGTGTTACCGTGATTTGATTTAAATGCAGAGGAGGGATTCACATGCGGATGAATGTTGGTCCGCAGATGTCTGGGTACACCTTAGAAAAATGAAGCAAATAAAAGACAATTAAAGTCTGTTCTGGGTATTCTTACTGAGATTTGAATGAATTTTAGGCCGTGAGACTCACTGTCTTATACACAGGAGTGAAGGATTACATCAAACAAAGATAATGGCCCTGAAATCATGGTCTCCGTACCAACGACTTAGGCCTTGGTAGAGGCCTCGCAAGTTCCGTGTTTCCGTCTGCGCTGTGTATGCGCTGAATCCCCGGACTTGCAATCTATCAAGGTTTGCTACAGAATCGATAGAGTAAAGCTCTCTTTAAACCAGCCCATCAAAAACTCCCAGGGCAGGAACAAGACGGGTTAGATACAGAGTGAAGCTCCCTCTACACTGTCCCATCAAACACTCCCAAGGCAGGTACTGCACGGGTTAGATACAGAGTAAAGCTCCCTCTATGCTGTCCCATCAAACACTCCCAAGGCAGGTACAGCACGGGTTAGATATCGAGTAATGCTCCCTCTACACTGTCCCATCAAACACTCCCAAGGCAGGTACCGCACGGGTTAGATACAGAGTAAAGCTCCCTCTACACTGTCCCATCAAACACTCCCAGGGCAGGTACAGCACGGGTTAGATATAGAGTAAAGCTCCCTCTACACTGTCCCATCAAACACTCCCAAGGCAGGTGCTGCACGGGTTAGATACAGAGTAAAGCTCCCTCTACGCTGTCCCATCAAACACTCCCAAGGCAGGTACAGCACGGGTTAGATATAGAGTAATGCTCCCTCTACACTGTCCCATGAAACACTCCCAAGGCAGGTACCGCACAGGTTAGATACAGACAAAAAGCTGCCTCTACACTGTCCCATCAAACATTCCCAAGGCAGGTGCTGCACGGGTTAGATATATATAGTAATGCTCCCTCTACACTGGCCCATCAAACACTCCCAGGGCTATGGGGAGAGAACGTGGCAGTGGGGTTAGTTTGGGAATGATGCAGGGCTACGGGAGGAGAGTGGGGCAGAGGGATTAGTTTGGAATTGATGCAGGGCTATTGGGAAAAGTTTGGGATTGAGGCAGGGCTATGGGGAGAGAGTGGGGCAGTGGGATTAGTTTGCGATTGATTCAGGGCTATGGGGGGAGAGCAGGGCAGTGGGATTAGTTTGGGATCAAGACAGAGCTATGGGGGGAAAGCGAGATAGTGGGATTAGTTTGGGATTGATACAGGGCTATGGGGAGAGAGAGAGGCATTGGGAAAAGTTTGGGATTGATGCAGGGCTATGGGGAGAGAGTTTGGCAGTGGGATTAGTTTGGGATTGATACAGGGCTATGGGGTGAGAGCAGGGCAGTCTGATTAGTTTGGGATTGATACAGGGTTATCGGGAGCGAGCGAGGCATTGGGAATAGTTTGGGATTGATACAGGGCTATCGGGAGAGATCGGGGCAGTGTGATTAGTTTGGGATTGATACAGGGCTATGGGGAGGGAGTGGGGCTTTGGGATTAGTTTAGGATTGATACAGGCCTATCGGGAGTGAGCGGGGCACTGGGATTAGTTTGGGATTGATACAGGGCTTTGGGGAGTGAGCGGGGCAGTGGGATTAGTTTGCGGATTGATACAGGGCTATGGGGAGTGAGCGGGGCAGTGGGATTAGTTTGGGATTGATACAGGGCTATGGGGAGAGAGCGGGGCAGTTGGATTAGTTTGGGATTGATAAACGGCTATGGGGAGAGAGCGGGGCAATGGGATTAGTTTTGGGGATTGATACAGGGCTATGGGGAGATAGCGGGGCAGTGGGATTAGTTTGGGATTGATGCAGGACTATGGGGAGAGAGCGGGGCAGTGGGATTAGTTTAGGATTGATGTAGGGCTATGGGGGGAGAGCAGGGCAGTGGGATTAGGTTGGGGACTGATACAGGGCAATCGGGAGAGAGCGGGGCAGTGGGATTAGGTTGCGGACTGATACAGGGCTATGGGGAGAGAGCGGGGCAGTGGGATTAGGTTGGCGATTGATAAAGGGCTAACAGGAGAGAGCAGGGCAGTGGGATTAGTTTGGGACTGAGACAGAGGGTTGTCAAGTAGCTGTTCCCAGTCCACTTTGGACAGATCCTGCCTTATCATATTAAAATCGGCCTGTTGTTTGCTAAATTTCCCCACTGAACTCATTGTTAATCTGCTTTATCAAAACGTGCCTGGATCTCCTGGTATATTTCAATACTGAACCTCGGTAGATTAAATAAATGTGTTACCGTGATTTGATTTAATGCAGAGGAGGGATTCACATGCGGATGAATGTTGGTCTGCAGATATCTGGGTACACCGTAGAAAAATGAAGCAAATAAAAGACAATTAAAGTCTGTTCTGGGTATTTTTACTGAGATTTGAATGAATTTTAGGCCGTGAGACTCACTGTCTTATGCACAGGAGTGAAGGATTACATCAAACAAAGATAATGGCCCTGAAATCAAGGTCCCCGTACCAACGACTTAGGCCTTGGTAGAGGCCCCGCAAGTTCCGTGTCTCCGTCTGCGCTGTGTGTGCGCTGAATCCCCGGACTTGCAATCTATCAAGGTTTGCTACAGAATCGATAGAGAAAAGCTCTCTTTAAACCAGCCCATCAAAAACTCCCAGGGCAGGAACAACACGGGTTAGATACAGAGTGAAGCTCCCTCTACACTGTCCCATCAAACACTCCCATGGCAGGGACTGCACGGGTCAGATACAGAGTAAAGCTCCCTCTATGCTGTCCCATCAAACACTCCCAAGGCAGGTACAGCACGGGTTAGATATAGAGTAATGCTCCCTCTACACTGTCCCATCAAACACTCCCAAGGCAGGTACCGCACGGGTTAGATACAGACAAAAAGCTACCTCTACACTGTCCCATCAAACATTCCCAAGGCAGGTGCTGCACGGGTTAGATATATATAGTAATGCTCCCTCTACACTGTCCCATCAAACGCTCCCAGGGGTATGGGGAGAGAACGTGGCAGTGGGGTTAGTTTGGGAATGATGCAGGGCTATGGGCAGAGACTGGGGCAGAGGGATTAGTTTGGAATTGATGCAGGGCTATGGGGGGAGAGCAGGGCAGTGGGGTTAGTTTGGGATCAAGACAGAGCTATGGGGGGAAAGCGAGGCACTGGGATTAGTTTGGGATTGATACAGGGCTATGGGGAGAGAGCGGGGCAGTGGGATTAGATTGGGGATTGATACAGGGCTATGGGGAGTCAGCAGGGCCGTGGGATTAGTTTGGGGATTGATACAGGGTATGGGGAGAGAGCGGGGCAGTGGGATTAGTTTGGGGATTGATACAGGGCTATGGGGAGAGAGCAGGGCAGTGGGATTAGTTTGGGGATTGATACAGGGCTATGGGGATAGAGCGGGGCAGTGGGATTAGTTTGGGATTGATACAGGGCTATGGGGAGAGAGCAGGGCAGTGGGATTAGTTTGGGATTGATAAAGGGCTATGGGGAGAGAGCGGGGCAGTGGGATTAGTTTGGGATTGATGCAGGGCTATGGGGAGAGAGCGGGGCAGTGGGATTAGTTTGGGGATTGAAACAGGGCTATGGGGAGAGAGCGGGGCATTGGGATTAGTTTGGGATTGATACAGGACTATGGGGAGAGAGTGGGGCTTTGGGATTAGTTTTGGATTCATACAGGGCTATCGGGAGTGAGCGGGGCACTGGGATTAGTTTGGGATTGATACAGGGCTATGGGGAGAGAGCGAGGCATTGGGAATAGTTTGGGATTGATACAGGGCTATTGGGAGAGATCGGGGCAGTGTGATTAGTTTGGGATTGATACAGGGCTATGGGGTTTTGTATATTCCACATGTCCTGTGCTTGAAGTCTCTGACATTGGCCAGACATTGTTTTAGCATTTCATTGTCTTGGGCTGTTTACTATGAACATCTTTACCTGTTTCTGATCTACACAGGATGCAACAGATCAGAAAAACCTCCATTCAACAATGCGAATTCCTGTCTCTGCAAAGACATCATGCTGTTCCACAATGCAGGAATGTCGCAAACAGCTTTTGCTAGCTGAGATCAACTTTAACCATTCAAACCTTTCAGGTAAAGAAGCTTCTAGATTCCGAGCCACAAATTGAATCGTTTAAGACAGAAAGAATGTCACAGAAATGTGATTTATTGCTGTTATTTTACAATTTACAAATATACACACAATTTGTGTCACTGAATTATAAACAAAAAGCAGGCAAAGCTATGACTTAACAGAAATAAACACTTGTTTTTCTTCCTGGACAGCAAAACCAGTCAGACTGACTTGCAAATGTTTACTGATATGTTGACGTAAAGATTTATAATTGACCAATTTCGCTTCTAATGTTTTTCTCTCAAACATTCTCCACAATATTAATCCCTGCTCTTGTCACAAGGAGTGTTGAATTATTTTAGGTACTTCGCAATTAAAAGCAGGAAACAAACTTCATTATACTCACAAATTTTAATCTCCTATTTCAAACATTCAAACCAAATCGAATTGTACGTTATCACTTTAATCAATGTATTTTCTGTGTCTCTCTCAATAAACAAAGAGTGGTTTCTTCTAAAGTAGCTTCCTGCAATTTTTATACATCATTACATAACTCTTGCTTCAATTAACACTCCACTAAATGTTTAAGAGGAAATCTATATTTACGTTATTCCTGCGACTTGTTAGGACTATCGAACGAGACATTATAAAATGGTTTGTGTTTTTCCCCTTTCTTGGTTCTCTTCCTAAATGTCTTAATGGTATATTTTTAAAAAGTCATTAAAAAGTAATCTGTAACTCCTACAAATCCTCCCCTACCTTCCCCCTCCACAACACCATGGTTGCAAGTTTGTGTAAAGCTACTCACTTTAGTCAATCACTCAAAATCAAATCTTGAGATATTTCAATTTGAAAACATTTTAACCATTTCAGAGCACTTTAAAAGCGTTTGGACTTCAAGACCTGGTTGAAACTTGTTTAGGTGAGGGGAAAATTGGCTTTTGCTTCAGTCTCTTCCAAAATCATGTTCGAAACTTAGGGGGAAAAAGTGTTTTTTACACTCATTTTTGGTGAAAAGTTCATTAAAAATCGTTAAAATCTTTCAAGTCTCACTGCAGCTTTGACAGAAGAAGTTGCTCCAAGTTTCTCCTTCCCCCTTCAATGCTGTCGTTAAACATCCGACAAAATAAAGTCTAATTCCAAACGGAGCTCCAATCAGAAAGTGAATAAAGTGGTTAAACTTCCTAAGAAGGCGGCGAGGTTATCTATCCCCAGCCTTGGCGATGAGCTGGGATCAGTTTTTGGAGATGTTGTTTCCTCTTTTTCTGTTGCCGTTTCCTCCGTCTCTAAGAGTCTGAGGTACAAACGGGGGCACAAACTACTTCCCTTTCTCGCAACATGATTTAAATAACCCTGGCTGATTTCCCTCTCTCTCTAACCCAGGGGTCACTGGACAATGATCAGGAGCAGGAACCCTGGCTGATTTTCCCCTCTCTCTAACCCAGGGGTCACTGGGCAGTGATCAGGAGCAGGAACCCTGCCTGATTTCCCCTCTCTCTAACCCAGGGATCACTGGACAGAGATCAGGAGCACGAACCCTGGCTCATTTCCCCTCTCTCTAACCCACAGGTCACTGGACAATGATCAGGAGCATGAACCCTGGATGGTTCCCCCTCTCTCTAGGTCACTGGATAGTGATCAGGAGCTGGAACCCTGGCTGATTTCCCTCTCTCTCTAACCCAGGGGTCACTGGACAATGATCAGGAGCAGGAACCCTGGCTGATTTCCCCTCTCTCTAACCCAGGGGTCACTGGATAGTGATCAGGATCATGAACCCTGGCTGATTTCCCCTCTCTCTCTAACCCAGGTGTCACTGGACTGTGATAAGGAGCAGGAACCCTGGCTGATTTCACCTGTCTCTCTAACCCAGGGGTCACTGGACTGTGATCAGGAGCAGGAACCCTGGCTGATTTCCCCTCTCTCTCTAAACCAGGGGTCACTGGGCAGTGATCAGGAGTAGGAACCCAGGCTGATTTCCCCTCTCTCTAACCCAGGGGTCACTGGACAGTGATCAGGAGCATGAATCCTGGCTGATTTCCCCTCTCTCTCTAACCCAGAGGTCACTGGGCAGTGATCAGCAGCAGGAACCCTGGCTGATATCCCCTCTCTCTCTAACCCAGGGGTCACTGGACAGTGATCAGGAGCAGGAACCCTGGCTGATTTCCCCTCTCTCTAACCGAGGGGTCACTGGACTGTGATCAGGAGCAGGAACCCTGGCTGATTTCCCCTCTCTCTCTAACCCAGGGTTCACTGGACTGTAATCAGGAGCAGGAAACCTGGCTGCTTTCATCTCTCTCTAACCCAAGGGTCATTGGACAGTGATCAGGAGCAGGAACCCTGGCTGATTTCACCTCTCTCTCTAACCCAGGGGTCACTGGGCAGTGATCAGGAGCACGAACCCTGGCTGATTTCCCCTCTCTCTAACCCAGGGGTCACTGGACTGTGATCAGGAGCAGGAACCCTGGCTGATTTCCCCTCTATCTCTAACCCAGGGGTCACTGGACAGTGATCAGGAGCAGGAACCCTGGCTGGTTCCCCCTCTCTCTAAACCAGGGGTCACTGGGCTGTGATCAGGAGCAGGAACCCTGGCTGATTTCCACTCTCTCTAGCCCACGGGTCACTGGACAATGATCAGGAGCATGAACCCTGGATGGTTCCCCCTCTCTCTAGGTCACTGGATAGTGATCAGGACCTGGAACCCTGGCTGATTTCCCTCTCTCTCTAACCCAGGGGTCACTGGACAATGATCAGGAGCAGGAACCCTGGCTGATTTCCCCTCTCTCTAACCCAGGGGTCACTGGATAGTGATCAGGAGCATGAACCCTGGCTGATTTCCCCTCTCTCTCTAACCCAGGTGTCACTGGACTGTGATAAGGAGCAGGAACCCTGGCTGCTTTCACCTGTCTCTCTAACCCAGGGGTCACTGGACTGTGATCAGGAGCAGGAACCCTGGCTGATTTCCCCTCTCTCTCTAAACCAGGGGTCACTGGGCAGTGATCAGGAGCAGGAACCCAGGCTGATTTCCCCTCTAACCCAGGGGTCACTGGGCAGTGATCAGGAGCAGGAACCCAGGCTGATTTCCCCTCTCTCTAACCCAGGGGTCACTGGACAGTGATCAGGAGCATGAATCCTGGCTGATTTCCCCTCTCTCTCTAACCCAGAGGTCACTGGGCAGTGATCAGGAGCAGGAACCCTGGCCGATTTCCCCTCTCTCTCTAACCCAGGGGTCACTGGACAGTGATCAGGAGCAGGAACCCTGGCTGATTTCCCCTCTCTCTAACCGAGGGGTCACTGGACTGTGATCAGGAGCAGGAACCCTGGCTGATTTCCCCTCTCTCTCTAACCCAGGGTTCACTGGACTGTAATCAGGAGCAGGAACCCTGGCTGCTTTCATCTCTCTCTAACCCAAGGGTCATTGGACAGTGATCAGGAGCAGGAACCCTGGCTGGTTCCCCCTCTCTCTAAACCAGGGGTCACTGGGCTGTGATCAGGAGCAGGAACCCTGGCTGATTTCCCCTCTCTCTAACCCAGGGGTCACTGGGCAGTGATCAGGAGCATGAATCCTGGCTGATTTCCCTCTCTCTCTAACCCAGGGGTCACTGGGCAGTGATCAGGAGCAGGAACCCGGGCTGATTTCCCCTCTCTCTAACCCAGGGGTCACTGGATAGTGATCAGGAGCATGAACCCTGGCTGATTTCCCTCTCTCTCTAACCCAGGGGTCACTGGGCAGTGATCAGGAGCAGGAACCCAGGCTGACTTCCCTTCTCTCTAACCAGGCGTCACTGGATAGTGTTCAGGAGCAGGAACCCTGGCTGATTTCCTCCTCTCTCTAACTCAGGGGTCACTGGATAGTGATCAGGAGCAGGAACCCTGGCTGATTTCCCCTCTCTCTCTAACCCAGAGGTCACTGGGCAGTGATCAGGAGCAGGAACCCTGGCTGATTTCCCCTCTCTCTAACCGAGGGGTCACTGGACTGTGATCAGGAGCAGGAACCCTGGCTGATTTCCCCTCTCTCTCTAACCCAGGGTTCACTGGACTGTAATCAGGAGCAGGAACCCTGGCTGCTTTCACCTCTCTCTCTAACCCAAGGGTCGTTGGACAGTGATCAGGAGCACGAACCCTGGCTGATTTCCCCTCTCTCTAACCCAGGGGTCACTGGACTGTGATCAGGAGCAGGAACCCTGGCTGATTTCCCCTCTCTCTCTAACCCAGGGGTCACTGGACAGTGATCAGGAGCAGGAACCCTGGCTGATTTCCCCTCTCTCTCTAACCCAGGGGTCACTGGACAGTGATCAGGAGCATGAACCCTGGCTGATTTCACCTGTCTCTCTAACCCAGGGGTCACTGGACAATGATCAGGAGCAGGAACCCTGGCTGATTTCTCCTCTCTCTAACCCAGGAGTCACTGGACAGTGATCAGGAGCAGGAACCCTGGCTGGTTCCCCCTCTCTCTAACCCAGGGTTCACTGGACTGTAATCAGGAGCTGGAACCCGGGCTGATTTCCCCTCTCTCTAACCCAGGAGTCACTGGACAGTGATCAGGAGCACGAACCCTGGCTGATTTCCCTCTCTCTCTCACCCAGGTGTCACTGGACTGTGATCAGGAGCAGGAACCCTGGCTGATTTCCCTCTCTCTCTATCCCAGGGGTCACTGGACTGTGATCAGGAGCAGGAACACCAGCTGATTTCCTCTCTCTCTAACTCAGGGGTCACTGGGCAGTGATCAGCAGCAGGAACCCAGGCTGATTGCCCTCTCTCTCTAAACCAGGGGTCACTGGACCGTGATCAGGAGCAGGAACCCTGGCTGATTTCCCCTCTCTCTAACCCAGGGGTCACTGGGCAGTGATCAGGAGCAGGAACCCTGGCTGATTTCCCCTCTCTCTAACCCAGGGGTCACTGGGCAGTGATCAGGAGCAGAAACCCTGGCTGATTTCCCCTCTCTAACCCAGGGGTCACTGGACAGTGATCAGGAGCAGGAACCCTGGCTGAATTCCCCTCTCTCTCTAACCCAGGGTTCACTGGGCAGTGATCAGGAGCAGGAACACTGGCTGATTTCCCTCTCTCTCTAACCCAGGGGTCACTGGGCAGTGATCAGGAGCAGGAATCCTGGCTGATTTCACCTCTCTCTAACCCAGGGGTCAGTGGATAGTGATCAGGAGCATGAACCCTGGCTGATTTCCCCTCTCTCTAACCCAGGGTTCACTGGACTGTGATCAGGAGCAGGAATCCTGGCTGATTTCCCTCTCTCTCTAACCCAGGGGTCAGTGGATAGTGATCAGGAGCATGAACCCTGGCTGATTTCCCCTCTCTCTAACCCAGGGGTCACTGGACTGTGATCAGGAGCATGAACCCTGGCTGATTTCCCTCTCTCTAACCCAGGGGTCACTGTGCAGTGATCAGGAGCAGGAACCCTGGCTGATTTCCCTCTCTCTCTAACCCAGGGGTCACTGGGCAGTGATCAGGAGCTGGAACCCCGGCTGATTTCCCCTCTCTCTAACCCAGGGGTCACTGGACTGTGATCAGGAGCATGAACCCTGGCTGATTTCGCTCTCTCTCTAACCCAGGGGTCACTGGACTGTGATCAGGAGCAGGAACCCTGGCTGATTTCCCTCTCTCTCTAACCCAGGGGTCGGGTCACTGGACTGTGATCAGGAGCAGGAACCCTGGCTGATTTCCCCTCTCTCTAACCCAGGGATCTCTGGATAGTGATCAGGAGCAGGAACCCTGGCTGATTTCCCTCTCTCTCTAACCCAGGGTTCACTGTGCAGTGATCAGGAGCAGGAACCCTGGCTGATTTCCCCTCTCTCTAACCCAGGGGTCACTGGGCAGTGATCAGGAGCAGGAACCCTGGCTGATTTCCCTCTCTCTCTAACCCAGGGGTCACTGGGCAGTGATCAGGAGCTGGAAACCCGGCTGATTTCCCCTCTCTCTAACCCAGGGGTCACTGGACTGTGATCAGGAGCATGAACCCTGGCTGATTTCGCTCTCTCTCTAACCCAGGGGTCACTGGACTGTGATCAGGAGCAGGAACCCTGGCTGATTTCCCTCTCTCTCTAACCCAGGGGTCACTGGACTGTGATCAGGAGCAGGAACCCTGGCTGATTTCCCCTCTCTCTAACCCAGGGATCTCTGGATAGTGATCAGGAGCAGGAACCCTGGCTGATTTCCCCTCTCTAACCGAGGAGTCACTGGACAGTGATCAGGAGCATGAACCCTGGCTGATTTCCCCTCTCTCTCTAACCCAGGGGTCACTGGACTGTGATCAGGAGCAGGAACCCAGGCTGATTTCCACTCTCTCAACCCAGGGTTCACTGGACAATGATCAGGAGCAGGAACCCTGGCTGATTTCCCCTCTCTCTAACCCAGGGGTCACTGGGCAGTGATCAGGAGCAGGAACCCTGGCTGATTTCACCTCTCTCTCTAACCCAGGGGTCACTGGGCAGTGATCAGGAGCAGGAACCCTGGCTGATTTCACCTCTCTCTCTAACCCAGGGGTCACTGGACAGTGATCAGGAGCAGGAACCCTGGCTGATTTCCCTCTCTCTCTAACCCAGGGGTCACTGGGCAGTGATCAGGAGCAGGAACCCTGGCTGATTTCCCCTCTCTCTAACCCAGGGGTCACTGGGCAGTGATCAGGAGCAGGAACCCTGGCTGATTTCCCCTCTCTCTAACCCAGGGGTCACTGGACAGCGATCAGGAGCAGGAACCCTGGCTGATTCCCCCTCTCTCCAAGCCAGTGGTCATTGGGCAGTGATCAGGAGCAGGTACCCTGGCTGATTTCCCCTCTCTCTCTCACCCAGGGGTCACTGGACAGTGATCAGGAGCAAGAACCCTGGCTGATTTCCCCTCTCTCTCTAACCCAGGGGTCACTGGACTGTGATCAGGAGCAGGAACCCAGGCTGATTTCCACTCTCTCAACCCAGGGTTCACTGGACAATGATCAGGAGCAGGAACCCTGGCTGATTTCCCCTCTCTCTAACCCAGGGGTCACTGGGCAGTGATCAGGAGCAGGAACCCTGGCTGATTTCACCTCTCTTTCTAACCCAGGGGTCACTGGACAGTGATCAGGAGCAGGAACCCTGGCTGATTTCCCTCTCTCTCTAACCCAGGGGTCACTGGGCAGTGATCAGGAGCAGGAACCCTGGCTGATTTCACCTCTCTCTCTAAACCAGGGGTCACTGGACAGTGATCAGGAGCAGGAACCCTGGCTGATTTCCCTCTCTCTCTAACCCAGGGGTCACTGGGCAGTGATCAGGAGCAGGAACCCTGGCTGATTTCCCCTCTCTCTAACCAGGGGTCACTGGATAGTGATCAGGAGCATGAACCCTGGCTGATTTCACCTGTCTCTCTAACCCAGGGGTCACTGGACAATGATCAGGAGCAGGAACCCTGGCTGATTTCCCCTCTCTCTAACCCAGGAGTCACTGGACAGTGATCAGGAGCAGGAACCCTGGCTGGTTCCCCCTCTCTCTAACCCAGGGGTCACTGGACTGTAATCAGGAGCAGGAACCCTGGCTGATTTCCCCTCTCTCTAACCCAGGGTTCACTGGACTGTAATCAGGAGCTGGAACCCGGGCTGATTTCCCCTCTCTCTAACCCAGGAGTCACTGGACAGTGATCAGGAGCACGAACCCTGGCTGATTTCCCTCTCTCTCTCACCCAGGTGTCACTGGACTGTGATCAGGAGCAGGAACCCTGGCTGATTTCCCTCTCTCTCTATCCCAGGGGTCACTGGACTGTGATCAGGAGCAGGAATCCTGGCTGATTTCACCTCTCTCTAACCCAGGGGTCAGTGGATAGTGATCAGGAGCATGAACCCTGGCTGATTTCCCCTCTCTCTAACCCAGGGTTCACTGGACTGTGATCAGGAGCAGGAATCCTGGCTGATTTCCCTCTCTCTCTAAACCAGGGGTCAGTGGATAGTGATCAGGAGCATGAACCCCGGCTGATTTACCCTCTCTCTAACCCAAGGGTCACTGGACTGTGATCAGGAGCATGAACCCTGGCTGATTTCCCTCTCTCTCTAACCCAGGGGTCACTGGACTGTGATCAGGAGCAGGAACCCTGGCTGATTTCCCCTCTCTCTAACCCAGGGATCTCTGGATAGTGATCAGGAGCAGGAACCCTGGCTGATTTCCCCTCTCTAACCCAGGAGTCACTGGACAGTGATCAGGAGCATGAACCCTGGCTGATTTCCCCTCTCTCTCTAACCCAGGGGTCACTGGACTGTGATCAGGAGCAGGAACCCAGGCTGATTTCCACTCTCTCAACCCAGGGTTCACTGGACAATGATCAGGAGCAGGAACCCTGGCTGATTTCCCCTCTCTCTAACCCAGGGGTCACTGGGCAGTGATCAGGAGCAGGAACCCTGGCTGATTTCACCTCTCTCTCCAACCCAGGGGTCACTGGACAGTGATCAGGAGCAGGAACCCTGGCTGATTTCCCTCTCTCTCTAACCCAGGGGTCACTGGGCAGTGATCAGGAGCAGGAACCCTGGCTGATTTCACCTCTCTCTCTAACCCAGGGGTCACTGGACAGTGATCAGGAGCAGGAACCCTGGCTGATTTCCCTCTCTCTCTAACCCAGGGGTCACTGGGCAGTGATCAGGAGCAGGAACCCTGGCTGATTTCCCCTCTCTCTAACCCAGGGGTCACTGGGCAGTGATCAGGAGCAGGAACCCTGGCTGATTTCCCCTCTCTCTAACCCAGGGGTCACTGGACAGCGATCAGGAGCAGGAACCCTGGCTGATTTCCCCTCTCTCTAACCCAGGGGTCATTGGGCAGTGATCAGGAGCAGGTACCCTGGCTGATTTCCCCTCTCTCTCTAACCCAGGGGTCACTGGACTGTGATCAGGAGCAGGAACCCTGGCTGATTTCACCTCTCTCTCTAACCCAGGGGTCACTGGACAGTGATCAGGAGCAAGAACTCTGGCTGATTTCCCCTCTCTCTAACCCAGGGGTCACTGGACAATGATCAGGAGCAGGAACCCTGGCTGATTTCCCCTCTCTCTAACTCAGGGGTCACTGGACAGTGATCAGGAGCAGGAACCCTGGCTGATTTCCCCTCTCTCTAACCCAGGGGTCACTGGACAATGATCAGGAGCAGGAACCCAGGCTGAATTCCCCGCTCTCTAACCCAGTGGTCACTGGTCAGTGATCAGGAGCAGGAACCCTGGCTGATTTCCTCCTCTCTCTAACCCAGGAGTCACTGGGCATTGATCAGGAGCAGGAACCCCGGCTCATTTCCCCCTCTCTCTAAACCAGGGGTCACTGGGCAGTGATCAGGAGCAGGAACCCTGGCTGATTTCCCCTCTTTCCAACCCAGGGGTCACTGGGCAGTGATCAGGAGCAGGAACCCTGGCTGATTTCCCCTCTTTCCAACCCAGTGGTCACTGGTCAGTGATCAGGAGCAGGAACCCTGGCTGATTTCCTCCTCTCTCTAACCCAGGAGTCACTGGGCAGTGATCAGGAGCAGGAACCCCGGCTGATTTCCCCCTCTCTCTAACCCAGGGGTCACTGGACAGTGATCAGGAGCAGGAACCCTGGCTGATTTCCCTCTCTCTCTAACCCAGGGGTCACTGGGCAGTGATCAGGAGCAGGAACCCTGGCTGATTTCCCCTCTCTCTAACCCAGGGGTCACTGGGCAGTGATCAGGAGCAGGAACCCTGGCTGATTTCCCCTCTCTCTAACCCAGGGGTCACTGGACAGCGATCAGGAGCAGGAACCCTGGCTGATTCCCCCTCTCTCTAAGCCAGTGGTCATTGGGCAGTGATCAGGAGCAGGTACCCTGGCTGATTTCCCCTCTCTCTCTAACCCAGGGGTCACTGGACTGTGATCAGGAGCAGGAACCCTGGCTGATTTCACCTCTCTCTCTAACCCAGGGGTCACTGGACAGTGATCAGGAGCAAGAACCCTGGCTGATTTCCCCTCTCTCTAACCCAGGGGTCACTGGACAATGATCAGGAGCAGGAACCCTGGCTGATTTCCCCTCTCTCTAACTCAGGGGTCACTGGACAGTGATCAGGAGCAGGAACCCTGGCTGATTTCCCCTCTCTCTAACCCAGGGGTCACTGGACAATGATCAGGAGCAGGAACCCTGGCTGAATTCCCCGCTCTCTAACCCAGTGGTCACTGGTCAGTGATCAGGAGCAGGAACCCTGGCTGATTTCCTCCTCTCTCTAACCCAGGAGTCACTGGGCAGTGATCAGGAGCAGGAACCCCGGCTGATTTCCCCCTCTCTCTAAACCAGGGGTCACTGGGCAGTGATCAGGAGCAGGAACCCTGGCTGATTTCCCCTCTTTCCAACCCAGGGGTCACTGGGCAGTGATCAGGAGCAGGAACCCTGGCTGATTTCCCCTCTCTCTAACCCAGGAGTCACTGGACAGTAATCAGGAGCAGGAACCCTGGCTGATTTCCCATCTCTCTCTAACCCATGGGTCACTGGACAGTGATCAGGAGCAGGAATCCTGGCTGATTTCCCATCTCTCTAACACAGAGATCACTGGATAGTGATCAGGAGCGGGATAAGCATGGGATTGATCCGGGGCAATGGGGAGTGAGCGTGGCAGTAGGATTAGTTTGTGATTGATACAGGGCTAGAGGAGAGAGCTGGGCAGTGGGATTAGTTTGGGATTGATACAGGGCTATGGGGAGAGAGGGTGCAGTGGGATTAGTTTGGATATAACACAGGGCTATGGGGTGAAAGCAGGGCAGTGGACTTACGTTGGGGATTGATACAGGGCTATGGGGAGAGAGCGGGGCAGTGGGATTTGTTTGGGATTGATACAGGGCTATGGGGAGAAAGCGGGGCAGTGGGATTAATTTGGGGATTGATACAGGGCTATGGGGAGAAAGCGGGGCAGTGGGATTTGTTTGGATATAACACAGGGCTATGGGGAGAAAGCGGGCAGTGGCATTTGTTTGGCTATAACACAGGGCTATGGGGAGAAAGCGGGCAGTGGGCTTACGTTGGGGATTGATACAGGGCTATGGGGAGAGAGCAGGGCAGTGGAAATAGTTTGTGATTGATACAGGGCTATGGGGAGAAAGCAGGGCAGTGGGATTAGTTTGGGGATTGATACAGGGCTATGGTGTGAGAGCAGGGCAGTCTGATTAGTTTGGGATTGATACAGGGTTATCGGGAGCGAGTGAGGCATTGGGAATAGTTTGGGATTGATACAGGGCTATGGGGAGAGAGCGGTGCAGTGGGATTTGTTTGGATATAACACAGGGCTATGGGGAGAAAGCAGGGCAGTGGACTTATGTTGGGGATTGATACAGGGCTATGGGGAGAGAGCGGAGCTGTGGGATTTGTTTCGGATTGATACAGAGCTATGGGGAGAAAGCGGGGCAGTGGGATTAATTTGGGGATTGATACAGGGCTATGGGGAGAAAGCGGGGCAGTGGGATTAGTTTGGATATAACACAGGGCTATGGGGAGAAAGCGGGCAGTGGGATTTGTTTGGATATAACACAGGGCTATGGGGAGAAAGCGGGCAGTGGGCTTACGTTGGGGATTGATACAGGGCTATGGGGAGAGAGCGCGGCAGTGGGATTAGGCTGGGGACTGATACAGGGCTATGGGGAGAGAGCAGGGCAGTGGGATTAGTTTGGGACTGAGACAGAGGGTTGTCAAGTAGCTGTTCCCAGTCCACTTTGGACAGTTCCTGCCTTATCATATTAAAGTCGGCCTGTTGTTTGCTAAATTTCCGCACTGAACTCACGGTTAATCTGCTTTATCAAAACGTGCCTGGATCTCCTGGTATATTTCAATACTGAACCTCGGTAGATTAAATAAAAGTGTTACCGTGATTTGATTGAAATGAAGAGGAGGGATTCACATGCGGATGAATGTTGGTCTGCAGATATCTGGGTACACCTTAGAAAAATGAAGCAAATAAAAGACAATTAAAGTCTGTTCTGGGTATTCCTACTGAGATTTGAATGAATTTTAGGCCGTGAGACTCACTGTCTTATACACAGGAGAGAAGGATTACATCAAACAAAGATAATGGCCCTGAAATCATGGTCTCCGTACCAATGACTTAGGCCTTGGTAGAGGCCCCGCAAGTTCCGTGTTTCCGTCTGCGCTGTGTATGCGCTGAATCCCCGGACTTGCAATCTATCAAGGTTTGCTACAGAATCGATAGAGTAAAGCTGTCTTTAAACCAGCCCATCAAAAACTCCCAGGGCAGGAACAACACAGGTTAGATACAGAGTGAAGCTCCCTCTACACTGTCCCATCAAACACTCCCAAGGCAGGTACTGCACGGGTTAGATACAGACAAAAAGCTCCCTCTACACTGTCCCATCAAACATTCCCAAGGCAGGTGCTGCACGGGTTAGATATATATAGCAATGCTCCCTCTACACTGTCCCATCAAACACTCCCAGGACTATGGGGAGAGAACGTGGCAGTGGGGTTAGTTTGGGATTGATGCAGGGCTATGGGGAGAGAGTGGGGCAGTGGGATTAGTTTGGGATTGATTCAGGGCTATGGGGGGAGAGCAGAGCAGTGGGATTAGTTTGGGATCAAGACAGAGCTATGAGGGGAAAGCGAGGCAGTGGGATTACTTTGGGATTGATACAGGGCTTTGGGGAGAGAGCGGGGCAGTGGGATTAGATTGGGGATTGATACAGGGCTACGGGGAGTCAGCAGGGCAGTGGGATTAGTTTGGGGATTGATACAGGGTATGGGGAGAGAGCGGGGCAGTGGGATTAGTTTGGGGATTGATACAGGGCTATGGGGAGAGAGCAGGGCAGTGGTATTAGTTTGGGGATTGATACAGGGCTATGGGGAGAGAGTGGGGCAGTGGGATTAGTTTGGGATTGATTCAGGGCTATCGGGAGTGAGCGGGGCACTGGGATTAGTTTGGGATTGATACAGGACTATGGGGAGAGAGTGGGGCTTTGGGATTAGTTTTGGATTGATACAGGGCTATCGGGAGTGAGCGGGGCACTGGGATTAGTTTGGGATTGATCCAGGACTATGGGGAGAGAGTGGGGCTTTGGGATTAGTTTTGGATTGATACAGGGCTATCGGGAGTGAGCGGGGCACTGGCATTAGTTTGGGATTGATACAGGGCTATGGGGAGTGAGCGGGGCAGTGGGATTAGTTTGCGGATTGATACAGGGCTATGGGGAGAGAGCGGGGCAGTGGGATTAGTTTGGGGATTGATACAGGGCTATGGGGAGAGAGCGGGGAAGTTTGATTAGTTTGGGGATTGATACAGGGCTATGTAGAGAGCGGGGCAGTGGGATTAGTTTGGGATTGATACAGGGCTATCGGGAGAGATCGGGGCAGTGGGATTAGTTTGAGATTGATACAGGGCTATGGGGAGAGAGCGGGGTCGTGGGATTAATTTGGGATTGATACAGGGCTATGGGGAGAGATCGGGGCAGTGGGATTAGTTTGGGATTGATACAGGGCTATGGGGAGAGAGCGGGGCAGTGGGATTAGTTTGGGATTTGATACAGGGCTATGGGGTGAGAGCGGGGCAGTGTGATTTGTTTGTGATTGCGACAGGGCTATGGGGAGAGTGCGGGGCAGTGGGATTAATTTGGGATTGATACAGAGCTATGGGGAGAGAGCGGGGCAGTGGGATTAGGTTGGGGACTGATACAGGGCTATGGGGAGAGAGCGGGGCAGTAGGATTAGGTTGGCGATTGATACAGGGCTATGGGGAGAGAGCAGGGCAGTGGGATTAGTTTGGGACTGAGACAGAGGGTTGTCAAGTAGCTGTTCCTAGTCCACTTTGGACAGATCCTGCCTTAAAATCAGCCTGTTGTTTGCTAAATTTCCCCACTGAACTCATTGTTAATCTGCTTTATCAAAACGTGCCTGGATCTCCTGGTATATTTCAATACTGAACCTCGGTAGATTAAATAAAAGTGTTACCGTGATTTGATTTAAATGCAGAGGAGGGATTCACATGCGGATGAATGTTGGTCTGCAGATATCTGGGTACACCTTAGAAAAATGAAGCAAATAAAAGACAATTAAAGTCTGTTCTGGGTATTCTTACTGAGATTTGAATGAATTTTAGGCCGTGAGACTCACTGTCTTATACACAGGAGTGAAGGATTACATCAAACAAAGATAATGGCCCTGAAATCATGGTCTCCGTACCAACGACTTAGGCCTTGGTAGAGGCCCCGCAAGTTCCGTGTTTCCGTCTGCGCTGTGTATGTGCTGAATCCCCGGACTTGCAATCTATCAAGGTTTGCTACAGAATCGATAGAGTAAAGCTCTCTTTAAACCAGCCCATCAAAAACTCCCAGGGCAGGAACAAGACGGGTTAGATACAGAGTGAAGCTCCCTCTACACTGTCCCATCAAACACTCCCAGGACTATGGGGAGAGAACGTGGCAGTGGGGTTAGTTTGGGATTGATGCAGGGCTATGGGGAGAGAGTGGGGCAGTGGGATTAGTTTGGGATTGATTCAGGGCTATGGGGGGAGAGCAGAGCAGTGGGATTAGTTTGGGATTAAGACAGAGCTATGGGGGGAAAGCGAGGCAGTGGGATTACTTTGGGATTGATACAGGGCTATGGGGAGAGAGCGGGGCAGTGGGATTAGATTGGGGATTGATACAGGGCTATGGGGAGTCAGCAGGGCAGTGGGATTATTTTGGGGATTGATACAGGGTATGGGGAGGGAGCGGGGCAGTGGGATTAGTTTGGGGATTGATACAGGGCTATGGGGAGAGAGCAGGGCAGTGGGATTAGTTTGGGGATTGATACAGGGCTATGGGGATATAGCGGGGCAGTGGGATTAGTTTGGGATTGATACATGGCTATGGGGAGAGAGCAGGGCGGTGGGATTAGTTTGGGATTGATACAGGGCTATGGGGAGAGAGCGGGGCATTGGGATTAGTTTGCGATTGATACAGGGCTATGGGGAGAGAGCGGGGCAGTGGGATTAGTTTGGGGATTGAAACAGGGCTCTGGGGAGAGAGCGGGGCATTGGGATTAGTTTGGGATTGATACAGGACTATGGGGAGAGAGTGGGGCTTTGGGATTAGTTTTGGATTGATACACGGCTATCGGGAGTGAGCAGGGCACTGGGATTAGTTTGGGATTGATACAGGACTATGGGGAGAGAGTGGGGCTTTGGGATTAGTTTTGGATTGATACAGGGCTATCGGGAGTGAGCGGGGCACTGGGATTAGTTTGGGATTGATACAGGGCTATGGGGAGTGAGCGGGGCAGTGGGATTAGTTTGCGGATTGATACAGGGCTATGGGGAGAGAGCGGGGCAGTGGGATTTGTTTGGGATTGATACAGGGCTATCGGGAGAGATCGGGGCAGTGGGATTAGTTTGGGATTTGATACAGGGCTATGGGGTGAGAGCGGGGCAGTGTGATTTGTTTGTGATTGCGACAGGGCTATAGGGAGAGTGCGGGGCAGTGGGATTAATTTGGGATTGATACAGAACTATGGGGAGAGAGCGGGGCAGTGGGATTAGGTTGGGGACTGATACAGGGCTATGGGGAGAGAGCGGGGCAGTGGGATTAGGTTGGGGACTGATACAGGGCTATGGGGAGAGAGCGGGGCAGTAGGATTAGGTTGGCGATTGATACAGGGCTATGGGGAGAGAGCAGGGCAGTGGGATTAGTTTGGGACTGAGACAGAGGGTTGTCAAGTAGCTGTTCCTAGTCCACTTTGGACAGATCCTGCCTTAAAATCAGCCTGTTGTTTGCTAAATTTCCCCACTGAACTCATTGTTAATCTGCTTTATCAAAACGTGCCTCGATCTCCTGGTATATTTCAATACTGAACCTCGGTAGATTAAATAAAAGTGTTACCGTGATTTGATTTAAATGCAGAGGAGGGATTCACATGCGGATGAATGTTGGTCCGCAGATGTCTGGGTACACCTTAGAAAAATGAAGCAAATAAAAGACAATTAAAGTCTGTTCTGGGTATTCTTACTGAGATTTGAATGAATTTTAGGCCGTGAGACAGGAGTGAAGGATTACATCAAACAAAGATAATGGCCCTGAAATCATGGTCTCCGTACCAACGACTTAGGCCTTGGTAGAGGCCTCGCAAGTTCCGTGTTTCCGTCTGCGCTGTGTATGCGCTGAATCCCCGGACTTGCAATCTATCAAGGTTTGCTACAGAATCGATAGAGTAAAGCTCTCTTTAAACCAGCCCATCAAAAACTCCCAGGGCAGGAACAAGACGGGTTAGATACAGAGTGAAGCTCCCTCTACACTGTCCCATCAAACACTCCCAAGGCAGGTACTGCACGGGTTAGATACAGAGTAAAGCTCCCTCTACGCTGTCCCATCAAACACTCCCAAGGCAGGTACAGCACGGGTTAGATATCGAGTAATGCTCCCTCTACACTGTCCCATCAAACACTCCCAAGGCAGGTACCGCACGGGTTAGATACAGAGTAAAGCTCCCTCTACACTGTCCCATCAAACACTCCCAGGGCAGGTACAGCACGGGTTAGATATAGAGTAAAGCTCCCTCTACACTGTCCCATCAAACACTCCCAAGGCAGGTGCTGCACGGGTTAGATACAGAGTAAAGCTCCCTCTACGCTGTCCCATCAAACACTCCCAAGGCAGGTACAGCACGGGTTAGATATAGAGTAATGCTCCCTCTACACTGTCCCATGAAACACTCCCAAGGCAGGTACCGCACAGGTTAGATACAGACAAAAAGCTGCCTCTACACTGTCCCATCAAACATTCCCAAGGCAGGTGCTGCACGGGTTAGATATATATAGTAATGCTCCCTCTACACTGGCCCATCAAACACTCCCAGGGCTATGGGGAGAGAACGTGGCAGTGGGGTTAGTTTGGGAATGATGCAGGGCTACGGGAGGAGAGTGGGGCAGAGGGATTAGTTTGGAATTGATGCAGGGCTATTGGGAAAAGTTTGGGATTGAGGCAGGGCTATGGGGAGAGAGTGGGGCAGTGGGATTAGTTTGCGATTGATTCAGGGCTATGGGGGGAGAGCAGGGCAGTGGGATTAGTTTGAGATCAAGACAGAGCTATGGGGGGAAAGCGAGATAGTGGGATTAGTTTGGGATTGATACAGGGCTATGGGGAGAGAGCGGGGCAGTGGGATTAGTTTGGGGGTGGTACAGGTCTATGGGGAGAGAGCGGGGCAGTGGGATTAGTTTGGGGATTGATACAGGGCTATGGGGAGAGAGCGGGGCAGTGGGATTAGTTTGGGGATTGATACAGGGCTATGGGGAGAGAGCGGGGCAGTGGGATTTGTTTGGGATTGATACAGGGCTATGGGGAGAAAGCGGGGCAGTGGAAATAGTTTGTGATTGATACAGGGCTATGGGGAGAAAGCGAGGCAGTGGGATTAGTTTGGTGATTGATACAGGGCTATGGGGAGAAAGCGGGGCAGTGGGATTAGTTTTGGGATTGATACAGGGCTATGGGGAGAAAGCGGGGCAGTGGGATTAGTTTGGTGATTGATAAAGGGCTATGGGGAGAGAGCGGGGCAGTGGGATTTGTTTGGTGATTGATGCAGGGCTATGGGGAGAGAGCGGGGCAGTGGGATTAGGTTGGGGACTGATACAGGGCTATGGGGAGAAAGCGGGGCAGTGGGATTAGTTTGGATATAACACAGGGCTATGGGGAGAAAGCGGGCAGTGGGATTTGTTTGGATATAACACAGGGCTATGGGGAGAAAGCGGGCAATGGGCTTACGTTGGGGATTGATACAGGGCTATGGGGAGAGAGCAGGGCAGTGGAAATAGTTTGTGATTGATACAGGGCTATGGGGAGAAAGCGGGGCAGTGGGATTAGTTTGGAGATTTATACAGGGCTATGGGGAGTGAGCGGGGCAGTGGGATTAGGTTGGGGACTGATACAGGGCTATGGGGATAGAGCGGGGCAGTGGGATTAGGTTGGGGCTTGATAAAGGGCTAACAGGAGAGAGCGGGGCAGTGGGATTAGTGTGGTGATATTTACAGGGCTATGGGGAGAGAGCGCGGCAGTGGGATTAGGCTGGGGACTGATACAGGGCTATGGGGAGAGAGCGGGGCAGTGGGATTAGGTTGGGGATTGATACAGGGCTATGGGGAGAGAGCGGGGCAGTGGGATTAGGCTGGGGACTGATACAGGGCTATGGGGAGAGAGCGGGGCAGTGGGATTAGGTTGGCGATTGATAAAGGGCTAACAGGAGAGAGCAGGGCAGTGGGATTAGTTTGGGACTGAGACAGAGGGTTGTCAAGTAGCTGTTCCCAGTCCACTTTGGACAGATCCTGCCTTATCATATTAAAATCGGCCTGTTGTTTGCTAAATTTCCCCACTGAACTCATTGTTAATCTGCTTTATCAAAACGTGCCTGGATCTCCTGGTATATTTCAATACTGAACCTCGGTAGATTAAATAAAAGTGTTACCGTGATTTGATTTAAATGCAGAGGAGGGATTCACATGCAGTCTGCAGATATCTGGGTACACCTTAGAAATATGAAGCAAATAAAAGACAAATAAAGTCCGTTCTGGGTATTCTTACTGAGATTTGAATGAATTTTAGGCCGTGAGACTCACTGTCTTATACACAGGAGTGAAGGATTACATCAAACAAAGATAATGGCCCTGAAATCATGGTCTCCGTACCAACGACTTAGGCCTTGGTAGAGGCCCCGCAAGTTCCGTGTTTCCGTCTGCGCTGTGTATGCGCTGAATCCCCGGACTTGCAATCTATCAAGGTTTGCTACAGAATCGATAGAGTAAAGCTGTCTTTAAACCAGCCCATCAAAAACTCCCAGGGCAGGAACAACACGGGTTAGATACAGAGTGAAGCTCCCTCTACACTGTCCCATCAAACACTCCCAAGGCAGGTACCGCACGGGTTAGATACAGAGTAAAGTTCCCTCTACACTGCCCCATCAAACACTCCCAAGGCAGGTACAGCATGGGTTAGATATAGAGTAATGCTCCCTCTACACTATCCCATCAAACACTCCCAAGGCAGGTACCGCACGGGTTAGATACAGAGTAAAGTTCCCTCTACACTGCCCCATCAAACACTCCCAAGGCAGGTACAGCATGGGTTAGATATAGAGTAATGCTCCCTCTACACTATCCCATCAAACACTCCCAAGGCAGGTACTGCTCGGGTTAGATACAGAGTAAAGCTCCCTCTACGCTGTCCCATCAAACACTCCCAAGGCAGGTACAGCACGGGTTAGATATAGAGTAAAGCTCCCTCTACACTGTCCCATCAAACACTCCCAAGGCAGGTACCGCACGGGTTAGATACAGATAAAAAAGCTCCCTCTACACTGTCCCATCAAACATTCCCAAGGCAGGTGCTGCACGGGTTAGATATAGAGTAATGCTCCCTCTACACTGTCCCATCAAACACTCCCAGGGCTATGGGGAGAGAACGTGGCAGTGGGGTTAGTTTGGGAATGATGCAGGGCTATGGGCAGAGAGTGGGGCAGAGGGATTAGTTTGGAATTGATGCAGGGCTATCGGGAGAGAGAGAGGCATTGGGAAAAGTTTGGGATTGATGCAGGGCTATGGGGAGAGAGTTTGGCAGTGGGATTAGTTTGGGATTGATTCAGGGCTATGGGGGGAGTGCAGGGCAGTGGGATTAGTTTGGGATCAAGACAGAGCTATGGGGGGAAAGCAAGGCAGTCGGATTAGTTTCGGGATTGATACAGGGCTATGGGGAGAAAGCGGGGCAGTGGGATTAGTTTGGATATAACACAGGGCTATGAGGAGAAAGCGGGGCAGTGGGATTAGTTTGGATATAACACAGGGCTATGGGGAGAAAGCGGGCAGTGGGATTTGTTTGGATATAACACAGGGCTATGGGGAGTCAGCAGGGCAGTGGGATTAGTTTGGGATTGATACAGGGCTATGGGGAGAGAGCAGGGCAGTGGAATTAGTTTGGGGATTGAAACAGGGCTATGGGGAGAGAGCGGGGTATTGGGATAAGTTTGGGATTGATACAGGACTATGGGGAGAGAGTGGGGCTTTGGGATTAGTTTTGGATTGATACAGGGCTGTCGGGAGTGAGCGGGGCACTGGGATTAGTTTGTGATTGATACAGGGCTATGGGGAGTGAGCGGGGCAGTGGGATTATTTTGCGGATTGATACAGGGCTATGGGGAGAGAGCGGGGCAGTGGGATTAGTTTGGGGATTGATACAGGGCAATGGGGAGACAGCGGGGCAGTTTGATTAGTTTGGGATTGATACAGGACTATGGGGAGAGAGCGGGACAGTGGGATTAGCTTGGGGATTGATACAGGGCTATGGGGAGAGAGCGGGGCAGTGGGATTAGTTTGGGGATTGATACAGGGCTATGGGGAGTGAGCGGGGCAGTGGGAATAGTTTGGGATTGATACAGGGCTATCCGGAGAGAGCGGGGCAGTGGGATTAGTTTGGGATTTGATACAGGGCTATGGGGTGAGAGCGGGGCAGTGTGATTTGTTTGGGATTGATACAGGGCTATGGGGAGAGTGCAGGGCAGTGGGATTAGTTTGGGATTGATACAGAGCTATGGGGAGAGAGCGGGGCAGTGGGATTAGTTTGGGGATTAATGCAGGGCTATGGGGAGAGAGCAGGGCAGTGGGATTAGTTTGGGGATTGATACAGGGCTATGGGGAGAGAGCGGGGCAGTGGGATTAGTTTTGGATTGATACAGGGCTATCGGGAGTGAGCGGGGCACTGGGATTAGTTTGTGATTGATACAGGGCTATGGGGAGTGAGCGGGGCAGTGGGATTATTTTGCGGATTGATACAGGGCTATGGGGAGAGAGCGGGGCAGTGGGATTAGTTTGGGGATTGATACAGGGCTATGGGGAGTGAGCGGGGCAGTGGGAATAGTTTGGGATTGATACAGGGCAATGGGGAGACAGCGGGGCAGTTTGATTAGTTTGGGATTGATACAGGACTATGGGGAGAGAGCGGGACAGTGGGATTAGCTTGGGGATTGATACAGGGCTATGGGGAGAGAGCGGGGCAGTGGGATTAGTTTGGGGATTGATACAGGGCTATGGGGAGAGAGCGAGGCATTGGGAATAGTTTGGGATTGATACAGGGCTATGGGGTTTTGTATATTCCACATGTCCTGTGCTTGAAGTCTCTGACATTGGCCAGACATTGTTTTAGCATTTCGTTGTCTTGGGCTGTTTACTATGAACATCTTTACCTGTTTCTGATCTACACAGGATGCAACAGATCAGAAAAACCTCCATTCAACAATGCGAATTCCTGTCTCTGCAAAGACATCATGCTGTTCCACAATGCAGGAATGTCGCAAACAGCTTTTGCTAGCTGAGATCAACTTTAACCATTCAAACCTTTCAGGTAAAGAAGCTTCTAGATTCCGAGCCACAAATTGAATCGTTTAAGACAGAAAGAATGTCACAGAAATGTGATTTATTGCTGTTATTTTACAATTTACAAATATACACACAATTTGTGTCACTGAATTATAAACAAAAAGCAGGCAAAGCTATGACTTAACAGAAATAAACACTTGTTTTTCTTCCTGGACAGCAAAACCAGTCAGACTGACTTGCAAATGTTTACTGATATGTTGACGTAAAGATTTATAATTGACCAATTTCGCTTCTAATGTTTTTCTCTCAAACATTCTCCACAATATTAATCCCTGCTCTTGTCACAAGGAGTGTTGAATTATTTTAGGTACTTCGCAATTAAAAGCAGGAAACAAACTTCATTATACTCACAAATTTTAATCTCCTATTTCAAACATTCAAACCAAATCGAATTGTACGTTATCACTTTAATCAATGTATTTTCTGTGTCTCTCTCAATAAACAAAGAGTGGTTTCTTCTAAAGTAGCATCCTGCAATTTTTATACATCATTACATAACTCTTGCTTCAATTAACACTCCACTAAATGTTTAAGAGGAAATCTATATTTACGTTATTCCTGCGACTTGTTAGGACTATCGAACGAGACATTATAAAATGGTTTGTGTTTTTCCCCTTTCTTGGTTCTCTTCCTAAATGTCTTAATGGTATATTTTTAAAAAGTCATTAAAAAGTAATCTGTAACTCCTACAAATCCTCCCCTACCTTCCCCCTCCACAACACCATGGTTGCAAGTTTGTGTAAAGCTACTCACTTTAGTCAATCACTCAAAATCAAATCTTGAGATATTTCAATTTGAAAACATTTTAACCATTTCAGAGCACTTTAAAAGCGTTTGGACTTCAAGACCTGGTTGAAACTTGTTTAGGTGAGGGGAAAATTGGCTTTTGCTTCAGTCTCTTCCAAAATCATGTTCGAAACTTAGGGGGAAAAATTGTTTTTTACACTCATTTTTGGTGAAAAGTTCATTAAAAATCGTTAAAATCTTGCAAGTCTCACTGCAGCTTTGACAGAAGAAGTTGCTCCAAGTTTCTCCTTCCCCCTTCAATGCTGTCGTTAAACATCCGACAAAATAAAGTCTAATTCCAAACGGAGCTCCAATCAGAAAGTGAATAAAGTGGTTAAACTTCCTAAGAAGGCGGCGAGGTTATCTATCCCCAGCCTTGGCGATGAGCTGGGATCAGTTTTTGGAGATGTTGTTTCCTCTTTTTCTGTTGCCGTTCCCTCCATCTCTAAGAGTCTGAGGTACAAACGGGGGCACAAACTACTTCCCTTTCTCGCAACATGATTTAAATAACCCTGGCTGATTTCCCTCTCTCTCTAACCCAGGGGTCACTGGACAATGATCAGGAGCAGGAACCCTGGCTGATTTTCCCCTCTCTCTAACCCAGGGGTCACTGGGCAGTGATCAGGAGCAGGAACCCTGCCTGATTTCCCCTCTCTCTAACCCAGGGATCACTGGACAGAGATCAGGAGCACGAACCCTGGCTCATTTCCCCTCTCTCTCTAACCCAGGGTTCACTGGACTGTAATCAGGAGCAGGAACCCTGGCTGCTTTCACCTCTCTCTCTAACCCAAGGGTCGTTGGACAGTGATCAGGAGCACGAACCCTGGCTGATTTCCCCTGTCTCTAACCCAGGGGTCACTGGACTGTGATCAGGAGCAGGAACCCTGGCTGATTTCCCCTCTCTCTCTAACCCAGGGGTCACTGGACAGTGATCAGGAGCAGGAACCCTGGCTGATTTCCCCTCTCTCTCTAACCCAGGGGTCACTGGACAGTGATCAGGAGCAGGAACCCTGGCTGGTTCCCCCTCTCTCTAACTCAGGGGTCACTGGATAGTGATCAGGAGCTGGAACCCGGGCTGGTTTCCCCTCTCTCTAACCCAGGGGTTAATGGACAATGATCAGGAGCAGGAACTCTCGCTGATTTCCCTCTCTCTCTAACCAGGGGTCACTGGATAGTGATCAGGAGCATGAACCCTGGCTGATTTCACCTGTCTCTCTAACCCAGGGGTCACTGGACAATGATCAGGAGCAGGAACCCTGGCTGATTTCCCCTCTCTCTAACCCAGGAGTCACTGGACAATGATCAGGAGCATGAACCCTGGATGGTTCCCCCTCTCTCTAGGTCACTGGATAGTGATCAGGAGCTGGAACCCGGGCTGATTTCCCCTCTCTCTAACCCAGGGGTCACTGGACAATGATCAGGAGCAGGAACCCTGGCTGGTTCCCCCTCTCTCTAACCCAGGGGTCACTGGACTGTAATCAGGAGCACGAACCCTGGCTGATTTCCCCTCTCTCTAACCCAGGGTTCACTGGACTGTAATCAGGAGCTGGAATCCGGGCTGATTTCCCCTCTCTCTAATCCAGGAGTCACTGGACAGTGATCAGGAGCACGAACCCTGGCTGATTTCCCTCTCTCTCTCACCCAGGTGTCACTGGACTGTGATCAGGAGCAGGAACCCTGGCTGATTTCCCTCTCTCTCTATCCCAGGGGTCACTGGACTGTGATCAGGAGCAGGAACCCCAGCTGATTTCCTCTCTCTCTAACTCAGGGGTCACTGGGCAGTGATCAGCAGCAGGAACCCAGGCTGATTGCCCTCTCTCTCTAAACCAGGGGTCACTGGACTGTGATCAGGAGCAGGAACCCTGGCTGATTTCCCCTCTCTCTAACCCAGGGGTCACTGGGCAGTGATCAGGAGCAGGAACCCTGGCTGATTTCCCCTCTCTCTAACCCAGGGGTCACTGGGCAGTGATCAGGAGCAGAAACCCTGGCTGATTTCCCCTCTCTAACCCAGGGGTCACTGGACAGTGATCAGGAGCAGGAACCCTGGCTGAATTCCCCTCTCTCTCTAACCCAGCGTTCACTGGGCAGTGATCAGGAGCAGGAACACTGGCTGATTTCCCTCTCTCTCTAACCCAGGGGTCACTGGGCAGTGATCAGGAGCAGGAATCCTGGCTGATTTCACCTCTCTCTAACCCAGGGGTCAGTGGATAGTGATCAGGAGCATGAACCCTGGCTGATTTCCCCTCTCTCTAACCCAGGGTTCACTGGACTGTGATCAGGAGCAGGAATCCTGGCTGATTTCCCTCTCTCTCTAACCCAGGGGTCAGTGGATAGTGATCAGGAGCATGAACCCTGGCTGATTTCCCTCTCTCTCTAACCCAGGGTTCACTGTGCAGTGATCAGGAGCAGGAACCCTGGCTGATTTCCCTCTCTCTCTAACCCAGGGGTCACTGGGCAGTGATCAGGAGCTGGAACCCTGGCTGATTTCCCTCTCTCTCTAACCCAGGGGTCACTGGACTGTGATCAGAAGCATGAACCCCGGCTGATTTTCCCTCTCTCTAACCCAGGGGTCACTGGACTGTGATCAGGAGCATGAACCCTGGCTGATTTCGCTCTCTCTCTAACCCAGGGGTCACTGGACTGTGATCAGGAGCAGGAACCCTGGCTGATTTCCCTCTCTCTCTAACCCAGGGGTTACTGGACTGTGATCAGGAGCAGGAACCCTGGCTGATTTCCCCTCTCTCTAACCCAGGGATCTCTGGATAGTGATCAGGGGCAGGAACCCTGGCTGATTTCCCCTCTCTAACCCAGGAGTCACTGGACAGTGATCAGGAGCATGAACCTTGGCTGATTTCCCCTCTCTCTCTAACCCAGGGGTCACTGGACTGTGATCAGGAGCAGGAACCCAGGCTGATTTCCACTCTCTCAACCCAGGGTTCACTGGACAATGATCAGGAGCAGGAACCCTGGCTGATTTCCCCTCTCTCTAACCCAGGGGTCACTGGGCAGTGATCAGGAGCAGGAACCCTGGCTGATTTCACCTCTCTCTCTAACCCAGGGGTCACTGGACAGTGATCAGGAGCAGGAACCCTGGCTGATTTCCCTCTCTCTCTAACCCAGGGGTCACTGGGCAGTGATCAGGAGCAGGAACCCTGGCTGATTTCACCTCTCTCTCTAACCCAGGGGTCACTGGACAGTGATCAGGAGCAGGAACCCTGGCTGATTTCCCTCTCTCTCTAACCCAGGGGTCACTGGGCAGTGATCAGGAGCAGGAACCCTGGCTGATTTCCCCTCTCTCTAACCCAGGGGTCACTGGGCAGTGATCAGGAGCAGGAACCCTGGCTGATTTCCCCTCTCTCTAACCCAGGGGTCACTGGACAGCAATCAGGAGCAGGAACCCTGGCTGATTCCCCCTCTCTCCAAGCCAGTGGTCATTGGGCAGTGATCAGGAGCAGGTACCCTGGCTGATTTCCCCTCTCTCTCTAACCCAGGGGTCACTGGACTGTGATCAGGAGCAGGAACCCTGGCTGATTTCACCTCTCTCTCTAACCCAGGGGTCACTGGACAGTGATCAGGAGCAAGAACCCTGGCTGATTTCCCCTCTCTCTCTAACCCAGGGTTCACTGGACTGTAATCAGGAGCAGGAACCCTGGCTGCTTTCACCTCTCTCTCTAACCCAAGGGTCGTTGGACAGTGATCAGGAGCACGAACCCTGGCTGTTTTCCCCTCTCTCTAACCCAGGGGTCACTGGACTGTGATCAGGAGCAGGAACCCTGGCTGATTTCCCCTCTCTCTCTAACCCAGGGGTCACTGGACAGTGATCAGGAGCAGGAACCCTGGCTGATTTCCCCTCTCTCTCTAACCCAGGGGTCACTGGACAGTGATCAGGAGCAGGAACCCTGGCTGGTTCCCCCTCTCTCTAACTCAGGGGTCACTGGATAGTGATCAGGAGCTGGAACCCGGGCTGGTTTCCCCTCTCTCTAACCCAGGGGTTAATGGACAATGATCAGGAGCAGGAACTCTCGCTGATTTCCCTCTCTCTCTAACCAGGGGTCACTGGACTGTAATCAGGAGCAGGAACCCTGGCTGATTTCCCCTCTCTCTAACCCAGGGTTCACTGGAATGTAATCAGGAGCTGGAACCCGGGCTGATTTCCCCTCTCTCTAACCCAGGGTTCACTGGACAGTGATCAGGAGCACGAACCCTGGATGGTTCCCCCTCTCTCTAACCCAGGGTTCACTGGAATGTAATCAGGAGCTGGAACCCTGGCTGATTTCCCCTCTCTCTAACCCAGGAGTCACTGGACAGTGATCAGGAGCACGAACCCTGGCTGATTTCCCTCTCTCTCTCACCCAGGTGTCACTGGACTGTGATCAGGAGCAGGAACCCTGGCTGATTTCCCTCTCTCTCTATCCCAGGGGTCACTGGACTGTGATCAGGAGCAGGAACCCCAGCTGATTTCCTCTCTCTCTAACTCAGGGGTCACTGGGCAGTGATCAGCAGCAGGAACCCAGGCTGATTTCCACTCTCTCTCACCCAGGTGTCACTGGACTGTGATCAGGAGCAGGAACCCTGGCTGATTTCCCTCTCTCTCTAAACCAGGGGTCACTGGACTGTGATCAGGAGCAGGAACCCTGGCTGATTTCCCCTCTCTCTAACCCAGGGGTCACTGGGCAGTGATCAGGAGCAGGAACCCTGGCTGATTTCCCCTCTCTCTAACCCAGGGGTCACTGGGCAGTGATCAGGAGCAGAAACCCTGGCTGATTTCCCCTCTCTAACCCAGGGGTCACTGGACAGTGATCAGGAGCAGGAACCCTGGCTGAATTCCCCTCTCTCTCTAACCCAGGGGTCACTGGGCAGTGATCAGGAGCAGGAACCCAGGCTGATTTCCACTCTCTCTCACCCAGGGTTCACTGGGCAGTGATCAGGAGCAGGAACACTGGCTGATTTCCCTCTCTCTCTAACCCAGGGGTCACTGGGCAGTGATCAGGAGCAGGAATCCTGGCTGATTTCACCTCTCTCTAACCCAGGGGTCAGTGGATAGTGATCAGGAGCATGAACCCTGGCTGATTTCCCCTCTCTCTAACCCAGGGTTCACTGGACTGTGATCAGGAGCAGGAATCCTGGCTGATTCCCCTCTCTCTCTAACCCAGGGGTCAGTGGATAGTGATCAGGAGCATGAACCCTGGCTGATTTCCCCTCTCTCTAACCCAGGGGTCACTGGACTGTGATCAGGAGCAGGAACCCTGGCTGATTTCCCCTCTCTCTAACCCAGGGGTCACTGGGCAGTGATCAGGAGCAGGAACCCTGGCTGATTTCCCCTCTCTCTAACCCAGGGGTCACTGGGCAGTGATCAGGAGCAGAAACCCTGGCTGATTTCCCCTCTCTAACCCAGGGGTCACTGGACAGTGATCAGGAGCAGGAACCCTGGCTGAATTCCCCTCTCTCTCTAACCCAGGGGTCACTGGGCAGTGATCAGGAGCAGGAACCCAGGCTGATTTCCACTCTCTCTCACCCAGGGTTCACTGGGCAGTGATCAGGAGCAGGAACACTGGCTGATTTCCCTCTCTCTCTAACCCAGGGGTCACTGGGCAGTGATCAGGAGCATGAACCCTGGCTGATTTCCCCTCTCTCTAACCCAGGGGTCACTGGACTGTGATCAGGAGCATGAACCCTGGCTGATTTCCCTCTCTCTCTAACCCAGGGGTCACTGGGCAGTGATCAGGAGCTGGAACCCCGGCTGATTTTCCCTCTCTCTAACCCAGGGGTCACTGGACTGTGATCAGGAGCATGAACCCTGGCTGATTTCGCTCTCTCTCTAACCCAGGGGTCACTGCACTGTGATCAGGAGCAGGAACCCTGGCTGATTTCCCTCTCTCTCTAACCCAGGGGTCACTGGACTGTGATCAGGAGCAGGAACCCTGGCTGATTTCCCCTCTCTCTAACCCAGGGATCTCTGGATAGTGATCAGGAGCAGGAACCCTGGCTGATTTCCCCTCTCTAACCCAGGAGTCACTGGACAGTGATCAGGAGCATGAACCCTGGCTGATTTCCCCTCTCTCTCTAACCCAGGGGTCACTGGACTGTGATCAGGAGCAGGAACCCAGGCTGATTTCCACTCTCCCAACCCAGGGTTCACTGGACAATGATCAGGAGCAGGAACCCTGGCTGATTTCCCCTCTCTCTAACCCAGGGGTCACTGGGCAGTGATCAGGAGCAGGAACCCTGGCTGATTTCACCTCTCTCTCTAACCCAGGGGTCACTGGACAGTGATCAGGAGCAGGAACCCTGGCTGATTTCCCTCTCTCTCTAACCCAGGGGTCACTGGGCAGTGATCAGGAGCAGGAACCCTGGCTGATTTCACCTCTCTCTCTAACCCAGGGGTCACTGGACAGTGATCAGGAGCAGGAACCCTGGCTGATTTCCCTCTCTCTCTAACCCAGGGGTCACTGGGCAGTGATCAGGAGCAGGAACCCTGGCTGATTTCCCCTCTCTCTAACCCAGGGGTCACTGGGCAGTGATCAGGAGCAGGAACCCTGGCTGATTTCCCCTCTCTCTAACCCAGGGGTCACTGGACAGCGATCAGGAGCAGGAACCCTGGCTGATTCCCCCTCTCTCCAAGCCAGTGGTCATTGGGCAGTGATCAGGAGCAGGTACCCTGGCTGATTTCCCCTCTCTCTCTAACCCAGGGGTCACTGGACTGTGATCAGGAGCAGGAACCCTGGCTGATTTCCCCTCTCTCTCTAACCCAGGGGTCACTGGACAGTGATCAGGAGCAGGAACCCTGGCTGATTTCCCCTCTCTCTCTAACCCAGGGGTCACTGGACAGTGATCAGGAGCAGGAACCCTGGCTGGTTCCCCCTCTCTCTAACTCAGGGGTCACTGGATAGTGATCAGGAGCTGGAACCCGGGCTGGTTTCCCCTCTCTCTAACCCAGGGGTTAATGGACAATGATCAGGAGCAGGAACTCTCGCTGATTTCCCTCTCTCTCTAACCAGGGGTCACTGGATAGTGATCAGGAGCATGAACCCTGGCTGATTTCACCTGTCTCTCTAACCCAGGGGTCACTGGACAATGATCAGGAGCAGGAACCCTGGCTGATTTCCCCTCTCTCTAACCCAGGAGTCACTGGACTGTGATCAGGAGCAGGAACCCTGGCTGATTTCCCCTCTCTCTAACCCATGGGTCACTGAACAATGATCAGGAGCATGAACCCTGGATGGTTCCCCCTCTCTCTAGGTCACTGGATAGTGATCAGGAGCTGGAACCCGGGCTGATTTCCCCTCTCTCTAACCCAGGGGTCACTGGACAATGATCAGGAGCAGGAACCCTGGCTGGTTCCCCCTCTCTCTAACCCAGGGTTCACTGGACTGTAATCAGGAGCAGGAACCCTGGCTGATTTCCCCTCTCTCTAACCCAGGGTTCACTGGACTGTAATCAGGAGCTGGAACCCGGGCTGATTTCCCCTCTCTCTAACCCAGGAGTCACTGGACAGTGATCAGGAGCACGAACCCTGGCTGATTTCCCTCTCTCTCTCACCCAGGTGTCACTGGACTGTGATCAGGAGCAGGAACCCTGGCTGATTTCCCTCTCTCTCTATCCCAGGGGTCACTGGATAGTGATCAGGAGCAGGAACCCCGGCTGATTTCCTCTCTCTCTAACTCAGGGGTCACTGGGCAGTGATCAGCAGCAGGAACCCAGGCTGATTGCCCTCTCTCTCTAAACCAGGGGTCACTGGACTGTGATCAGGAGCAGGAACCCCGGCTGATTTCCTCTCTCTCTAACTCAGGGGTCACTGGGCAGTGATCAGCAGCAGGAACCCAGGCTGATTGCCCTCTCTCTCTAAACCAGGGGTCACTGGACTGTGATCAGGAGCAGGAACCCTGGCTGATTTCCCCTCTCTCTAACCCAGGGGTCACTGGGCAGTGATCAGGAGCAGGAACCCTGGCTGATTTCCCCTCTCTCTAACCCAGGGGTCACTGGGCAGTGATCAGGAGCAGAAACCCTGGCTGATTTCCCCTCTCTAACCCAGGGGTCACTGGACAGTGATCAGGAGCAGGAACCCTGGCTGAATTCCCCTCTCTCTCTAACCCAGGGATCACTGGGCAGTGATCAGGAGCAGGAACACTGGCTGATTTCCCTCTCTCTCTAACCCAGGGGTCACTGGGCAGTGATCAGGAGCAGGAATCCTGGCTGATTTCACCTCTCTCTAACCCAGGGGTCAGTGGATAGTGATCAGGAGCATGAACCCTGGCTGATTTCGCTCTCTCTCTAACCCAGGGGTCACTGGACTGTGATCAGGAGCAGGAACCCTGGCTGATTTCCCTCTCTCTCTAACCCAGGGGTTACTGGACTGTGATCAGGAGCAGGAACCCTGGCTGATTTCCCCTCTCTCTAACCCAGGGATCTCTGGATAGTGATCAGGAGCAGGAACCCTGGCTGATTTCCCCTCTCTAACCCAGGAGTCACTGGACAGTGATCAGGAGCATGAACCTTGGCTGATTTCCCCTCTCTCTCTAACCCAGGGGTCACTGGACTGTGATCAGGAGCAGGAACCCAGGCTGATTTCCACTCTCTCAACCCAGGGTTCACTGGACAATGATCAGGAGCAGGAACCCTGGCTGATCTCCCCTCTCTCTAACCCAGGGGTCACTGGGCAGTGATCAGGAGCAGGAACCCTGGCTGATTTCACCTCTCTCTCTAACCCAGGGGTCACTGGACAGTGATCAGGAGCAGGAACCCTGGCTGATTTCCCTCTCTCTCTAACCCAGGGGTCACTGGGCAGTGATCAGGAGCAGGAACCCTGGCTGATTTCACCTCTCTCTCTAACCCAGGGGTCACTGGACAGTGATCAGGAGCAGGAACCCTGGCTGATTTCCCTCTCTCTCTAACCCAGGGGTCACTGGGCAGTGATCAGGAGCAGGAACCCTGGCTGATTTCCCCTCTCTCTAACCCAGGGGTCACTGGGCAGTGATCAGGAGCAGGAACCCTGGCTGATTTCCCCTCTCTCTAACCCAGGGGTCACTGGACAGCAATCAGGAGCAGGAACCCTGGCTGATTCCCCCTCTCTCCAAGCCAGTGGTCATTGGGCAGTGATCAGGAGCAGGTACCCTGGCTGATTTCCCCTCTCTCTCTAACCCAGGGGTCACTGGACTGTGATCAGGAGCAGGAACCCTGGCTGATTTCACCTCTCTCTCTAACCCAGGGGTCACTGGACAGTGATCAGGAGCAAGAACCCTGGCTGATTTCCCCTCTCTCTCTAACCCAGGGTTCACTGGACTGTAATCAGGAGCAGGAACCCTGGCTGCTTTCACCTCTCTCTCTAACCCAAGGGTCGTTGGACAGTGATCAGGAGCACGAACCCTGGCTGTTTTCCCCTCTCTCTAACCCAGGGGTCACTGGACTGTGATCAGGAGCAGGAACCCTGGCTGATTTCCCCTCTCTCTCTAACCCAGGGGTCACTGGACAGTGATCAGGAGCAGGAACCCTGGCTGATTTCCCCTCTCTCTCTAACCCAGGGGTCACTGGACAGTGATCAGGAGCAGGAACCCTGGCTGGTTCCCCCTCTCTCTAACTCAGGGGTCACTGGATAGTGATCAGGAGCTGGAACCCGGGCTGGTTTCCCCTCTCTCTAACCCAGGGGTTAATGGACAATGATCAGGAGCAGGAACTCTCGCTGATTTCCCTCTCTCTCTAACCAGGGGTCACTGGACTGTAATCAGGAGCAGGAACCCTGGCTGATTTCCCCTCTCTCTAACCCAGGGTTCACTGGACTGTAATCAGGAGCTGGAACCCGGGCTGATTTCCCCTCTCTCTAACCCAGGAGTCACTGGACAGTGATCAGGAGCACGAACCCTGGCTGATTTCCCTCTCTCTCTCACCCAGGTGTCACTGGACTGTGATCAGGAGCAGGAACCCTGGCTGATTTCCCTCTCTCTCTATCCCAGGGGTCACTGGACTGTGATCAGGAGCAGGAACCCCAGCTGATTTCCTCTCTCTCTAACCCAGGGGTCACTGGACTGTGATCAGGAGCAGGAACCCTGGCTGATTTCCCCTCTCTCTAACCCAGGGGTCACTGGGCAGTGATCAGGAGCAGGAACCCTGGCTGATTTCCCCTCTCTCTAACCCAGGGGTCACTGGGCAGTGATCAGGAGCAGAAACCCTGGCTGATTTCCCCTCTCTAACCCAGGGGTCACTGGACAGTGATCAGGAGCAGGAACCCTGGCTGAATTCCCCTCTCTCTCTAACCCAGGGGTCACTGGGCAGTGATCAGGAGCAGGAACCCAGGCTGATTTCCACTCTCTCTCACCCAGGGTTCACTGGGCAGTGATCAGGAGCAGGAAAACTGGCTGATTTCCCTCTCTCTCTAACCCAGGGGTCACTGGGCAGTGATCAGGAGCAGGAATCCTGGCTGATTTCACCTCTCTCTAACCCAGGGGTCAGTGGATAGTGATCAGGAGCATGAACCCTGGCTGATTTCCCCTCTCTCTAACCCAGGGTTCACTGGACTGTGATCAGGAGCAGGAATCCTGGCTGATTTCCCTCTCTCTCTAACCCAGGGGTCAGTGGATAGTGATCAGGAGCATGAACCCTGGCTGATTTCCCCTCTCTCTAACCCAGGGGTCACTGGACTGTGATCAGGAGCAGGAACCCTGGCTGATTTCCCCTCTCTCTAACCCAGGGGTCACTGGGCAGTGATCAGGAGCAGGAACCCTGGCTGATTTCCCCTCTCTCTAACCCAGGGGTCACTGGGCAGTGATCAGGAGCAGAAACCCTGGCTGATTTCCCCTCTCTAACCCAGGGGTCACTGGACAGTGATCAGGAGCAGGAACCCTGGCTGAATTCCCCTCTCTCTCTAACCCAGGGGTCACTGGGCAGTGATCAGGAGCAGGAACCCAGGCTGATTTCCACTCTCTCTCACCCAGGGTTCACTGGGCAGTGATCAGGAGCAGGAACACTGGCTGATTCCCCTCTCTCTCTAACCCAGGGGTCACTGGGCAGTGATCAGGAGCAGGAATCCTGGCTGATTTCACCTCTCTCTAACCCAGGGGTCAGTGGATAGTGATCAGGAGCATGAACCCTGGCTGATTTCCCCTCTCTCTAACCCAGGGTTCACTGGACTGTGATCAGGAGCAGGAATCCTGGCTGATTTCCCTCTCTCTCTAACCCAGGGGTCAGTGGATAGTGATCAGGAGCATGAACCCTGGCTGATTTCCCCTCTCTCTAACCCAGGGGTCACTGGACTGTGATCAGGAGCATGAACCCTGGCTGATTTCCCTCTCTCTCTAACCCAGGGTTCACTGTGCAGTGATCAGGAGCAGGAACCCTGGCTGATTTCCCTCTCTCTCTAACCCAGGGGTCACTGGGCAGTGATCAGGAGCTGGAACCCCGGCTGATTTTCCCTCTCTCTAACCCAGGGGTCACTGGACTGTGATCAGGAGCATGAACCCTGGCTGATTTCGCTCTCTCTCTAACCCAGGGGTCACTGCACTGTGATCAGGAGCAGGAACCCTGGCTGATTTCCCTCTCTCTCTAACCCAGGGGTCACTGGACTGTGATCAGGAGCAGGAACCCTGGCTGATTTCCCCTCTCTCTAACCCAGGGATCTCTGGATAGTGATCAGGAGCAGGAACCCTGGCTGATTTCCCCTCTCTAACCCAGGAGTCACTGGACAGTGATCAGGAGCATGAACCCTGGCTGATTTCCCCTCTCTCTCTAACCCAGGGGTCACTGGACTGTGATCAGGAGCAGGAACCCAGGCTGATTTCCACTCTCCCAACCCAGGGTTCACTGGACAATGATCAGGAGCAGGAACCCTGGCTGATTTCCCCTCTCTCTAACCCAGGGGTCACTGGGCAGTGATCAGGAGCAGGAACCCTGGCTGATTTCACCTCTCTCTCTAACCCAGGGGTCACTGGACAGTGATCAGGAGCAGGAACCCTGGCTGATTTCCCTCTCTCTCTAACCCAGGGGTCACTGGGCAGTGATCAGGAGCAGGAACCCTGGCTGATTTCACCTCTCTCTCTAACCCAGGGGTCACTGGACAGTGATCAGGAGCAGGAACCCTGGCTGATTTCCCTCTCTCTCTAACCCAGGGGTCACTGGGCAGTGATCAGGAGCAGGAACCCTGGCTGATGTCCCCTCTCTCTAACCCAGGGGTCACTGGGCAGTGATCAGGAGCAGGAACCCTGGCTGATTTCCCCTCTCTCTAACCCAGGGGTCACTGGACAGCGATCAGGAGCAGGAACCCTGGCTGATTCCCCCTCTCTCCAAGCCAGTGGTCATTGGGCAGTGATCAGGAGCAGGTACCCTGGCTGATTTCCCCTCTCTCTCTAACCCAGGGGTCACTGGACTGTGATCAGGAGCAGGAACCCTGGCTGATTTCCCCTCTCTCTCTAACCCAGGGGTCACTGGACAGTGATCAGGAGCAGGAACCCTGGCTGATTTCCCCTCTCTCTCTAACCCAGGGGTCACTGGACAGTGATCAGGAGCAGGAACCCTGGCTGGTTCCCCCTCTCTCTAACCCAGGGGTTAATGGACAATGATCAGGAGCAGGAACTCTCGCTGATTTCCCTTTCTCTCTAACCAGGGGTCACTGGATAGTGATCAGGAGCATGAACCCTGGCTGATTTCACCTGTCTCTCTAACCCAGGGGTCACTGGACAATGATCAGGAGCAGGAACCCTGGCTGATTTCCCCTCTCTCTAACCCAGGAGTCACTGGACTGTGATCAGGAGCAGGAACCCTGGCTGATTTCCCCTCTCTCTAACCCATGGGTCACTGGACAATGATCAGGAGCATGAACCCTGGATGGTTCCCCCTCTCTCTAGGTCACTGGATAGTGATCAGGAGCTGGAACCCGGGCTGATTTCCCCTCTCTCTAACCCAGGGGTCACTGGACAATGATCAGGAGCAGGAACCCTGGCTGGTTCCCCCTCTCTCTAACCCAGGGTTCACTGGACTGTAATCAGGAGCAGGAACCCTGGCTGATTTCCCCTCTCTCTAACCCAGGGTTCACTGGAATGTGATCAGGAGCAGGAATCCTGGCTGATTTCCCTCTCTCTCTAACCCAGGGGTCAGTGGATAGTGATCAGGAGCATGAACCCTGGCTGATTTCCCCTCTCTCTAACCCAGGGGTCACTGGACTGTGATCAGGAGCATGAACCCTGGCTGATTTCCCTCTCTCTCTAACCCAGGGTTCACTGTGCAGTGATCAGGAGCAGGAACCCTGGCTGATTTCCCTCTCTCTCTAACCCAGGGGTCACTGGGCAGTGATCAGGAGCTGGAACCCCGGCTGATTTTCCCTCTCTCTAACCCAGGGGTCACTGGACTGTGATCAGGAGCATGAACCCTGGCTGATTTCGCTCTCTCTCTAACCCAGGGGTCACTGCACTGTGATCAGGAGCAGGAACCCTGGCTGATTTCCCTCTCTCTCTAACCCAGGGGTCACTGGACTGTGATCAGGAGCAGGAACCCTGGCTGATTTCCCCTCTCTCTAACCCAGGGATCACTGGATAGTGATCAGGAGCAGGAACCCTGGCTGATTTCCCCTCTCTAACCCAGGAGTCACTGGACAGTGATCAGGAGCATGAACCCTGGCTGATTTCCCCTCTCTCTCTAACCCAGGGGTCACTGGACTGTGATCAGGAGCAGGAACCCAGGCTGATTTCCACTCTCCCAACCCAGGGTTCACTGGACAATGATCAGGAGCAGGAACCCTGGCTGATTTCCCCTCTCTCTAACCCAGGGGTCACTGGGCAGTGATCAGGAGCAGGAACCCTGGCTGATTTCACCTCTCTCTCTAACCCAGGGGTCACTGGACAGTGATCAGGAGCAGGAACCCTGGCTGATTTCCCTCTCTCTCTAACCCAGGGGTCACTGGGCAGTGATCAGGAGCAGGAACCCTGGCTGATTTCACCTCTCTCTCTAACCCAGGGGTCACTGGACAGTGATCAGGAGCAGGAACCCTGGCTGATTTCCCTCTCTCTCTAACCCAGGGGTCACTGGGCAGTGATCAGGAGCAGGAACCCTGGCTGATGTCCCCTCTCTCTAACCCAGGGGTCACTGGGCAGTGATCAGGAGCAGGAACCCTGGCTGATTTCCCCTCTCTCTAACCCAGGGGTCACTGGACAGCGATCAGGAGCAGGAACCCTGGCTGATTCCCCCTCTCTCCAAGCCAGTGGTCATTGGGCAGTGATCAGGAGCAGGTACCCTGGCTGATTTCCCCTCTCTCTCTAACCCAGGGGTCACTGGACTGTGATCAGGAGCAGGAACCCTGGCTGATTTCCCCTCTCTCTCTAACCCAGGGGTCACTGGACAGTGATCAGGAGCAGGAACCCTGGCTGATTTCCCCTCTCTCTCTAACCCAGGGGTCACTGGACAGTGATCAGGAGCAGGAACCCTGGCTGGTTCCCCCTCTCTCTAACTCAGGGGTCACTGGATAGTGATCAGGAGCTGGAACCCGGGCTGGTTTCCCCTCTCTCTAACCCAGGGGTTAATGGACAATGATCAGGAGCAGGAACTCTCGCTGATTTCCCTTTCTCTCTAACCAGGGGTCACTGGATAGTGATCAGGAGCATGAACCCTGGCTGATTTCACCTGTCTCTCTAACCCAGGGGTCACTGGACAATGATCAGGAGCAGGAACCCTGGCTGATTTCCCCTCTCTCTAACCCAGGAGTCACTGGACTGTGATCAGGAGCAGGAACCCTGGCTGATTTCCCCTCTCTCTAACCCATGGGTCACTGGACAATGATCAGGAGCATGAACCCTGGATGGTTCCCCCTCTCTCTAGGTCACTGGATAGTGATCAGGAGCTGGAACCCGGGCTGATTTCCCCTCTCTCTAACCCAGGGGTCACTGGACAATGATCAGGAGCAGGAACCCTGGCTGGTTCCCCCTCTCTCTAACCCAGGGTTCACTGGACTGTAATCAGGAGCAGGAACCCTGGCTGATTTCCCCTCTCTCTAACCCAGGGTTCACTGGACTGTAATCAGGAGCTGGAACCCGGGCTGATTTCCCCTCTCTCTAACCCAGGAGTCACTGGACAGTGATCAGGAGCATGAACCCGGGCTGATTTCACCTCTCTCTCTAACCCAGGAGTCACTGGACAGTGATCAGGAGCACGAACCCTGGCTGATTTCCCTCTCTCTCTCACCCAGGTGTCACTGGACTGTGATCAGGAGCAGGAACCCTGGCTGATTTCCCTCTCTCTCTATCCCAGGGGTCACTGGATAGTGATCAGGAGCAGGAACCCCGGCTGATTTCCTCTCTCTCTAACTCAGGGGTCACTGGGCAGTGATCAGCAGCAGGAACCCAGGCTGATTGCCCTCTCTCTCTAAACCAGGGGTCACTGGACTGTGATCAGGAGCAGGAACCCCGGCTGATTTCCTCTCTCTCTAACTCAGGGGTCACCGGGCAGTGATCAGCAGCAGGAACCCAGGCTGATTGCCCTCTCTCTCTAAACCAGGGGTCACTGGACTGTGATCAGGAGCAGGAACCCTGGCTGATTTCCCCTCTCTCTAACCCAGGGGTCACTGGGCAGTGATCAGGAGCAGGAACCCTGGCTGATTTCCCCTCTCTCTAACCCAGGGGTCACTGGGCAGTGATCAGGAGCAGAAACCCTGGCTGATTTCCCCTCTCTAACCCAGGGGTCACTGGACAGTGATCAGGAGCAGGAACCCTGGCTGAATTCCCCTCTCTCTCTAACCCAGGGTTCACTGGGCAGTGATCAGGAGCAGGAACACTGGCTGATTTCCCTCTCTCTCTAACCCAGGGGTCACTGGGCAGTGATCAGGAGCAGGAATCCTGGCTGATTTCACCTCTCTCTAACCCAGGGGTCAGTGGATAGTGATCAGGAGCATGAACCCTGGCTGATTTCCCCTCTCTCTAACCCAGGGTTCACTGGACTGTGATCAGGAGCAGGAATCCTGGCTGATTTCCCTCTCTCTCTAACCCAGGGGTCAGTGGATAGTGATCAGGAGCATGAACCCTGGCTGATTTCCCTCTCTCTCTAACCCAGGGTTCACTGTGCAGTGATCAGGAGCAGGAACCCTGGCTGATTTCCCTCTCTCTCTAACCCAGGGGTCACTGGGCAGTGATCAGGAGCTGGAACCCTGGCTGATTTCCCTCTCTCTCTAACCCAGGGGTCACTGGACTGTGATCAGGAGCATGAACCCCGGCTGATTTTCCCTCTCTCTAACCCAGGGGTCACTGGACTGTGATCAGGAGCATGAACCCTGGCTGATTTCGCTCTCTCTCTAACCCAGGGGTCACTGGACTGTGATCAGGAGCAGGAACCCTGGCTGATTTCCCTCTCTCTCTAACCCAGGGGTCACTGGACTGTGATCAGGAGCAGGAACCCTGGCTGATTTCCCCTCTCTCTAACCCAGGGATCTCTGGATAGTGATCAGGAGCAGGAACCTTGGCTGATTTCCCCTCTCTAACCCAGGAGTCACTGGACAGTGATCAGGAGCATGAACCTTGGCTGATTTCCCCTCTCTCTCTAACCCAGGGGTCACTGGACTGTGATCAGGAGCAGGAACCCAGGCTGATTTCCACTCTCTCAACCCAGGGTTCACTGGACAATGATCAGGAGCAGGAACCCTGGCTGATTTCCCCTCTCTCTAACCCAGGGGTCACTGGGCAGTGATCAGGAGCAGGAACCCTGGCTGATTTCACCTCTCTCTCTAACCCAGGGGTCATTGGACAGTGATCAGGAGCAGGAACCCTGGCTGATTTCCCTCTCTCTCTAACCCAGGGGTCACTGGGCAGTGATCAGGAGCAGGAACCCTGGCTGATTTCACCTCTCTCTCTAACCCAGGGGTCACTGGACAGTGATCAGGAGCAGGAACCCTGGCTGATTTCCCTCTCTCTCTAACCCAGGGGTCACTGGGCAGTGATCAGGAGCAGGAACCCTGGCTGATTTCCCCTCTCTCTAACCCAGGGGTCACTGGGCAGTGATCAGGAGCAGGAACCCTGGCTGATTTCCCCTCTCTCTAACCCAGGGGTCACTGGACAGCAATCAGGAGCAGGAACCCTGGCTGATTCCCCCTCTCTCCAAGCCAGTGGTCATTGGGCAGTGATCAGGAGCAGGTACCCTGGCTGATTTCCCCTCTCTCTCTAACCCAGGGGTCACTGGACTGTGATCAGGAGCAGGAACCCTGGCTGATTTCACCTCTCTCTCTAACCCAGGGGTCACTGGACAGTGATCAGGAGCAAGAACCCTGGCTGATTTCCCCTCTCTCTCTAACCCAGGGGTCACTGGACAGTGATCAGGAGCAGGAACCCTGGCTGATTTCCCCTCTCTCTCTAACCCAGGGGTCACTGGACAGTGATCAGGAGCAGGAACCCTGGCTGATTTCCCCTCTCTCTCTAACCCAGGGGTCACTGGACAGTGATCAGGAGCAGGAACCCTGGCTGGTTCCCCCTCTCTCTAACTCAGGGGTCACTGGATAGTGATCAGGAGCTGGAACCCGGGCTGGTTTCCCCTCTCTCTAACCCAGGGGTTAATGGACAATGATCAGGAGCAGGAACTCTCGCTGATTTCCCTCTCTCTCTAACCAGGGGTCACTGGACTGTAATCAGGAGCAGGAACCCTGGCTGATTTCCCCTCTCTCTAACCCAGGGTTCACTGCACTGTAATCAGGAGCTGGAACCCGGGCTGATTTCCCCTCTCTCTAACCCAGGAGTCACTGGACAGTGATCAGGAGCACGAACCCTGGCTGATTTCCCTCTCTCTCTCACCCAGGTGTCACTGGACTGTGATCAGGAGCAGGAACCCTGGCTGATTTCCCTCTCTCTCTAAACCAGGGGTCACTGGACTGTGATCAGGAGCAGGAACCCTGGCTGATTTCCTCTCTCTCTAACTCAGGGGTCACTGGGCAGTGATCAGCAGCAGGAACCCAGGCTGATTGCCCTCTCTCTCTAACCCAGGGGTCACTGGACTGTGATCAGGAGCAGGAACCCTGGCTGATTTCCTCTCTCTCTAACTCAGGGGTCACTGGGCAGTGATCAGCAGCAGGAACCCAGGCTGATTGCCCTCTCTCTCTAAACCAGGGGTCACTGGACTGTGATCAGGAGCAGGAACCCTGGCTGATTTCCCCTCTCTCTAACCCAGGGGTCACTGGGCAGTGATCAGGAGCAGGAACCCTGGCTGATTTCCCCTCTCTCTAACCCAGGGGTCACTGGGCAGTGATCAGGAGCAGAAACCCTGGCTGATTGCCCCTCTCTAACCCAGGGGTCACTGGACAGTGATCAGGAGCAGGAACCCTGGCTGAATTCCCCTCTCTCTCTAACCCAGGGGTCACTGGGCAGTGATCAGGAGCAGGAACCCAGGCTGATTTCCACTCTCTCTCACCCAGGGTTCACTGGGCAGTGATCAGGAGCAGGAACACTGGCTGATTTCCCTCTCTCTCTAACCCAGGGGTCACTGGGCAGTGATCAGGAGCAGGAATCCTGGCTGATTTCACCTCTCTCTAACCCAGGGGTCAGTGGATAGTGATCAGGAGCATGAACCCTGGCTGATTTCCCCTCTCTCTAACCCAGGGTTCACTGGACTGTGATCAGGAGCAGGAATCCTGGCTGATTTCCCTCTCTCTCTAACCCAGGGGTCAGTGGATAGTGATCAGGAGCATGAACCCTGGCTGATTTCCCCTCTCTCTAACCCAGGGGTCACTGGACTGTGATCAGGAGCATGAACCCTGGCTGATTTCCCTCTCTCTCTAACCCAGGGTTCACTGTGCAGTGATCAGGAGCAGGAACCCTGGCTGATTTCCCTCTCTCTCTAACCCAGGGGTCACTGGACTGTGATCAGGAGCATGAACCCTGGCTGATTTCGCTCTCTCTCTAACCCAGGGGTCACTGGACTGTGATCAGGAGCAGGAACCCTGGCTGATTTCCCTCTCTCTCTAACCCAGGGGTCACTGGACTGTGATCAGGAGCAGGAACCCTGGCTGATTTCCCCTCTCTCTAACCCAGGGATCTCTGGATAGTGATCAGGAGCAGGAACCCTGGCTGATTTCCCCTCTCTAACCCAGGAGTCACTGGACAGTGATCAGGAGCATGAACCCTGGCTGATTTCCCCTCTCTCTCTAACCCAGGGGTCACTGGACTGTGATCAGGAGCAGGAACCCAGGCTGATTTCCACTCTCTCAACCCAGGGTTCACTGGACAATGATCAGGAGCAGGAACCCTGGCTGATTTCCCCTCTCTCTAACCCAGGGGTCACTGGGCAGTGATCAGGAGCAGGAACCCTGGCTGATTTCACCTCTCTCTCTAACCCAGGGGTCACTGGACAGTGATCAGGAGCAGGAACCCTGGCTGATTTCCCTCTCTCTCTAACCCAGGGGTCACTGGGCAGTGATCAGGAGCAGGAACCCTGGCTGATTTCACCTCTCTCTCTAACCCAGGGGTCACTGGACAGTGATCAGGAGCAGGAACCCTGGCTGATTTCCCTCTCTCTCTAACCCAGGGGTCACTGGGCAGTGATCAGGAGCAGGAACCCTGGCTGATTTCCCCTCTCTCTAACCCAGGGGTCACTGGGCAGTGATCAGGAGCAGGAACCCTGGCTGATTTCCCCTCTCTCTAACCCAGGGGTCACTGGACAGCGATCAGGAGCAGGAACCCTGGCTGATTCCCCCTCTCTCCAAGCCAGTGGTCATTGGGCAGTGATCAGGAGCAGGTACCCTGGCTGATTTCCCCTCTCTCTCTAACCCAGGGGTCACTGGACTGTGATCAGGAGCAGGAACCCTGGCTGATTTCACCTCTCTCTCTAACCCAGGGGTCACTGGACAGTGATCAGGAGCAAGAACCCTGGCTGATTTCCCCTCTCTCTAACCCAGGGGTCACTGGACAATGATCAGGAGCAGGAACCCTGGCTGATTTCCCCTCTCTCTAACTCAGGGGTCACTGGACAGTGATCAGGAGCAGGAACCCTGGCTGATTTCCCCTCTCTCTAACCCAGGGGTCACTGGACAATGATCAGGAGCAGGAACCCAGGCTGAATTCCCCGCTCTCTAACCCAGTGGTCACTGGTCAGTGATCAGGAGCAGGAACCCTGGCTGATTTCCTCCTCTCTCTAACCCAGGAGTCACTGGGCAGTGATCAGGAGCAGGAACCCCGGCAGATTTCCCCCTCTCTCTAAACCAGGGGTCACTGGGCAGTGATCAGGAGCAGGAACCCTGGCTGATTTCCCCTCTTTCCAACCCAGGGGTCACTGGGCAGTGATCAGGAGCAGGAACCCTGGCTGATTTCCCCTCTTTCCAACCCAGTGGTCACTGGTCAGTGATCAGGAGCACGAACCCTGGCTGATTTCCTCCTCTCTCTAACCCAGGAGTCACTGGGCAGTGATCAGGAGCAGGAACCCCGGCTGATTTCCCCCTCTCTCTAACCCAGGGGTCACTGGACAGTGATCAGGAGCAGGAACCCTGGCTGATTTCCCTCTCTCTCTAACCCAGGGGTCACTGGGCAGTGATCAGGAGCAGGAACCCTGGCTGATTTCCCCTCTCTCTAACCCAGGGGTCACTGGGCAGTGATCAGGAGCAGGAACCCTGGCTGATTTCCCCTCTCTCTAACCCAGGGGTCACTGGACAGCGATCAGGAGCAGGAACCCTGGCTGATTCCCCCTCTCTCTAAGCCAGTGGTCATTGGGCAGTGATCAGGAGCAGGTACCCTGGCTGATTTCCCCTCTCTCTCTAACCCAGGGGTCACTGGACTGTGATCAGGAGCAGGAACCCTGGCTGATTTCACCTCTCTCTCTAACCCAGGGGTCACTGGACAGTGATCAGGAGCAAGAACCCTGGCTGATTTCCCCTCTCTCTAACCCAGGGGTCACTGGACAATGATCAGGAGCAGGAACCCTGGCTGATTTCCCCTCTCTCTAACTCAGGGGTCACTGGGCAGTGATCAGGAGCAGGAACCCTGGCTGATTTCACCTCTCTCTCTAACCCAGGGGTCACTGGACAGTGATCAGGAGCAAGAACCCTGGCTGATTTCCCCTCTCTCTAACCCAGGGGTCACTGGACAATGATCAGGAGCAGGAACCCTGGCTGATTTCCCCTCTCTCTAACTCAGGGGTCACTGGACAGTGATCAGGAGCAGGAACCCTGGCTGATTTCCCCTCTCTCTAACCCAGGGGTCACTGGACAATGATCAGGAGCAGGAACCCTGGCTGAATTCCCCGCTCTCTAACCCAGTGGTCACTGGTCAGTGATCAGGAGCAGGAACCCTGGCTGATTTCCTCCTCTCTCTAACCCAGGAGTCACTGGGCAGTGATCAGGAGCAGGAACCCCGGCTGATTTCCCCCTCTCTCTAAACCAGGGGTCACTGAGCAGTGATCAGGAGCAGGAACCCTGGCTGATTTCCCCTCTTTCCAACCCAGGGGTCACTGGGCGGTGATCAGGAGCAGGAACCCTGGCTGATTTCCCCTCTCTCAAACCCAGGAGTCACTGGACAGTAATCAGGAGCAGGAACCCTGGCTGATTTCCCATCTCTCTCTAACCCATGGGTCACTGGACAGTGATCAGGAGCAGGAATCCTGGCTGATTTCCCATCTCTCTAACACAGAGATCACTGGATAGTGATCAGGAGCGGGATAAGCATGGGATTGATCCGGGGCAATGGGGAGTGAGCGTGGCAGTAGGATTAGTTTGTGATTGATACAGGGCTAGAGGAGAGAGCTGGGCAGTGGGATTAGTTTGGGATTGATACAGGGCTATGGGGAGAGAGGGTGCAGTGGGATTAGTTTGGATATAACACAGGGCTATGGGGTGAAAGCAGGGCAGTGGACTTACGTTGGGGATTGATACAGGGCTATGGGGAGAGAGCGGGGCAGTGGGATTTGTTTGGGATTGATACAGGGCTATGGGGAGAAAGCGGGGCAGTGGGATTAATTTGGGGATTGATACAGGGCTATGGGGAGAAAGCGGGGCAGTGGGATTTGTTTGGATATAACACAGGGCTATGGGGAGAAAGCGGGCAGTGGGCTTACGTTGGGGATTGATACAGGGCTATGGGGAGAGAGCAGGGCAGTGGAAATAGTTTGTGATTGATACAGGGCTATGGGGAGAAAGCAGGGCAGTGGGATTAGTTTGGGGATTGATACAGGGCTATGGGGTGAAAGCAGGGCAGTCTGATTAGTTTGGGATTGATACAGGGTTATCGGGAGCGAGTGAGGCATTGGGAATAGTTTGGGATTGATACAGGGCTATGGGGAGAGAGCGGTGCAGTGGGATTTGTTTGGATATAACACAGGGCTATGGGGAGAAAGCAGGGCAGTGGACTTATGTTGGGGATTGATACAGGGCTATGGGGAGAGAGCGGGGCTGTGGGATTTGTTTCGGATTGATACAGAGCTATGGGGAGAAAGCGGGGCAGTGGGATTAATTTGGGGATTGATACAAGGCTATGGGGAGAAAGCGGGGCAGTGGGATTAGTTTGGATATAACACAGGGCTATGGGGAGAAAGCGGGCAGTGGGATTTGTTTGGATATAACACAGGGCTATGGGGAGAAAGCGGGCAGTGGGCTTACGTTGGGGATTGATACAGGGCTATGGGGAGAGTGCAGGGCAGTGGAAATAGTTTGTGATTGATACAGGGCTATGGGGAGAGAGCGCGGCAGTGGGATTACGTTGGGGACTGATACAGGGCTATGGGGAGAGAGCGGGGCAGTGGGATTAGGTTGGCGATTGATAAAGGGCTAACAGGAGAGAGCAGGGCAGTGGGATTAGTTTGGGACTGAGACAGAGGGTTGTCAAGTAGCTGTTCCTAGTCCACTTTGGACAGATCCTGCCTTATCATATTAAAATCGGCCTGTTGTTTGCTAAATTTCCCCACTGAACTCACGGTTAATCTGCTTTATCAAAACGTGCCTGGATCTCCTGGTATATTTCAATACTGAACCTCGGTAGATTAAATAAAAGTGTTACCGTGATTTGATTTAAATGAAGAGGAGGGATTCACATGCGGATGAATGTTGGTCTGCAGATATCTGGGTACACCTTAGAAAAATGAAGCAAATAAAAGACAATTAAAGTCTGTTCTGGGTATTCTTACTGAGATTTGAATGAATTTTAGGCCGTGAGACTCACTGTCTTATACACAGGAGTGAAGGATTACATCAAACAAAGATAATGGCCCTGAAATCATGGTCTCCGTACCAACGACTTAGGCCTTGGTAGAGGCCCCGCAAGTTCCGTGTTTCCGTCTGCGCTGTGTATGTGCTGAATCCCCGGACTTGCAATCTATCAAGGTTTGCTACAGAATCGATAGAGAAAAGCTCTCTTTAAACCAGCCCATCAAAAACTCCCAGGGCAGGAACAACACGGGTTAGATACAGAGTGAAGCTCCCTCTACACTGTCCCATCAAACACTCCCATGGCAGGGACTGCACGGGTCAGATACAGAGTAAAGCTCCCTCTATGCTGTCCCATTAAACACTCCCAAGGCAGGTACAGCACGGGTTAGATATAGAGTAATGCTCCCTCTACACTGTCCCATCAAACACTCCCAAGGCAGGTACCGCACAGGTTAGATACAGACAAAAGCCTCCCTCTACACTGTCCCATCAAACATTCCCAAGGCAGGTGCTGCACGGGTTAGATATATATAGTAATGCTCCCTCTACACTGTCCCATCAAACACTCCCAGGGCTATGGGGAGAGAACGTGGCAGTGGGGTTAGTTTGGGAATGATGCAGGGCTATGGGCGGAGACTGGGGCAGAGGGATTAGTTTGGAATTGATGCAGGGCTATGGGGGGAGAGCAGGGCAGTGGGATTAGTTTGGGATTGATTCAGGGCTATGGGGGGAGAGCAGGGCAGTGGGATTAGTTTGGGATTGATTCAGGGCTATGGGGGGAGAGCAGGGCAGTGGGATTAGTTTGGGATTGACTCAGGGCTATGGGGAGAGAGTGGGGCAGTGGGATTAGTTTGGGAATGATGCAGGGCTATGGGCAGACAGTGGTGCAGATGGATTAGTTTGGGATTGATGCAGGGCTATGGGGAGAGAGTGGGGCAGTGGGATTAGTTTGGGATTGATTCAGGGCTATGGGGGGAGAGCAGGGCAGTGGGGTTAGTTTGGGATCAAGACAGAGCTATGGGGGGAAAGCGAGGCACTGGGATTAGTTTGGGATTGATACAGGGCTATGGGGAGAGAGCGGGGCAGTGGGATTAGATTGGGGATTGATACAGGGCTATGGGGAGTCAGCAGGGCCGTGGGATTAGTTTGGGGATTGATACAGGGTATGGGGAGAGAGCGGGGCAGTGGGATTAGTTTGGGGATTGATACAGGGCTATGGGGAGAGAGCAGGGCAGTGGGATTAGTTTGGGGATTGATACAGGGCTATGGGGATAGAGCGGGGCAGTGGGATTAGTTTGGGATTGATACAGGGCTATGGGGAGAGAGCAGGGCAGTGGGATTAGTTTGGGATTGATAAAGGGCTATGGGGAGAGAGCGGGGCAGTGGGATTAGTTTGGGATTGATACAGGGCTATGGGGAGAGAGCGGGGCAGTGGGATTAGTTTGGGGATTGAAACAGGGCTTTGGGGAGAGAGCGGGGCATTGGGATTAGTTTGGGATTGATACAGGACTATGGGGAGAGAGTGGGGCTTTGGGATTAGTTTTGGATTCATACAGGGCTATCGGGAGTGAGCGGGGCACTGGGATTAGTTTGGGATTGATACAGGGCTATGGGGAGTGAGCGGGGCAGCTGGATTAGTTTGCGGATTGATACAGGGCTATGGGGAGAGAGCGGGGCAGTGGGATTAGTTTGGGGATTGATACAGGGCTATGGGGAGAGAGCGAGGCATTGGGAATAGTTTGGGATTGATACAGGGCTATCGGGAGAGATCGGGGCAGTGTGATTAGTTTGGGATTGATACAGGGCTATGGGGTTTTGTATATTCCACATGTCCTGTGCTTGAAGTCTCTGACATTGGCCAGACATTGTTTTAGCATTTCATTGTCTTGGGCTGTTTACTATGAACATCTTTACCTGTTTCTGATCTACACAGGATGCAACAGATCAGAAAAACCTCCATTCAACAATGCGAATTCCTGTCTCTGCAAAGACATCATGCTGTTCCACAATGCAGGAATGTCGCAAACAGCTTTTGATAGCTGAGATCAACTTTAACCATTCAAACCTTTCAGGTAAAGAAGCTTCTAGATTCCGAGCCACAAATTGAATCGTTTAAGACAGAAAGAATGTCACAGAAATGTGATTTATTGCAGTTATTTTACAATTTACAAATATACACACAATTTGTGTCACTGAATTATAAACAAAAAGCAGGCAAAGCTATGACTTAACAGAAATAAACACTTGTTTTTCTTCCTGGACAGCAAAACCAGTCAGACTGACTTGCAAATGTTTACTGATATGTTGACGTAAAGATTTATAATTGACCAATTTCGCTTCTAATGTTTTTCTCTCAAACATTCTCCACAATATTAATCCCTGCTCTTGTCACAAGGAGTGTTGAATTATTTTAGGTACTTCGCAATTAAAAGCAGGAAACAAACTTCATTATACTCACAAATTTTAATCTCCTATTTCAAACATTCAAACCAAATCGAATTGTACGTTATCACTTTAATCAATGTATTTTCTGTGTCTCTCTCAATAAACAAAGAGTGGTTTCTTCTAAAGTAGCTTCCTGCAATTTTTATACATCATTACATAACTCTTGCTTCAATTAACACTCCACTAAATGTTTAAGAGGAAATCTATATTTACGTTATTCCTGCGACTTGTTAGGACTATCGAACGACAGACATTATAAAATGGGTTGTTTTTTTCCCCTTTCTTGGTTCTCTTCCTAAATGTCTTAATGGTATATTTTTAAAAAGTCATTAAAAAGTAATCTGTAACTCCTACAAATCCTCCCCTACCTTCCCCCTCCTCAACACCATGGTTGCAAGTTTGTGTAAAGCTACTCACTTCAGTCAATCACTCAAAATCAAACCTTGAGATATTTCAATTTGAAAACATTTTAACCATTTCAGAGCACTTTAAAAGCGTTTGGACTTCAAGACCTGGTTGAAACTTGTTTAGGTGAGGGGGAAATTGGCTTTTGCTTCAGTCTCTTCCAAAATCATGTTCGAAACTTAGGGGGAAAAAGTGTTTTTTACACTCATTTTTGGTGAAAAGTTCATTAAAAATCGTTAAAATCTTTCAAGTCTCACTGCAGCTTTGACAGAAGAAGTTGCTCCAAGTTTCTCCTTCCCCCTTCAATGCTGTCGTTAAACATCCGACAAAATAAAGTCTAATTCCAAACGGAGCTCCAATCAGAAAGTGAATAAAGTGGTTAAACTTCCTAAGAAGGCGGCGAGGTTATCTATCCCCAGCCTTGGCGATGAGCTGGGATCAGTTTTTGGAGATGTTGTTTCCTCTTTTTCTGTTGCCGTTCCCTCCGTCTCTAAGAGTCTGAGGTACAAACGGGGGCACAAACTACTTCCCTTTCTCGCAACATGATTTAAATAACCCTGGCTGATTTCCCTCTCTCTCTAACCCAGGGGTCACTGGACAATGATCAGGAGCAGGAACACTGGCTGATTTTCCCCTCTCTCTAACCCAGGGGTCACTGGGCAGTGATCAGGAGCAGGAACCCTGCCTGATTTCCCCTCTCTCTAACCCAGGGATCACTGGACAGAGATCAGGAGCACGAACCCTGGCTCATTTCCCCTCTCTCTAACCCACGGGTCACTGGACAATGATCAGGAGCATGAACCCTGGATGGTTCCCCCTCTCTCTAGGTCACTGGATAGTGATCAGGAGCTGGAACCCTGGCTGATTTCCCTCTCTCTCTAACCCAGGGGTCACTGGACAATGATCAGGAGCAGGAATCCTGGCTGATTTCCCCTCTCTCTAACCCAGGGGTCACTGGATAGTGATCAGGAGCATGAACCCTGGCTGGTTTCCCCTCTCTCTCTAACCCAGGTGTCACTGGACTGTGATAAGGAGCAGGAACCCTGGCTGATTTCACCTGTCTCTCTAACCCAGGGGTCACTGGACTGTGATCAGGAGCAGGAACCCTGGCTGATTTCCCCTCTCTCTCTAAACCAGGGGTCACTGGGCAGTGATCAGGAGCAGGAACCCAGGCTGATTTCCCCTCTCTCTAACCCAGGGGTCACTGGACAGTGATCAGGAGCATGAATCCTGGCTGATTTCCCCTCTCTCTCTAACCCAGAGGTCACTGGGCAGTGATCAGGAGCAGGAACCCTGGCTGATTTCCCCTCTCTCTAACCGAGGGGTCACTGGACAATGATCAGGAGCAGGAACCCTGGCTGATTTCCCCTCTCTCTAACCGAGGGGTCACTGGACAATGATCAGGAGCAGGAACCCTGGCTGATTTCCCCTCTCTCTAACCCAGGGGTCACTGGACTGTGATCAGGAGCATGAACCCTGTCTGATTTCCCCTCTCTCTCTAACCCAGGTGTCACTGGACAGTTATAAGGAGCAGGAACCCTGGCTGATTTCACCTGTCTCTCTAACCCAGGGGTCACTGGACTGTGATCAGGAGCAGGAACCCTGGCTGATTTCCCCTCTCTCTCTAAACCAGGGGTCACTGGGCAGTGATCAGGAGCAGGAACCCGGGCTCATTTCCCCTCTCTCTCACCCAGGTGTCACTGGACTGTGATCAGGAGCATGAATCCTGGCTGAATTCCCTCTCACTCAAACCCAGGGGTCACTGGGCAGTGATCAGGAGCATGAACCCTGGCTGATATCCCTCTCTCTCTAACCCAGGGGTCTCTGGTCAGTGATCAGGAGCACGAACCCTGGCTGATTTCCTCCTCTCTCTAACTCAGGGGTCACTGGATAGTGATCAGGTGCAGGAACCCTAGCTGATTTCCCCTCTCTCTCTAACCGAGGGGTCACTGGATTGTGATCAGGAGCAGGAACCCTGGCTGATTTCACCTCTCTCTCTAACCCAGGGGTCACTGGGCTGTGATCAGGAGCAGGAACCCTGGCTGATTTCCCCTCTCTCTAACCCAGGGGTCACTGGGCAGTGATCAGGAGCAGGAACCCTGGCTGATTTCCCCTCTCTCTAACCCAGGGGTCACTGGGCAGTGATCAGGAGCAGAAACCCTGGCTGATTTCCCCTCTCCAACCCAGGGGTCACTGGACAGTGATCAGGAGCAGGAACCCTGGCTGATTTCCCCTCTCTAACCCAGGAGTCACTGGACAGTGATCAGGAGCATGAACCCTGGCTGATTTCCCCTCTCTCTCTAACCCAGGGGTCACTGGACAGTGATCAGGAGCAGGAACCCTGGCTGATTTCCCCTCTCTCTCTAACCCAGGGGTCACTGGACTGTGATCAGGAGCAGGAACCCAGGCTGATTTCCACTCTCTCAACCCAGGCTTCACTGGACAATGATCAGGAGCACGAACCCTGGCTGATTTCCCCTCTCTCTCTAACCCAGGTGTCACTGGACTGTGATCAGGAGCAGGAACCCTGGCTGATTTCCCCTCTCTCTAACCCAGGGGTCACTGGACTGTGATCAGGAGGAGGAACCCTGGCTGATTTCCCTCTCTCTCTAACCCAGGGGTCACTGGACAGTGATCAGGAGCAGGAACCCTGGCTGATTTCCCCTCTCTCTAACCCAGGGGTCACTGGGCAGTGATCAGGAGCAGGAACCCTGGCTGATTTCACCTCTCTCTCTTACCCAGGGGTCACTGGACAGTGATCAGGAGCAGGAACCCTGGCTGATTTCCCTCTCTCTCTAACCCAGGGTTCACTGGGCAGTGATCAGGAGCAGGAACCCTGGCTGATTTCACCTCTCTCTCTAACCCAGGGGTCACTGGACAGTGATCAGGAGCAGGAACCCTGGCTGATTTCCCTCTCTCTCTAACCCAGGGGTCACTGGGCAGTGATCAGGAGCAGGAACCCTGGCTGATTTCCCTCTCTCTAACCCAGGGGTCACTGGACAGTGATCAGGAGCAGGAACCCTGGCTGATTTCCCCTCTCTCTAACCCAGGGGTCACTGGACAGCGAACAGGAGCAGGAACCCTGGCTGATTCCCCCTCTCTCTAAGCCAGTGGTCATTGGGCAGTGATCAGGAGCTGGTACCCTGGCTGATTTCCCCTCTCTCTCTAACCCAGGGGTCACTGGACTGTGATCAGGAGCAGGAACCCTGGCTGATTTCACCTCTCTCTCTAACCCAGGGGTCACTGGACAGTGATCAGGAGCAAGAACCCTGGCTGATTTCCCCTCTCTCTAACCCAGGGGTCACTGGACAATGATCAGGAGCAGGAACCCTGGCTGATTTCCCCTCTCTCTAACTCAGGGGTCACTGGACAGTGATCAGGAGCAGGAACCCTGGCTGATTTCCCCTCTCTCTAACCCAGGGGTCACTGGACAATGATCAGGAGCAGGAACCCTGGCTGAATTCCCCGCTCTCTAACCCAGTGGTCACTGGTCAGTGATCAGGAGCAGGAACCCTGGCTGATTTCCTCCTCTCTCTAACCCAGGAGTCACTGGGCAGTGATCAGGAGCAGGAACCCCGGCTGATTTCCCCCTCTCTCTAAACCAGTGGTCACTGGTCAGTGATCAGGAGCAGGAACCCTGGCTGATTTCCTCCTCTCTCTAACCCAGGAGTCACTGGGCAGTGATCAGGAGCAGGAACCCTGGCTGATTTCCTCCTCTCTCTAACCCAGGAGTCACTGGGCAGTGATCAGGAGCAGGAACCCCGGCTGATTTCCCCCTCTCTCTAAACCAGTGGTCACTGGGCAGTGATCAGGAGCAGGAACCCCGGCTGATTTCCCCCTCTCTCTAACCCAGGGGTCACTGGACAATGATCAGGAGCAGGAACCCTGGCTGATTTCCCCTCTCTCTAACTCAGGGGTCACTGGACAGTGATCAGGAGCAGGAACCCTGGCTGATTTCCCCTCTCTCTAACCCAGGGGTCACTGGACAGTGATCAGGAGCAGGAACCCTGGCTGATTTCCCCTCTCTCTAACCCAGGGGTCACTGGACAATGATCAGGAGCAGGAACCCTGGCTGAATTCCCCGCTCTCTAACCCAGTGGTCACTGGTCAGTGATCAGGAGCAGGAACCCTGGCTGATTTCCTCCTCTCTCTAACCCAGGAGTCACTGGGCAGTGATCAGGAGCAGGAACCCCGGCTGATTTCCCCCTCTCTCTAAACCAGGGGTCACTGGGCAGTGATCAGGAGCAGGAACCCTGGCTGATTTCCCCTCTTTCCAACCCAGGGGTGACTGGGCAGTGATCAGGAGCAGGAACCCTGGCTGATTTCCCCTCTCTCTAACCCAGGAGTCACTGGACAGTAATCAGGAGCAGGAACCCTGGCTGATTTCCCATCTCTCTCTAACCCATGGGTCACTGGACAGTGATCAGGAGCAGGAATCCTGGCTGATTTCCCATCTCTCTAACACAGAGATCACTGGATAGTGATCAGGAGCGGGATAAGCATGGGATTGATCCGGGGCAATGGGGAGTGAGCGTGGCAGTAGGATTAGTTTGTGATTGATACAGGGCTAGAGGAGAGAGCTGGGCAGTGGGATTAGTTTGGGATTGATACAGGGCTATGGGGAGAGAGGGTGCAGTGGGATTAGTTTGGATATAACACAGGGCTATGGGGTGAAAGCAGGGCAGTGGACTTACGTTGGGGATTGATACAGGGCTATGGGGAGAGAGCGGGGCAGTGGGATTTGTTTGGGATTGATACAGGGCTATGGGGAGAAAGCGGGGCAGTGGGATTAATTTGGGGATTGATACAGGGCTATGGGGAGAAAGCGGGGCAGTGGGATTTGTTTGGATATAACACAGGGCTATGGGGAGAAAGCGGGCAGTGGCATTTGTTTGGCTATAACACAGGGCTATGGGGAGAAAGCGGGCAGTGGGCTTACGTTGGGGATTGATACAGGGCTATGGGGAGACAGCAGGGCAGTGGAAATAGTTTGAGATTGATACAGGGCTATGGGGAGAAAGCAGGGCAGTGGGATTAGTTTGGGGATTGATACAGGGCTATGGGGTGAGAGCAGGGCAGTCTGATTAGTTTGGGATTGATACAGGGTTATCGGGAGCGAGTGAGGCATTGGGAATAGTTTGGGATTGATACAGGGCTATGGGGAGAGAGCGGTGCAGTGGGATTTGTTTGGATATAACACAGGGCTATGGGGAGAAAGCAGGGCAGTGGACTTATGTTGGGGATTGATACAGGGCTATGGGGAGAGAGCGGGGCTGTGGGATTTGTTTCGGATTGATACAGAGCTATGGGGAGAAAGCGGGGCAGTGGGATTAATTTGGGGATTGATACAGGGCTATGGGGAGAAAGCGGGGCAGTGGGATTAGTTTGGATATAACACAGGGCTATGGGGAGAAAGCGGGCAGTGGGATTTGTTTGGATATAACACAGGGCTATGGGGAGAAAGCGGGCAGTGGGCTTACGTTGGGGATTGATACAGGGCTATGGGGAGAGTGCAGGGCAGTGGAAATAGTTTGTGATTGATACAGGGCTATGGGGAGAGAGCGCGGCAGTGGGATTACGTTGGGGACTGATACAGGGCTATGGGGAGAGAGCGGGGCAGTGGGATTAGGTTGGCGATTGATAAAGGGCTAACAGGAGAGAGCAGGGCAGTGGGATTAGTTTGGGACTGAGACAGAGGGTTGTCAAGTAGCTGTTCCTAGTCCACTTTGGACAGATCCTGCCTTATCATATTAAAATCGGCCTGTTGTTTGCTAAATTTCCCCACTGAACTCACGGTTAATCTGCTTTATCAAAACGTGCCTGGATCTCCTGGTATATTTCAATACTGAACCTCGGTAGATTAAATAAAAGTGTTACCGTGATTTGATTTAAATGAAGAGGAGGGATTCACATGCGGATGAATGTTGGTCTGCAGATATCTGGGTACACCTTAGAAAAATGAAGCAAATAAAAGACAATTAAAGTCTGTTCTGGGTATTCTTACTGAGATTTGAATGAATTTTAGGCCGTGAGACTCACTGTCTTATACACAGGAGTGAAGGATTACATCAAACAAAGATAATGGCCCTGAAATCATGGTCTCCGTACCAACGACTTAGGCCTTGGTAGAGGCCCCGCAAGTTCCGTGTTTCCGTCTGCGCTGTGTATGTGCTGAATCCCCGGACTTGCAATCTATCAAGGTTTGCTACAGAATCGATAGAGAAAAGCTCTCTTTAAACCAGCCCATCAAAAACTCCCAGGGCAGGAACAACACGGGTTAGATACAGAGTGAAGCTCCCTCTACACTGTCCCATCAAACACTCCCATGGCAGGGACTGCACGGGTCAGATACAGAGTAAAGCTCCCTCTATGCTGTCCCATTAAACACTCCCAAGGCAGGTACAGCACGGGTTAGATATAGAGTAATGCTCCCTCTACACTGTCCCATCAAACACTCCCAAGGCAGGTACCGCACAGGTTAGATACAGACAAAAGCCTCCCTCTACACTGTCCCATCAAACATTCCCAAGGCAGGTGCTGCACGGGTTAGATATATATAGTAATGCTCCCTCTACACTGTCCCATCAAACACTCCCAGGGCTATGGGGAGAGAACGTGGCAGTGGGGTTAGTTTGGGAATGATGCAGGGCTATGGGCGGAGACTGGGGCAGAGGGATTAGTTTGGAATTGATGCAGGGCTATGGGGGGAGAGCAGGGCAGTGGGATTAGTTTGGGATTGATTCAGGGCTATGGGGGGAGAGCAGGGCAGTGGGATTAGTTTGGGATTGATTCAGGGCTATGGGGGGAGAGCAGGGCAGTGGGATTAGTTTGGGATTGACTCAGGGCTATGGGGAGAGAGTGGGGCAGTGGGATTAGTTTGGGAATGATGCAGGGCTATGGGCAGACAGTGGTGCAGAGGGATTAGTTTGGGATTGATGCAGGGCTATGGGGAGAGAGTGGGGCAGTGGGATTAGTTTGGGATTGATTCAGGGCTATGGGGGGAGAGCAGGGCAGTGGGGTTAGTTTGGGATCAAGACAGAGCTATGGGGGGAAAGCGAGGCACTGGGATTAGTTTGGGATTGATACAGGGCTATGGGGAGAGAGCGGGGCAGTGGGATTAGATTGGGGATTGATACAGGGCTATGGGGAGTCAGCAGGGCCGTGGGATTAGTTTGGGGATTGATACAGGGTATGGGGAGAGAGCGGGGCAGTGGGATTAGTTTGGGGATTGATACAGGGCTATGGGGAGAGAGCAGGGCAGTGGGATTAGTTTGGGGATTGATACAGGGCTATGGGGATAGAGCGGGGCAGTGGGATTAGTTTGGGATTGATACAGGGCTATGGGGAGAGAGCAGGGCAGTGGGATTAGTTTGGGATTGATAAAGGGCTATGGGGAGAGAGCGGGGCAGTGGGATTAGTTTGGGATTGATACAGGGCTATGGGGAGAGAGCGGGGCAGTGGGATTAGTTTGGGGATTGAAACAGGGCTTTGGGGAGAGAGCGGGGCATTGGGATTAGTTTGGGATTGATACAGGACTATGGGGAGAGAGTGGGGCTTTGGGATTAGTTTTGGATTCATACAGGGCTATCGGGAGTGAGCGGGGCACTGGGATTAGTTTGGGATTGATACAGGGCTATGGGGAGTGAGCGGGGCAGCTGGATTAGTTTGCGGATTGATACAGGGCTATGGGGAGAGAGCGGGGCAGTGGGATTAGTTTGGGGATTGATACAGGGCTATGGGGAGAGAGCGAGGCATTGGGAATAGTTTGGGATTGATACAGGGCTATCGGGAGAGATCGGGGCAGTGTGATTAGTTTGGGATTGATACAGGGCTATGGGGTTTTGTATATTCCACATGTCCTGTGCTTGAAGTCTCTGACATTGGCCAGACATTGTTTTAGCATTTCATTGTCTTGGGCTGTTTACTATGAACATCTTTACCTGTTTCTGATCTACACAGGATGCAACAGATCAGAAAAACCTCCATTCAACAATGCGAATTCCTGTCTCTGCAAAGACATCATGCTGTTCCACAATGCAGGAATGTCGCAAACAGCTTTTGATAGCTGAGATCAACTTTAACCATTCAAACCTTTCAGGTAAAGAAGCTTCTAGATTCCGAGCCACAAATTGAATCGTTTAAGACAGAAAGAATGTCACAGAAATGTGATTTATTGCAGTTATTTTACAATTTACAAATATACACACAATTTGTGTCACTGAATTATAAACAAAAAGCAGGCAAAGCTATGACTTAACAGAAATAAACACTTGTTTTTCTTCCTGGACAGCAAAACCAGTCAGACTGACTTGCAAATGTTTACTGATATGTTGACGTAAAGATTTATAATTGACCAATTTCGCTTCTAATGTTTTTCTCTCAAACATTCTCCACAATATTAATCCCTGCTCTTGTCACAAGGAGTGTTGAATTATTTTAGGTACTTCGCAATTAAAAGCAGGAAACAAACTTCATTATACTCACAAATTTTAATCTCCTATTTCAAACATTCAAACCAAATCGAATTGTACGTTATCACTTTAATCAATGTATTTTCTGTGTCTCTCTCAATAAACAAAGAGTGGTTTCTTCTAAAGTAGCTTCCTGCAATTTTTATACATCATTACATAACTCTTGCTTCAATTAACACTCCACTAAATGTTTAAGAGGAAATCTATATTTACGTTATTCCTGCGACTTGTTAGGACTATCGAACGACAGACATTATAAAATGGGTTGTTTTTTTCCCCTTTCTTGGTTCTCTTCCTAAATGTCTTAATGGTATATTTTTAAAAAGTCATTAAAAAGTAATCTGTAACTCCTACAAATCCTCCCCTACCTTCCCCCTCCTCAACACCATGGTTGCAAGTTTGTGTAAAGCTACTCACTTCAGTCAATCACTCAAAATCAAACCTTGAGATATTTCAATTTGAAAACATTTTAACCATTTCAGAGCACTTTAAAAGCGTTTGGACTTCAAGACCTGGTTGAAACTTGTTTAGGTGAGGGGGAAATTGGCTTTTGCTTCAGTCTCTTCCAAAATCATGTTCGAAACTTAGGGGGAAAAAGTGTTTTTTACACTCATTTTTGGTGAAAAGTTCATTAAAAATCGTTAAAATCTTTCAAGTCTCACTGCAGCTTTGACAGAAGAAGTTGCTCCAAGTTTCTCCTTCCCCCTTCAATGCTGTCGTTAAACATCCGACAAAATAAAGTCTAATTCCAAACGGAGCTCCAATCAGAAAGTGAATAAAGTGGTTAAACTTCCTAAGAAGGCGGCGAGGTTATCTATCCCCAGCCTTGGCGATGAGCTGGGATCAGTTTTTGGAGATGTTGTTTCCTCTTTTTCTGTTGCCGTTCCCTCCGTCTCTAAGAGTCTGAGGTACAAACGGGGGCACAAACTATTTCCCTTTCTCGCAACATGATTTAAATAACCCTGGCTGATTTCCCTCTCTCTCTAACCCAGGGGTCACTGGACAATGATCAGGAGCAGGAACACTGGCTGATTTTCCCCTCTCTCTAACCCAGGGGTCACTGGGCAGTGATCAGGAGCAGGAACCCTGCCTGATTTCCCCTCTCTCTAACCCAGGGATCACTGGACAGAGATCAGGAGCACGAACCCTGGCTCATTTCCCCTCTCTCTAACCCACGGGTCACTGGACAATGATCAGGAGCATGAACCCTGGATGGTTCCCCCTCTCTCTAGGTCACTGGATAGTGATCAGGAGCTGGAACCCTGGCTGATTTCCCTCTCTCTCTAACCCAGGGGTCACTGGACAATGATCAGGAGCAGGAATCCTGGCTGATTTCCCCTCTCTCTAACCCAGGGGTCACTGGATAGTGATCAGGAGCATGAACCCTGGCTGGTTTCCCCTCTCTCTCTAACCCAGGTGTCACTGGACTGTGATAAGGAGCAGGAACCCTGGCTGATTTCACCTGTCTCTCTAACCCAGGGGTCACTGGACTGTGATCAGGAGCAGGAACCCTGGCTGATTTCCCCTCTCTCTCTAAACCAGGGGTCACTGGGCAGTGATCAGGAGCAGGAACCCAGGCTGATTTCCCCTCTCTCTAACCCAGGGGTCACTGGACAGTGATCAGGAGCATGAATCCTGGCTGATTTCCCCTCTCTCTCTAACCCAGAGGTCACTGGGCAGTGATCAGGAGCAGGAACCCTGGCTGATTTCCCCTCTCTCTAACCGAGGGGTCACTGGACAATGATCAGGAGCAGGAACCCTGGCTGATTTCCCCTCTCTCTAACCGAGGGGTCACTGGACAATGATCAGGAGCAGGAACCCTGGCTGATTTCCCCTCTCTCTAACCCAGGGGTCACTGGACTGTGATCAGGAGCATGAACCCTGTCTGATTTCCCCTCTCTCTCTAACCCAGGTGTCACTGGACAGTTATAAGGAGCAGGAACCCTGGCTGATTTCACCTGTCTCTCTAACCCAGGGGTCACTGGACTGTGATCAGGAGCAGGAACCCTGGCTGATTTCCCCTCTCTCTCTAAACCAGGGGTCACTGGGCAGTGATCAGGAGCAGGAACCCGGGCTCATTTCCCCTCTCTCTCACCCAGGTGTCACTGGACTGTGATCAGGAGCATGAATCCTGGCTGAATTCCCTCTCACTCAAACCCAGGGGTCACTGGGCAGTGATCAGGAGCATGAACCCTGGCTGATATCCCTCTCTCTCTAACCCAGGGGTCTCTGGTCAGTGATCAGGAGCACGAACCCTGGCTGATTTCCTCCTCTCTCTAACTCAGGGGTCACTGGATAGTGATCAGGTGCAGGAACCCTAGCTGATTTCCCCTCTCTCTCTAACCGAGGGGTCACTGGATTGTGATCAGGAGCAGGAACCCTGGCTGATTTCACCTCTCTCTCTAACCCAGGGGTCACTGGGCTGTGATCAGGAGCAGGAACCCTGGCTGATTTCCCCTCTCTCTAACCCAGGGGTCACTGGGCAGTGATCAGGAGCAGGAACCCTGGCTGATTTCCCCTCTCTCTAACCCAGGGGTCACTGGGCAGTGATCAGGAGCAGAAACCCTGGCTGATTTCCCCTCTCCAACCCAGGGGTCACTGGACAGTGATCAGGAGCAGGAACCCTGGCTGATTTCACCTCTCTCTCTAACCCAGGGGTCACTGGACAGTGATCAGGAGCAGGAACCCAGGCTGATTTCCACTCTCTCTAAACCAGGGTTCACTGGGCAGTGATCAGGAGCAGGAACCCTGGCTGATTTCCCTCTCTCTCTAACCCAGGGGTCACTGGGCAGTGATCAGGAGCAGGAATCCTGGCTGATTTCCCCTCTCTCTCTAACCCAGGTGTCACTGGACTGTGATAAGGAGCAGGAACCCTGGCTGATTTCACCTGTCTCTCTAACCCAGGGGTCACTGGACTGTGATCAGGAGCAGGAACCCTGGCTGATTTCCTCTCTCTCTCTAAACCAGGGGTCACTGGGCAGTGATCAGGAGCAGGAACCCAGGCTGATTTCCCCTCTCTCTAACCCAGGGGTCACTGGACAGTGATCAGGAGCATGAATCCTGGCTGATTTCCCCTCTCTCTCTAACCCAGAGGTCACTGGGCAGTGATCAGGAGCAGGAACCCTGGCTGATTTCCCCTCTCTCTAACCGAGGGGTCACTGGACTGTGATCAGGAGCAGGAACCCTGGCTGATTTCCCCTCTCTCTCTAACCCAGGGTTCACTGGACTGTAATCAGGAGCAGGAACCCTGGCTGCTTTCATCTCTCTCTAACCCAAGGGTCATTGGACAGTGATCAGGAGCACGAACCCTGGCTGATTTGCCCTCTCTCTAACCCAGGGGTCACTGCACTGTGATCAGGAGCAGGAACCCTGGCTGATTTCCCCTCTCTCTCTAACCCAGGGGTCACTGCACAGTGATCAGGAGCAGGAACCCTGGCTGATTTCCCTCTCTCTCTCACCCAGGTGTCACTGGACTGTGATCAGGAGCATGAATCCTGGCTAAATTCCCTCTCACTCTAACCCAGGGGTCACTGGGCAGTGATCAGGAGCACGAACCCTGGCTGATTTCCCTCTCTCTCTCACCCAGGTGTCACTGGACTGTGATCAGGAGCATGAATCCTGGCTGAATTCCCTCTCACTCTAACCCAGGGGTCACTGGGCAGTGATCAGGAGCATGAACCCTGGCTGATATCCCTCTCACTCTAACCCAGGGGTCACTGGGCAGTGATCAGGAGCAGGAACCCTGGCTGATTTCCTCCTCTCTCTAACTCAGGGGTCACTGGATAGTGATCAGGAGCAGGAACCCTAGCTGATTTCCCCTCTCTCTCTAACCCAGGGGTCACTGGACTGTGATCAGGAGCAGGAACCCTGGCTGATTTCACCTCTCTCTCTAACCCAGGGGTCACTGGGCTGTGATCAGGAGCAGGAACCCCGGCTGATTTCACCTGTCTCTCTAACCCAGGGTTCACTGGGCTGTGATCAGGAGCAGGAACCCTGGCTGATTTCCCCTCTCTCTAACCCAGGGGTCACTGGGCAGTGATCAGGAGCATGAATCCTGGCTGATTTCCCTCTCTCTCTAACCCAGGGGTCACTGGACAGTGATCAGGAGCAGGAACCCGGGCTGATTTCCCATCTCTCTAACCAGGCGTCACTGGATAGTGTTCAGGAGCAGGAACCCTGGCTGATTTCCTCCTCTCTCTAACTCAGGGGTCACTGGATAGTGATCAGGAGCAGGAACCCTGGCTGATTTCCCCTCTCTCTCTAACCCAGAGGTCACTGGGCAGTGATCAGGAGCAGGAACCCTGGCTGATTTCCCCTCTCTCTAACCGAGGGGTCACTGGACTGTGATCAGGAGCAGGAACCCTGGCTGATTTCCCCTCTCTCTCTAACCCAGGGTTCACTGGACTGTAATCAGGAGCAGGAACCCTGGCTGCTTTCACCTCTCTCTCTAACCCAAGGGTCGTTGGACAGTGATCAGGAGCACGAACCCTGGCTGATTTCCCCTCTCTCTAACCCAGGGGTCACTGGACTGTGATCAGGAGCAGGAACGCTGGCTGATTTCCCCTCTCTCTCTAACCCAGGGGTCACTGGACAGTGATCACGAGCAGGAACCCTGGCTGATTTCCCCTCTCTATCTAACCCAGGGGTCACTGGACAGTGATCAGGAGCAGGAACCCTGGCTGGTTCCCCCTCTCTCTAACTCAGGGGTCACTGGATAGTGATCAGGAGCTGGAACCCGGGCTGGTTTCCCCTCTCTCTAACCCAGGGGTTACTGGACAATGATCAGGAGCAGGAACTCTCGCTGATTTCCCTCTCTCTCTAACCAGGGGTCACTGGATAGTGATCAGGAGAATGAACCCTGGCTGATTTCACCTGTCTCTCTAACCCAGGTGTCACTGGACAATGATCAGGAGCAGGAACCCTGGCTGATTTCCCCTCTCTCTAACCCAGGAGTCACTGGACAGTGATCAGGAGCAGGAACCCTGGCTGGTTCCCCCTCTCTCTAACCCAGGGGTCACTGGACTGTAATCAGGAGCAGGAACCCTGGCTGATTTCCCCTCTCTCTAACCCAGGGTTCACTGGACTGTAATCAGGAGCTGGAACCCGGGCTGATTTCCCCTCTCTCTAACCCAGGAGTCACTGGACAGTGATCAGGAGCAGGAACCCTGGCTGATTTCCCTCTCTCTCTCACCCAGGTGTCACTGGACTGTGTTCAGGAGCAGGAACCCTGGCTGATTTCCCTCTCTCTCTAACTCAGGGGTCACTGGGCAGTGATCAGCAGCAGGAACCCAGGCTGATTGCCCTCTCTCTCTAAACCAGGGGTCACTGGACTGTGATCAGGAGCAGGAACCCTGGTTGATTTCCCCTCTCTCTAACCCAGGGGTCACTGGGCAGTGATCAGGAGCAGGAACCCTGGCTGATTTCCCCTCTCTCTAACCCAGTGGTCACTGGGCAGTGATCAGGAGCAGAAACCCTGGCTGATTTCCCCTTTCTAACCCAGGGGTCACTGGACAGTGATCAGGAGCAGGAACCCTGGCTGAATTGCCCTCTCTCTCTAACCCAGGGGTCACTGGCCAGTGATCAGGAGCAGGAACCCAGGCTGATTTCCACTCTCTCTAACCCAGGGTTCACTGGGCAGTGATCAGGAGCAGGAACCCTGGCTGATTTCCCTCTCTCTCTAACCCGGGGGTCACTGGGCAGTGATCAGGAGCAGGAATCCTGGCTGATTTCCCCTCTCTCTAACCCAGGGGTCAGTGGATAGTGATCAGGAGCATGAACCCTGGCTGATTTCCCCTCTCTCTAACCCAGGGGTCACTGGACTGTGATCAGGAGCATGAACCCTGGCTGATTTCCCTCTCTCTCTAACCCAGGGTTCACTGTGCAGTGATCAGGAGCTGGAACCCCGGCTGATTTTCCCTCTCTCTAACCCAGGGGTCACTGGACTGTGATCAGGAGCATGAACCCTGGCTGATTTCCCTCTCTCTCTAACCCAGGGGTCAATGGGCAGTGATCAGGAGCAGGAACCCTGGCTGATTTCCCTCTCTCTCTAAC